>NC_136934.1:33258790-33344391 GCF_949987615.1 Pollachius pollachius
ATGTATGCTAATGTAACGGCGGGCATGGATTACGTGGGTAACAGTGTGCAACTGTGCGAGAGGGGTAGCGCTGGATGAATCAGTGGTCTGTTCAGGGGGAGGTTGTTGCGTTTGGCAGGGCAAGTGTGCAGGTCGCTAGGACTCCGGGAGTCCTCCTGAATCATTTCTGTCCCACAGTGCAGATTTCCTTTTAATGCGTTAGAGGCCCCGGCGCTGTGCCTTCTTGTTGTCCCTCCTCGGCTTCACCTTGGACTGCCCAAGCATCGGTTATATACAACTTTTAGGAAAATCGTTTTTTATTTCAGGGCTTTTTTTATTTTTTATGTGCTGCTACAATCACCTAGACCTACACCTGCCTCGTGCTGCCCACTCACTCACACCAGACACACTGGGGTCTTTGTGCTGCATTCTCAAACACCAGCCAACCGCACGCACGCACGTACGCACACAAACGTGCACGCTCTCCAATACACACACGCGCTCCCATACACTGCGTCCCTCCAGCTGGCGCTGAGGCTGTGTGTGTTTGTATGCGTGTGGGTGTTCTCCTGGGAAGGTATTATACTTGTCTGACCCAAGTATTAGCATGTTGCTGCCTCACAAAGCTACAAAGAATGTGTGCGTGTCATTAATGTTGAAAATTGTGTATATGCAGAGAGGCGTAGATGCCTCATGGATCTATGTCACATCTATTGTGTGTGCGTGCATTTCAAGGAGTGATCAGTTTGGCGTTGTTATAGCTGTAATCCATCCAAGTTGTGTCTGAACGGGGAATCCCCCAGTCAGCGCTACACCTGGGAACACTAATCTGATGCGAGCATTGAGTACTTTTAAAAGGTACGCAAGACAATGGATTACATGCCTGTGTGTGTTAGTGTGTGTGGTTGATCAGGGAATGTCCAAGCTCCTCTCCTCTCCTGGCCCAAAGTTGCATTGAGTAAGGAACGACCTCATGTTGTGTACATGTTACACACTGTGCAGAATAATCAGTGTTTGTCCATGCAGCAACTTACATAACCCGTCCAACAGTACGCTGGAAGAGGGATAAGTTCACGACCTTCCTTCCTCACTCATATATTTTTCTTTCCATTTATTAATGAATGTCCGTCTCTCTTTTTCTGACTCTCTATCTCTGTCAGGCACTCTCTCTCTTCCTCCCTCCCTCCTGCCATCTCTCCACCTTGCCCTATGCCGCTGTGTTTGAAGAGGAGCGGTGCTGTATGGAAATATTGGAGGCCTTTCTGCCCTTTAAACTCTTTGATCAGACGCTTTTATTTTGACGGCCCTGGCCACACACCTTTTACTTTCATGAAATAAAGCAGCGGATAGATTTTGGCGTTGGCGTTGCTAAATCAGAACAGATGTAAGGATCCAGTGTTTTCATTTCACACCACAGCACAAAGACTAACCCACATCCTTTTTTGATAAAGATACGCCCACGAGAAGGTAGAAGTGCCACTCGCTCTCAGTAAGGTAACCTTTATCACAAAAGATTCATGTTGGTTCCCTATAGCTCCCCTTCCACATTATTAGTGATTTATTGTTATGATATGAATGTTGTCAGGTTTATGAGGTAGTTGTTAAATAAAGTTAACCAAAGTACATCTGTGAGCATACTAGGGCTGTCCCGAAACCATTGAGGACCTGTGTTCTCTCAGACCTGTGTCATTTACAAGCTAGGAAGAATCAGTGTGAGACTGGCTTAAACCTCTCTGCCTGGACAACTTGCTTACTGTCACTGAAGGTTACATGATAGCGAAAATGGTTATGGCCGTGCAGATGAGGAGTACCTGAATAAAGAACATCATTCAGTGATGATCAACATCTACAAGAATAAACCCGACAGTACCATTGTCAAGGCTCATCTCCGGTCTAGAGTACAGAATTGAAATGACAGCATCAGTTCAACAATCACTATAGCTCTGAATTCATTCCCTCAAATCATGAGACGGAGGATTTTATATTCAGTATCAGCAAAACAGTGATTTAGTTTTAGGTACAACAAGGCCGCAAGACTGAGGCGGAGTGATGCGTTCAAGTCCCAGTCCTGTTTACTCTGTATACACATCAGCATTCATTGAAGGCTCAATACAATGATTCGGTCCGAGCTCACGTTTCAATTCAAAGAGCAGCATGGAACATTAACATTGTCAAAGTACGTTGAAGAATTCACAAGTTGTAACAAAAAATAGGACACAAGTAGTGTAGGAAATGAACGTCAATGTACAAAGCAACATCTCTCCCCCCGCCTCCTCCACTCTGTCTGTGAGGTTACAACATTACCAGTCTCTATCCTCCTCGCTGCCTGGCTCTTGCAAAACCGCCAGCCTGATTTGCGCCAGCTGAGAGAGGAGAGAGAGAGAGAGGAGAGAGAGAGAGAGAGAGAGGAGAGAGAAGAGAGAGAGACGAGAGAAGAGATAGAGAGAGGAGAAGACGAGAGAGAAGAGAGAGAGAGAGAGAGAGAGAGAGAGAGAGAGAGAGAGAGAGAGAGAGAGAGAGAGATGAGAGAGAGAGAGATGAGAGAGAGTGAGAGAGAGAGAGAGAGAGACTGACTGACTGACTGACTGACTGACTGACTGACTGACTGACTGACTGACTGACTGGACTGACTGACTGACTGACTGACTGACCTGACCTGACTGACTGACTGACTGACTGACTGACTGACTGACTGACTGACATGCTTGTGTCCGTGTGTGTCTATCAGCGTGTGCTGTCTCAATAGGCAGCACGGATAATCACTGTTTATCCCCAGTTAGCATTGGGCTGCCAGGAGAGAGCACGCGCCTACAGCACGGCTAAACACAAACATGCACAACAGGGGAGACCGTGATGATGTACAAATTTGGACATTGAGGCCAAAAGCTCTCAGAGAAGAGCAGGGACCACGAGCCTACTTGGCCTCACTTCTAGTTTAAAGGGCTTGCACGGCGATACGCACGGAGACACACACACAGAACAATGCACGCAGAGAAACATGAATTGAACACCAAAGCTAAGGCCTGCAGGAAGTGAAGGTCCTTTTCTTGTTCTCGCTCTCTCCCCCTCTATTTTACTCTTGCTCTCTATCTCTCACTCCCTCTTAAATGGACAATGAACCGGCTGGTTACAGTGTCGGGCGAGGTGAGAGTTACGTAAGGATGATCAACGCGACCTAATCAGCTTTAGGACGTCCACTTAACGAGCTGAGGGAGGCAGGGAGGGAGAAGGTGGAGGGACGGCGCAGTGGGGGGTTGTGGCATGGGCAATGGAATATAGAGAGTATGGGTGAGTGGCTGCAGAACAGAAGAGGGGGAAATAAGTGGAGGATAGGAGAAAAAGAAAAAAAATGCGGTAACACTGCATGTGTCCAGCCATTGTGTCTCTGTTTTATGATGCACAAACGTGCACACACACACTCACTCACTCACTCACACGTTATGCACTGCTCTCTTTGTCACTCACGAAACAGACTCCCATGCTGGTGTGTGTGGGGGGGGGGGGGGGGGGGGGGGGTAGGTAAATAGAGCTTGCAAATGTGTACTTGCAGTCACTGCCCCTTACGTATGCACTAATATGGGTCAAAGGACAGGCTCATACTCCTGCCTGTGTGCACTTGCAACTGCTGTGTGTGTGTGTGTGTATGTGTGGCCCCTTTGTGTTTGTGTTTGTGCGTGTGTCATTCTGTGGATGTCTGTAGAGGTAAAGCAGGACTAGAGAGTACAAGACGTGCGTGTGTGCGTGTGTGTGTGCTGCATACACAAAACGATTTGATTCTGAGTGACGGTTGCTTATTGCGATACCAACAGTGCTCTGACCTTTCTCTGAGCAATTAAAGCCACTAACAGGCTCTCTGAAGTACATCTCCTTTGTTTAAAGTACTGCATACACACCTTCTACTGAATTATAGCATTTGCGGTGCTCTGACAATTTCATTTTTGGGTCTTCACGGTGTGTTTAGGATTCTTGTTTGAAAAGGCAAGTTTCAGTTGAAGTCCATTCCTTCTTGGATGCCTTCTGATGGTAGGGCACAGCATTTACAAAACCACAAAGCTCATATTTGTTTGCATTCTCTGAGGGAAATTGGGCTTAATTATAATCTTCTTGGTGATTTCACATTCTCCTCCATCGTGATGGCAGACTTGTTGGTCTGCTGCCTGTGCAGCCACCAAGACAGTGGTGCTCCAACTTGTGGGGATCCAGTGATAGAAAATGTATTGGCTGCTTTACGATATTCCCAAATAATGAAGTCCTGATGCTGATATTGATTAGATGTTTTCACATAATTGCACAGCCGAATGCCATGAAAGTATTATATTTTTTACGAGGTACAATCACTTAACACACTGCTCTGGGCGTAACTTCTGATAGGCATTGGACATTTTATATTATTTCTGGCATTTTTATGGGAAAACAATTTTTAAATAACAGTTAGTTGCAGCTGCAACACACACAAACACGCATGCATGCACATACGTGCGCGTACCCACACACAGACAGCCCGAAAGAATAGTGTGTGGACGTAGTCAGGGCTTTTGGTCTTTCAATGTAGCTAAATTTAGCTACGGCAGTATAATGGCAGGAAAAGGCTCAGGCCTGCACGAAGGGGGGAGGGAAGGAGGGAGGGTCGGATGGATGGAGGGGAGACGAGAAGCAGAGGAAGGAATCCGTTGCCGGCACTGGGTGAAATGGCGTGTATTTCTGGCGTGTTCCGTGCACCCTGCTGACGCACTGGGGGCTCAAACAAAGTCAACAAAAACCTGCCTCCATGTGTCCGTACGTGTGTGTGTGTGTGTGTGTGTGTGTGTGTGTGTGTGTGTGTGTGTGTGTGTGTGTGTGTGTGTGTGTGTGTGTGTGTGTGTGTGTGTGTGTGTGTGTGTGTGTGTGTGCGTGTGTGTGTGTGACGCGCATGGCGGGAACATATTGCTCCTAGCAAACTGCAGACGAGGGGCGATGAAGAGGTGGGTAGCGGCGCTGGGGTCGCTGAGCCGTGCCCGAGAGAGGGAGGCGCTGCAGCCACGCACACAGAGAAGTGGGTCAGGAAAACACTCTCACCACAAAGTCATCAGGATGCTCCTTTTGCACTTTTCTGTTTACAGACCATAATGTCTGTAATACATTGTCAGCATGGTGTCCCCCGGTCTGGGAAAGGCGGGATTCCACTTCTGTCTTACACTCTTGCGTGTTTTCAACAGCCGCTGCCCGCTCTTATTCACATGGAAAATGGTCTTCTTCATATTTAGTTATTTGTTATGGTATTATATGGTATTTTAAGATTATTGTATTTATGGGGGCTAGCGCTATCTTGGCAGTCAGAAGAGTACACAAAAAGGGTTAAACTATGCAAATAAATAACTGGTAGTCAACTGCCGAATAAATAACTATTGTATGTTCAGACTGTTCCCAGTGTTTGATGCTCAAATAAAACACTGGGAACCAAAGGTAACTAATGTGTTAATCTGTAACAGCTATTGGACGGGGTTAACACTCAAAGCATGTTTGTTTTCATAATAGTAGTAGAAGTTTAATTACGTTCATGCGAAAGCCAGCCTTCCTCTACCATTATCATCCCTTTCTCTAAACTACCTACCTATCTTTGACCCAAAAGTAAAATCGATAGCTCTAGGGAGTATCTGAGTGTGTCTTCATTAAAAAACAAAACTTACATATTATCATAGTATAGTTGTTAACAAAAGAGTGGACGCAGAAGCTTGTTTCAAACGGCCAAGATTAGGGTTTGCGCCCGAATAATGAATAGGTTGAAACATATCAAAGGCCGAACCCACGTCTCCTCTCCTCTCCCAGGCCGTGGTGATGCAAGGCCTGGGCGGCAGCCTGCTCCGGCCTTAATCAGAGTAATGACCCGTCCATTAGTGCTGCAGAGGCTGGAAATTGCTCCCAGCCTCGGTGTCACCTTTTCCCCCAGGCGGCAGGAAGGTGTCAGGGACAACAGATCCTGTTGGTAGGCCTCTCCGCTCCCCTGTTTACCCATCACCCCGGGGGCTGTTTAGAAAGACGGGACACTGGCTCTCTTCATCCTCAGACCCAGCCTTTCCCAGAGGCACACCCACTCTACCTGCAAGGTGTGTGTGTGTGTGTGTGTGTGTGTGTGTGTGTGTGTGTGTGTGTGTGTGTGTGTGTGTGTGTGTGTGTGTGTGTGTGTGTGTGTGCACCCCCCCATGTCTCCATGTGTGTGAGTTTGCATATCTGTGTGTGTGTGTGTGTGCATGTGAGGCGCGTAATATAGATGGTGAGTATCGCCATGCAAGTTTTCGCAACAACAGTGAGAACAACAGCTCTCCCCAGGGCCGGTTACCAGCCCCTTACTCACATGGAGTTGAAACAACACTTCAGCGCTCATAACAAGACCTACACACGCACACACGCGTACACAAACACATGCACACGCAAAGCATATATTTATAGATATTACACACACTCATACTTGCTGAGAACACTTTATTGACTTGTAATTCGTGTTAGGGTTTATTCAATATATCAAAGATGTCAGTCAAATATACCCCCCTAGCTGGAAATGAGGGCCGAATCCACTATCCTGTTAGGACTGATTGTTCAGGTCAGGTGGCTGTGTCCCTCTCTTCCACCAACCTCCAGCCTGGGTCTCTGCACCCTGCTCTCAGAATGGTAATCTGTGTTGGAATGTGCTGGCTTCAGACAAAGCATGCCTGGCCCCAGTAGTGATGCACAACATGTCCAAGTCATGCGGCTACTCCAGTATGAATTACTATGAAAAATATCCACCTGCAGACACTGCATCGTGATTTTGACGGTCACGTTCTTGCATTTTTTGTGTTTTGCATATAATATGTATAAATGGTGGGGTTAACATCGGTAGAATGTGTTCCTTGAGCCTACGTATGATAACCTTCGTCGAAAGGTCCACAGTAGGAGAGCCAGTGGGTGTCTGTTTAACACAGTTGGATCGAAAATACAAAAATACCAGTCACGACACCTCAATCTCTAACATGGGCCTGCAGCCGCGTGACCAAAAAAATCATCTGCTTTATAACGTTGTTAACATGGACCTCCGTGTTTAGAGAGAGCGAGAGGGAGAGCTGTAACATTATTCTCTGCGTGGCATGTTGTGTTTAGTTGTTGTCGTGCCAGCTTGTTACTGGAGTGCTGCTGGGCTTGGTTTAATTCTTACGTGTGGGTCACCTTGAGCCTCACGGGGTGAAACTGTTCTCTCTCATCCCGTGTGCACACACACACACTCACACACCGACACACACACACACAAACTTGTGCACGCAGACACAGATACGCCCGTACACACACATAAACACTCACTCACATAAACACCCACACAGACGCACCCAAACACATACAGACCCCCACACACACACACACAGAAAAACAGAAAAACTGACAAGCACACACACACAAACAATTACACACACGGACACGGACACGCACACACACGGACACGCTCGCGTCCACACATATGTTCTCTGCTGTGCTGCTCAGAACTCTGTCTCCTCACGACTACCTGTTGCTGGCAGATTGCAGCTCTTCTCTTCGTCTCTCTCTGTCTCAGTCTCTGTCTCTCCCTCTCCCTCTCTCCGCTCCCCTTTCTAATAACTGTTCTATTTGAGTCCATGTTCTAGGCTTGAAATGATTAATTGTCGTTTATGCATTATTTTTTTGTTCTGTTTGTTTCTGGGGTTTATTTTTAGGGCCTTAAGTGTCTGGTTGCTAGGAGACTGTGTCCAAGAGAGACGAGAGAGGGAGAAGCGAGGGAACAGAGCATAGTTAGCCTTGTGAAGGCTGTATCACAAACACGCTCACGTACTGAGTCAGCACACACACACACACACACACACACACATACACGCACACACACACACACACACACACACACACACACACACACACACACACACACACACACACACACACACACACACACACACACACACACACACACACCAACCAATAAATGTACACATCCTGGCTGCCTCTGTAGGTAGCTTATATTGTGAACTTGTTTTCCAGGTGTGTGTAACTTGTCCTCCCCCCTGTACTGCTTGTCCCTGTGTTTGTACACACGTGTTTCCCCGCTGCACGAGCACCTTCCCCGAGCACACGCGCACCACCTCCGGCGCGCGTCTCTCTTGAGTGTCGTTGCTCATGATGTAACTGCCCACCCATTCTCCCGTCAAAAACACATTCGCTCGAGTTCAACCGGTGCCCAAGCACCATGTGTCCCCACTTTCTTGTTATGCTTAGTTTGACATTTCAAGCAGCTTTTCACCCTCCATGGAGGAATTCTCCATCTGTTACCAACTGCACATCCCTCCTCCTGAGCAACACGGCAGGATGTGTTGTTTTCAAGTTGCCCAATCAGATACCCCGTTCGCCTGTTGGCCTGCGCTGGGTCGGACGGTCTCCAGGTGTTAAAGGATTGGCAGCAGTAGATCGAATGTCCAAGAATTAAAGACGTACTGGAATACATCTGACGCACGCATGCACACACACACACACACGTGAACGCACACACACACACACGTGCATGCACACACGTGCATGCACACACGCGCATGCACACACGTGCACGCACGCATGCGCGCATGCACACACACGCGCATGTACACACACACACGCATGTACACACACGCGCATGTACACACACACACACACACACACACAGGAAACAGACCTGTTGTTGTGGTACATAACAGTTGCTGATTTCCTGTCCTGCTCTAAGTGGCGCATTCCAGGAAACACTCCCACTGTAGTGCCACCCAAATCTCTCACACACACACACACACACACACATAGCAGAGAGAGCGGGCTTAAAATGTGTTGCCCTTTGGCCACCCCTCATTGTCATCCTAGCAGAATATGACCCCGCAGCCCGTGTGGAGGTAGGGAGTGCAAGCGATGTGCTGCTGGAGGTGAAGTGTTAAAAGGCTGCTTTGTGCCAGGCGCTTGGCCCGAGCAGTCCATTAACGGTGGGCTGTGATCTGCAGGGAGAGCGGGTGGGCCGCTGGGGCACAGGGAGGCTCATCTGGAGGTTGGGGGGAGGGGGGTGACGGAGGCGCCTGTGGTGGACTGTTGCATTTACGTGTCAGGCCTCACTTGTCACAAGTTGACTAGGATCAGAGCTATGGGACGACCTCGAGAAAATTCACATGTCTATATTTGATCTGTTGAGTTTTTGTATAAATATATTTCATGTACTTATTCTTCATCAAAGCCGGTCTAAAGCATTTAATTTTTGCGGCACTTTGTAGAATTAGTACTTGTATGTCATTTAGTATTTTGTATGAATTTGTTTTCTGATTTCAAAATGTAGGTCCTCTATGTTGGCTTCAGCAGAATGGCTGCTCCCATGAAGAGGAACGCCAGGTGGGATAGAATGATTGCTTTAAGACATCGGTAAAGCTAACCCAGTAGAAAAGCATTAACACTGAGGTGAACTTCCCCAATAGAAATGCATTAACACAAAGGCGAACTTCCCCAATAGAAATGCATTAACATGAAGGTGAGCATCCCCAATAGAAATACCTCTGAACTCTCACTGAGGTAAGCGGTAATTTAGCCCACATAATGGCATATACTATCATGGAAGACAAGGCTGCAGTCTAGCATCTAGTGTGGTAGGAGGAAAGAGGAACAATACATGAGGTATAGCTTTGAATAGTATGGATTATTTAACATCAGGAAAACCCTTGGTGATGTCCCCCACAGTGTGAGTGGCGTACGGCCCCATAGGGAAAGTGGTGTGTCATTATCTGGCTTCACTCAATTAAAGTTTCAAATAAAACGTAGATTGGGTTACAACCACTGAGTGTCCTGTGTGTGTTTGTGCGTGCGTGCGCGCGCCATTAGGGGAGTACGTTGGTGAGGGTAAATATACCTCCCAGCATCGAGGGAGTGACAGTACTCATCCCTCCCACTGACACAATATTATTCTGCTGCTTTTCAGACCCCCTGGGAAGCATACACATAGGCAGCACACGCATGCACACACTTGCATAAACATACATCGAAGAAGTGATGCGCAAATATACACACGCATGCACTCACCCACAAGTCACCCTGCTGCAGAGACCACTGCCTCTTTCAGTCCCCTAGTTCCCTTGTGGAAAGTGTGTGTGTGTGTGTGTGTGTGTGTGTGTGTGTGTGTGTGTGTGTGTGTGCAGGCTCTTTTGGGAGCTCCCATGGGAGGGACTATCTGTTTGGTAGAGATGTTGCTAGTTACATGGGCTGTGGTTGGAGTGTCTTTAGCTTTCCTCGGGGGTCCACCGCCAAACCATCACATCCCCAGAGAAGAAAACTATCTCCCCTCTCTGCCTCATTCCCTCTCTCCCTCCTCCCCTCACCTGCATCCCTATTAGCCATGAAAACAGCAGGGCCTGTCCCTTATTACCCTCTACCCACATGTTCACGAGTTGGACTCTGCGTATCTTGTTCTCGCTACACTGAGTTCCTCGATGTGTGCTTCTTCAGTCTTAATAGCATATTTAGCAACAAGTATTGTTTGAATTAACCTTCACTTTAGAATGTACACTAGAAGAGAAGGCACCATCCCATTGGTGCAATCTGTTTCTATGGACACCGTTCGTGTCCCACGTTTTCTCTGCAATCCATTCCAGATTTCAGGGGTGAAAACATTTACACTCCTGAAATTTGTTTATCTGTCTATCACATTGTACTTTTCTGTCTTATTGTTCTGTGTGTGTGTGTGTGTGTGTGTGTGTGTGTTTGTGTGTGTGTGTGTGTGTGTGCTTGTTTCTGTTGATCTATTTTCGGTCCCTTCAAGGCCACTGAATCCTCATTCTCTTCCTCTATCTCTCTCTCAATCTCTCTCTCTCTTTCTTTCGTTAGTTGTATGCCTCCCTCGATCTATATGTTTTTATGGTGGTTACACAGCCTGGGGCTGGGAGAATACATATGATGTTCATGAGTAGTGCTAACTCTGGGTCCCTTCACAATTGAAAGTAAATATTATCATAACAGCATTTTCATGTTCTCTTTTCACACTATTGTGTTCTATCAACTTTTTACAACTCTATCAACTTACTTTTTTCGCTCTATTTCCTCAATGTAAACACGATCATCTAAAAATGTATGATCTATTTCAGATGATCCTTCCAATAATATTCCCCTTTGGTTCCTTCTCTCACCCATCTCATCTACCTCCTCCAACTCCATCATCTCTGTCTCTCTGTCTCTCTCTCTCTGTCTCTGTCTTTCTCTCTCTCTCTGTCTCTCCGTCTCTGTCTCTCTCTGTCTCTGTGTCTCTCTGTTTCTCCTCTAATATTTACCTAATGAATGATTAATAGACTTTGTGGGAATAGTCCAGACACTCGAGGCACCATGGTCTCCCATAACATCTCTCCCCCCCATCCTCTACTGAAACTGCAGTAGCCCAACCGTTTTCTTTTTCTTCCTTCTCTCTTTTTTCCCTCCCTCCCCTGTCTCACAACCTGCCTTTCTTTTATTCGGTGCCAGTCGTTCTCCGCCAACATCTCCAGGCCTCATCCAGCCACTTGACACACACACTTGCACTATCTCTCACACACACGCACGCACACGCACCAGTGCAGTGTGTTGGACAATCACCATTTGTTTCATAAACCTAACGGCATTAAACTCCTTTGTAGACACCACACACACACACACACACACACACACACACACACACAGTTTGCGGTTGTGTTTTCTTCACATGCACGCTGAGGTTGAGGTGTAAGCAGCGCAGAGGTCGGCCAGCAACTGTGCACCACTGTGTCCCCCTGGAAAAGCCCTGAGTCTGCAGATCCTCTGTGAGTCTGGCACGCCACTGCCAGTCGACTAGCTGCTGACTAGATCCCCGCCTCGCCTCCTCCTGCTCCTCAACCCTCGCTCTGTCTGTCTCCCTGTAACCCTGCCTGTCTCTCTGCCAGCCGCTCTGATCGTCTGCCTCCCTGATCGTAACCCGGTCTGTTTGTCCGACTTCCAGTCCGCCCATTTCTTCCTACTTCCCATCATCTTCCACCCCCCCCCAACGTCCCGTACCGTCTCTCTCTCTCTCTTATCTCTCTCCCAGCGGTCTAACCTTGACATCTCAATCCTGGGCTTGAACCAAAGTGATGCAGCAGGCGATGGTGTGTGAGAATGTGCTTACAGCAACAGCAGGGAACTTAGGTCAAGAGGTTCACAAAGTGGCAACACACAGGTAGAATGACCAGTCGGCCACATAATTGGTGTGTGTGTGTGTGTGTGTGTGTGTGTGTGTGTGTGTGTGTGTGTGTGTGTGTGTGTGTGTGTGTGTGTGTGTGTGTTTGTGTGTGTGATGGGGGCTGAGCTTGGCCCATCAGGCCTGCCTACGCTCCCCTGTGTATGGCATGTCATTAGAGTGGCAATGTTGAGGCAATGATGCCATCACCCAGTCCATAGCACCCTATTTGTATGTCTTTCTCACTCCCTCTCTCTCGCCGGCTTTGTCTCTGTATGTCTTCCTTTTAGTATTTTCATGCCAACACTTTGTTTAACCCATCGTGTTGTAAGTGTCATTTTTGTTTGGGCGGAGGCGGGGTCCTGGTAGGACTGGCGTGCGTGATACATATGATCGTACAAAGAGATGCACTGCTGCAAGTGAAAGAAATGACAGAAGCGGAGGAGCCCCATCTGCAGCCATAGAGAGAGAGAGGGGGCTGACAGAGATGGGTGAGGTGGAGGGGAAGGGTGGGAAGATGGAAGGGGGTGAGGAGAGAGAGAGGAGGGGGGGGAGGATGGAGGAGGGAGAGAGAGAGAGTGGGAGAGGAGGGGGGAGGAAAGAGAGACGATCTGACCTGGATGACAACAGACTAGCAGACGCGCTATGATCTCATCGCTCTCCACACCCTTCCAGCCCCTCACCCCTCCAGCCTCCTTCTCCACTCCAGCCATTGTCTCCATCTCTCTTCCCACTTTTGTTTCCCACTCACCCTCGCCCCCTCTTTCTCCCTCTCTCTCTCTCTCTCTCTCTCTCTCTCTCTCTCTCTCTCTCTCTCTCTCTCTCTTTCTTCTCTTTGCCCCACTTGTCCTACAGCTCACCCCATCTCGTCTTCCCTCCTTGTCTTTCACCCCCACCCATCCGCCACTGCTTTTTACCACCTGCCCCCCACTCATCCCATATTCACAACTCCTTATCCCTCCCTTTGTACACACACACACACACACACACACACACACGCGCACACACACAGACACACACACACTGTGTGTGTATTGTATGTATAGTGTCCTGGAGCAGAGATTAGGTGCACCCGTATCCTTAACTCTCCAACTCAGCATTACATTATTGATGATCTGTGTGTGTGTGTGTGTGTGTGTGTGTGTGTGTGTGTGTGTGTGTGTGTGTGTGTGTGTGTGTGTGTGTGTGTGTGTGTGTGTGTGTGTGTGTTCTGTGGCTTTTCTACATTGTGTAATGGCTATCTGGTGTCTCCCCCAGGAGAAAGGAAGGGAGGGGCAGTGAGAAGGAGCACTGAGGTCAGGGAGGTTAAGTGGGGGGTGGGGGGGGTGGTGATTAGGTCATGCTCTGGTGCCTTATTCAGAATCTCTGTCTCTGTCTCGCTTTCTGTCTCTGTCTCTCTGTCCGGGTGTGTGTGTGTGTGTGTGTGTGTGTGTGTGTGTGTGTGTGTGTGTGTGTGTGTGTTTTTGTCCTACTCTATGCATACACGACAGTCATTCTGAGTGCACACATATTTGCTTTTTGGGTATGCCGATGAAAGAGATTTATGTGTGTGTGTGTGTGTGTGTGTGTGTGTGTGATACCGATCCAGTGTGAGTCAGGACAGCTCGGCCCGCGGCAGGCTCAGGGTGGAGAGCAGGACAAAGACACCTGTTCTAACTCCCCAGGTCTCCACATTCCTCTTAACATAATCCCCATATCTGCTGCACACACACACACACACACACACACACACACACACACACACACACACACACACACACACACACACACACACACAGTCACACACACACAGTCACACACATGCTTGCTGAAGCATAAACTCACACGTACAGCAATACTCACAAAACGCGCAACCACACACATATGTACATTTGTTTGTACACACACACACACACACTTGCACAAACAATCATGCAAACACACACAGACACACACACACATACTCTCAAAGTGTATCAGTCAAAATAATGTGTACAACATTGTTTGAGAACTATGCAACGACAAGGTTTATGCTCACATTAGCTTTTCGATGGTATGGGCTTTGATTGGAAAACTGATGCGTTACATCATGCTATAGGTATGCGTTACCAGCAGTCTCTCACACACACACGCATGTCATGTTATTCATGGAATAATGAGTAGCCTGTGGTCCTCGGTGCTTTGGGTAAAAATCATCTCCTTGTTTCTATTCCCATACAGGCTGGCTGCCAGTCAAAGCAGTGCCTTGAGTATTTACCAGAGATCCATTTCACTCGATGACCTGAAATGTGATGCTTGCGAGTGGGTGTGTGTGCGATTGTGTGTGTGTGTCCGGTCGGAATCCTGTGTCTGTCGACCTCTGTGTCCTGTGCCAAAGTCAAAGTGATCATTATAGAGGTGTCAACACACACACACACACACACACACACACACACACACACACACACACACACACACACACACACACACAGATGTGAATAAAACTCCTGTTTTGTTCACATCTGTTTATTCTTGTTATCTAAGCGTTTTGTTTATTTACACATTCAACAGATTCCTTCACACTTGTTAGTGCTGCCGTCAATCCTAGTTAAATCCCAGTGTTCGGCGTCGCATCTCCCTCCCTCCCAACGTTTCTTATGTTTAATCCATTCGACTGTATTCCAGACACAGGCCCTGTGTTGTGACAGGGTTGACTCACCATTAGTGGTAGGTGTGTATTTTTCATAGGTGTGCGTCTGTTTGTTATTGTTTCAGCGTGCGGCTATAGGCTAGGGGCGGGTGCTCTTTGTGTCGGCGGGTGTGAAAATGAGGAGGAGTGTTTTGTTTTTAAAGCAAACACCAAAGGAAAGACATAACGGAGGAGTAGGAGGAAAGTAATGTTTGTTTTCCCCGTGTGGAGCTTCCTCTTACCTGCACACGACTGGAAACAGGACTGACTAAACATGTGAGGGCCTGCAGTAACATATTGCTCTGTTCTGATTGTCAGAACGAATTGCATTCAATAATACTACTGCTGCATTATTGTTTGCACTGCAGTGGCCGATCATGAGTTATCTTGGTATTAAGTGTTGTCTTACTTGACTCAAGGTCATGAAATTGAATCTGATTGGTCCGTTACGTCAGCTAGCAAGCAGTCAACCTGTCCTGATTTGCCTCCAGCTTCAGAATGAGTTATTTAGTTCATAGTCAAACATCATCTTACACCTTGGCTCCCTCGTCTATATTCTAGTATATTATATATGGTGGAGTCTGGACATGATGGTGGTATGGATGGGTAGGAGAGGAAAACTAGCCATCCGGGGCATGGCAATGAATTAATGATAACTGCTAGGTGAGGAAAAAATATAATATACATGGTAAGGAGATTGACAGTTCCCTGTAGCATAGCTTAAGCATTTGAACTTTTGCTAGGATAAGACCCAAAAGGGTTGAGGGACGCCCACCTTCGTCTTTGCAGTGAATAAGAACAACGGTTTAACAAGATGTGCTGGGAAGGTGTAATGCATATTTCACTAAGGAAGTGTAGGAGCTGGCGGAAGGGTCAATAATGTACAGCGTGGTGCAGAACCGGATCTCTGTGTGGGTACGAGCCATTAATGAACGGCATTCAGAGCGATTCATATAGATTGCCCACTAATGCCGAGTTGCTTAGCCGACGTGCTATTGACATTATAAAGTGTTACGCAACAGTGGT
The DNA here is from genome assembly GCF_949987615.1 of Pollachius pollachius. NCBI lineage: Eukaryota > Metazoa > Chordata > Actinopteri > Gadiformes > Gadidae > Pollachius > Pollachius pollachius. The sequence goes on from NC_136934.1 coordinate 33,274,630, forward strand.
TAAATGGTAAAGAGTGACCCAGCACTGCAGAGAGGGATTATCTGGACTACCCCTGGCCCTCTGTCCTCTGAACAAATCCATTGACAGAACTGAACAATGGTAATCTGTTGATCGAGGCCTCTTGTCTCTGTCAGGACCACTGTGAGCAACATCACAGTGGATGTCCTTGCTGATGTGAGCTTGTAATGTAAGGCTGGAATGCTGTGCGTGGGTCGAAATTAGTAATGAAACCCCCTCTGTGTTGCTTCTGTATCATCCACACTGTGACAAATATTGGTTTGAGGATGATGATGATGGTGAGCTCCGAGGTTATTATTGGGTGGCTCCCTGGGTGGTTCAATGTTCATTTTGTAAAACCTGATGGCTCTGGGGTGTCACATCCTTTTTGATGAAGTAGAACGTTGGCCCACACACACACACACACTAACACAAACACACGCACACACAGTGGAACATGTTCTCATGACTCCCTCTCAAGATATAAAGTCCTTGTAAACGTGCGTTTGGACGGCCGCGGGGGGTGTGTATCACACATCACACATGCTCACAGATAGTCATGAGCCCGCCAGTGTTTCCATCCGCCTCCTCCATGCTGCATGGAGGAGGGGTGTAGTGACAGGGGGGTGGAAAGGACCTGACGAGTGTCTGCGTGCTTCCTCCCATCATTGGAAAGATGATGGGGCCTTTGCTCCACAAAGCCCACTAATACCACAAGTGATTTTCAATGCGATGTCCATAATGTCGGTTGACTGTACTTGTGAGACTATTGTGGGCTTTGCTTTTGTGATTATACATAGCTTTCCTCATGACATTTCTTCTATTTAGGTACAAAACCTAAACCTTCTATTTGCGTAGACAAGCGTACAACAGCATGTGTATTTGTACTTGATTGCCCACACGTTCCTTCACTGTCGCAATACATCTGAAACAAAAACACACAGAAAAGATGCTCTATTGCCGTTAGACTTGCTAGAGGGATGAAGACAGACGTGTGAAACGCAGCGTATTAACATGAGGGTAGGGTGTGAGTCACACTGGGTTGATTATTTATTATTCTTGTTTACAAGCCCCGCACAAGGGTGCATTTAAAAAAAGAAAACTGTTATTCAAAATATGTTATAATAAGACCGAAGTCGCCAATGACTGAAGAGTTTACTGAAGCAAGCACTGACCGCAGGCCTTCTGCCAACCCGGAAGGTCGTCGGTTGTATTCTCGTTTGAAGTGTCGAGCTGCCTCTGAGCAAGACGCCCGGCCCTTGCTGCCCCAACGCTCGAGGCTCCTGTCTTACATGGCCGACACCGTGAGCGTGGGAGGGTGGACGTGATTCATCCATTTCTAAGCAGGTTGAGTGGCCGCGGAGGATGCAACTGATCAGGGTTGAAGCGCCCGGCAAACGCAGTCCATTCGCCGCTCCTTCCCCGGGCCCTGCCTGTGTGGCGTGTGTACAAAATGTTCTTGGCGGTAGGAAAGGGGCAGGGTGAGGCATGCCAGGGCAAGCAGCCTCTTCTGGAAGGCCGTAATCCCCCCTTCTTCTCCTAGACCAGACACCACTTACCTGGAATAACTACCAGTGTTGGCTCTTATGTGTCATCTCATTGTAGCGCCGCCCCGCCCCGCCCTGCCTGGCACCTGCGCTCCGCGCCTGATTTATACCGCTCAGCGAAACACGCCTGCCAAGTTTCCTCGTGTTTTAGAAAATGGCTTTTATTAGTGAGTCAATGCACGCTACGGTGATGCTCATCCAGTTCTCTTTGTTGGCGCTACTAAAAACATCCCATCCTCTCCTCCTAAGCGCACACTGTTATGGATTTCAAACACGGTTGTCGTTTTTGCAACGTGATCGGTTCACCCAGCTGTTCCGGTCTCCATGCTAAACCTTCCTCCTCTCCCCCTCCCTCTCTCCCTCTCGCTCTGCTTCTCCAACCCAGGTTTCGCCTTCCCAGACTGGGCCTACAAGCCCGAGTCAAGCCCCGGGTCCCGGCAGATCCAGCTGTGGCACTTCATCCTGGAGCTGTTGAGGAAGGAGGAGTACCACGACGTCATCGCCTGGCAGGGCGACTACGGGGAGTTCGTCATCAAGGACCCCGACGAGGTGGCCCGCCTCTGGGGGGCCCGCAAGTGCAAACCGCAGATGAACTACGACAAGCTGAGCCGCGCACTGAGGTACACGGGGGGGACACAGGGGAGGGGGGAAGGCGGAGGGGAGTTGTTTACTTTGTGTCGCAGTATGATGTCGCCACAGGCGTCTTGTAGGTGAGGTTGTAAGCCAATGAGATTTCACCATATTTCTAAATCGTACACTGATGTGAACTGAACAAGACATGGCTGTGGTATTTGAATCCTCATTTGTAATAATAAATGGACAGTGAAATACTTAATACATATACATTGAATAGATGGGCCTGAATAGGATTTAATGTATTATTTTATCGAATTGTGGGGAAAACCTGGAAGTCACACAGAATTACATAAATGCACCCATTCCGACAAACACCTGCATAGCACGCAAATATCCACCAGGAATCACTTAAGCCCAATCAAGCAATTACACTGTGTTTGTGAAATAAGCAGCAGCTGTGGCCCTTGGCCCCGCAGCGCAGGGGCCACCACTGATTTGATTGAGGCCGGACTTCACGTGGAACCAGTGGGTTAAACCAGGTCCGCCTTACACTCGCAGTCTATTTATACCCCCTCAGCGGCCGAGCAGCCAACTGGTTCCTACCTGTTATAGCGGTGACGCCAGCCCTATTCTCAGAGAGGGGTCTACCTTCTTAAATATAGCACCCAGGTCATCCCACGCAGATGTAGTCTGGGCTAAATGGGGGCACAGCAGCCGGGCCAAGCCCCTCGACGTGTGAGGGTGTTGCCCCAGGGAGATGCTTGGCAGGGGCTGCGGCTTGGTCTGACTTGGGGCTGGGTGGATGACTTCTGGTCCTGGGGACTGGTGTATGCTTTTGGGGGATTAGGAATGGCATGTGATGGGTCAACCTAGAGTCTATCAATGGTGTTGCTGTAATACATGAATATGCAATTATTATGTTCCTGTTTCTGTTCTTGTGATTCTTTTTCGAGAAGATATCAGTGCTGCCAACTTATCTAAATGAGCACTAACAACCACAAGTCAAACACATAGACATAACATGGACACACCATGCAAAACCTCAGACCACACTTTAAACTTTAGAGCAGATAAGAGACTGGAGAGCTCGGGTGATTGCAGGTGGTGTGATGATTGTAAAAAATTTGGTTGGAATGCAACAATACCCATGGAAACACGCTAAATAATATAACAAAGCAAATGCTTGAAAAATTATTTGCACGCTTTTTACCGTCCCTAAAAGGACCCACCTGTGTTTGGTGATGGTGTTTTGAATAATTGATGCTTGCGAGCGATCGATGGTATTATGCGTATTAGTGTTACATTATACATGAAACTGGACACCGTCGGCTGTGGCGCGCAGCATGGGTGACATCACGCATCGACGGGTATCGCTTCTCCGCTATCGCCTGGCCCGCTGCGGTTAGCCTAGCCCTCTCTCTGTAGCTAGCCTCTTCACATCTGCCCCACCCCCAATCAACACAGGAGCAAGAGGTCCTGAATAAGCACTCTAATGTGATTATAAACAACAGCGCATAGGCTGCTATGGGGAGGAAATTTGCATTGATTTGCTGAGTTCAGAGTGGACGGGCTTACAGTGTTTCACTTAGAGCGGTGGAGATCAAATGCTCAATGCTCGCTCTTCGTTGGAAGCGGGGAATTACCAAGCAATTGCTAATGCAACAGCAGCGAACACGGGTTCCGCATGCTTTTATAGTTACATCAACACCGCCGCAGCCATCCAGAATTAGACAGGAGAATGTGGACGAGGGATCAACCAAGCTGTTTATTTATAGGCCCTCTGGCCACTGATGTTGCAACAGCCTGGGATCCCAGGCCCTGCTAAGTGCGTGGCTGCGTATGTATAGCAGGTCTTAGTGCCGGCCGCTGACCCCGTCTCAAGGGCCGATTACCAACAGGTTTAGTCTTCGCGCCGCTGCCCTGGTTAGCTCTCCTGCCCCCGTCTCACCCCTCCACCTCCCCAGACCCTCCACCTCCACCATCACCACCCCTGACCCTCCACCTCCACCTCCCAGACCCTCCACCACCCCAGACCCTCCACCTCCACCTCCCCAGACCCTCTACCTCCACCTCCCAGCCCCTCCACCACCCCAGACCCTCCACCTCCCAGACCCTCCACCACCCCAGACCCTCCACCTCCCAGACCCTCCACCACCCCAGACCCTCCACCTCCCAGACCCTCCACCTCCCAGACCCTCCACCTCCACCTCCACCTCCACCTCCCCAGACCCTCCACCTCCACCTCCCAGACCCTCCACCTCCACCTCCACCTCCCAGACCCTCCACCACCCCAGACCCTCCACCTCCCAGACCCTCCACCTCCCTTAAGACAAACCTTTTGCCTCTACCGCCCCATAGACCTCTAGCTCCACAAGGCCCCCCACCTCCACACCTCCACATCGCCCAGGCCTGGCCCTCCACTTCTCTGCCAATAAATTGCACAGTCATCCCAAGCTAAGCTTTACAAAGGGATCATAGTGGATTACGATGTAAACAAACAAACACCCTCACGCACACACACCTGATCAGAGGCCTACACCTCACCACATCAGACAGGAGGATCACAGCCTCTCAATATGCACATCAATGGAAAAATGTCAGGAGGTTTAATGACTGAAGATTAATGAAGGCCTAAAAGCATACACATGAACACACCCACATACACACACACAGGTCTTAACTATCCCCATATGGTGTAGAGATGCAACATATAGGCCACCTTGTGATGCTCATATGGAGAAAACCTGGTGCTCGTAATGAATGCCAGAGTCAGTGTGGCCCTCTGAACACTCACACACAATCACACATACACAATCACACACTTCAAACGCCATGCCTGTCCGTAATGTACTTTTAATCGTGCTGCCTTTGTAATTATTATTTTTACCCCCGATGATGTTATTCTTTCCCGTCTGCAACGCACATGTTAGAAATCCCCTTTATCAGGCAGTGTGTGTGTGTGTGTGTGTGTGTGTGTGTGTGTGTGTGTGTGTGTGTGTGTGTGTGTGTGTGTGTGTGTACATGCACCCTGGTTTTCCTGTTGGAAGGATACAGCCGTGGTCTCTGCGTCATCTCAGTCCCCCGCTCCCATGACTGCTGTGAAATCCCTTCTCCTGTAGAGATAAGCCCCGTTGTGTGTTTGTGTGTGTGTGTGTGTGTGTGTGTGTGTGTGTTCATGTGTGTGATTGAATCCTTGGTTGTGAACAAGAGGGACTCATCCTTGTCAATCCTCGTACACTAAAATTATCATTTTTACTTAGATTTCTATTTAATTTAGTTATTTTCATGTATTCATTGGTTATTATTTTGTCTGAGACAGAGGTTGTCTGAGACAGAGGTTGTTAAAGGTCTGCTTATCAATGCATATAAATCACACATGTATGAGCACATGTGGTGGTAAGAACCCTCAGTTTAACGACCTGGCTGGGTCATTAGGAGCCCTGACCCCGGTGACCCTGGTGACCTCTGATCAGTGGAGTCGGTCGGCCCCTGCTCCTCCACTCCTTTTCTTAGTCCAGAGTTCTGAGGGCCTCAGTGGGAACCAAGTAGAGGCCCAGTCACACTCGGCTAATTAGAGGAAAAGGCTCTTTGGTGGATGTGAATTGGCCATTATTGTTGGATAACGACAGTTTTCAGTACATAAATAATATGTATACACACACGTATAATATGTGTTTGTACAATAGGTCAAAGATTCCCCACTCACCAATGTTTTTCATGAATCGTGAATGGCATATAGAAAGTATAAATCCTTTTTTGTATGCACACCACTCAAGTGAGACCCACTGACTTGCAAAGCAGCAGACGCAGACGTTGTGCAAAGCAGCAGACCTTGTCTTGCAAGACAAACAAAACAACACTGGAATGTCCTTTGCCTCGGTAAGGCTCATCTGAAGTACATTGGGACAAAGTTGCATACAAAGTAACATCCAGAACTCCTTGGAGAGTGGATGCTTAGCTATCACGCTAAAATAAAGACTCAAAGACTCAAAGAAGTAGAAATCACTGCATGTGAGCCCCATAGGCAGCGTTCCTGAGACTATGCCCGTGAATAAAGCTGCTCTCCAAAGGAACTTTGAAAAGAAAGGAGGGAGCAGGTTTGAACTTCAGTTGGTGTGTAAGAGAGAGAGAGAGAAACAATGATATCAGTTTAATGGGCAGGGTGCAGCACCAGTCACCAAGCCCAAGGCCCTCAACAAGCCTCCTTACTGGACCTCCTACCTTAAACAATGTCCCTTCCCGCTCTCCTGACACACACTAACGCACTCAGATAGAGGGAGTGAGTCAGAGTCAGAATAAGTCTGTAGCCATGAGACACGTATACGTACATGTTTGCCGGAGTGTGCACACCAAGGCGTCCGAGTCGCTCAAAGGGTATAATGACCTCCTAACCCGGGTAGACCACGATCAGTGCCTGCCTTCTTAATGAGTGCAATCAAACTAAGAGATCCCAGCAGGCCCCCCCGACCCACCAGCACCAGTCACCGCTCTGGATCCAGCTCACAGGTCACAGGTCACAGGTCGTTCGGGGCGGGGTAGAGGCTGGGCAGGGCTGGCACGCACAGCTGGCAAAGATTAGCAGCCTAGCAAGCACACCATGGACTCCCACAAGACACAGACCCACCGCCATGTATTCATTACACACACACGCACACGCACACGCACACGCACACACACACACACAAGACATGTGTATGTGTGTACACTACAATGTTGAGCACTTGCCATGGTGAATGAGGGCCCTCTATATTCCTTGAGCCACTATCAATGGTACGCCCTCCAGAGATGTAAATCACACGCATACATACGCACACACCTCCATGGTCGGTCAGGGGGTTCGACCCCATAAGGGCCCATTGTGTGGAGGCAGCGAGGGACGCAGGGGGCCCTGCGCGTGGATGGAGTGGGGCCGTCACCGCACCACTGTGGTGTCGTTGTGTTGGCCTGTGTGTGTGTGTGTTGTCCCTCGGTGTGGTTATTGTCTCTTTGCATGTATGTTTTTCCGTACGTGTGCGTTATGTGCATCTCATTGTCCGCGGACAGAATAGGCCCTTTATTCACCACTCGGGCAGAACATGCACACGAGCCACCCTCCAGTGACACTCTCACAGGCACGCACAGACACACACGCACACACACACACACACACACACACACACACACACACACACACACACACACACACACACACACACATACACAAACACACACACTGGATGTGACTAAAAACGGAGCATATCCTTTTCGCACACACACACGCAGGCACACACACGGCATGTGACAACACCCCATCCCCAAATTAGACAGCCCAAACATGGCTATCTCCCATTAATCTCTCTGTTGCGCACAAATCCAACACACGCACACACAAACCTGAGTGTGATCAGCTGGTGACTTCCAGCAATAGCACACGCACATGCACATTTGCGCATGTGTGTGTTCAATTCTGACGTGTGTGTGTGTGTTTGAATGCTGTGTGTGTGTGTGTGTGTGTCAGCGCAGAAGCCAATGCTGACGAAAGAGGTAGAAAATAAACAGAAGGCTCGTGGGGAGTATTGTAATCCCAACTTCCTGTCACGGTCAGCGCCTATTTACAGCCCAACAATGGCCCAGGACAGTGTGTGCGTGCGTGTGTGTGTGTGTGTGTGTGTGTGTGTGTGTGTGTGTGTGTGTGTGTGTGTGTGTGAGATTGAACATACTCCATTAAGCAAGGCTATCATACTACAGTGGTATTAATAGCAAGATGGTCCATTTCACTTGACTTTCTACACCACCTCTGCTCACTGCCATCATTTACTGTCTTTGCCTCTTGATTGATACGGTTATTTCGAGGCAGCAGAAGAAATGTACACACCGGTAATTGATGTTCCCATAAATCATGACTTTTGAATAGCTGTGATCCACTACGGTAGTGGAGTCCTCGTAATTATGAGCAACATGCATTTTATGAAGCACTCTCTGAAGATCTATTATTTTGAATTACCATTACATTTCTTAAAGAAGGCTGAATCCCTATACATTTCCTTCTCCGTGTCTCCCACCTTCTCACTCTTCCACTCTCCTACTCTATCTCTCTTTATCCCTGTTTATTTCCACAACCAACAGGCTGTTTCCCTGAGCTGGTCTGACTAATGTGGGCCACATTGTGTCTGTGTATTGGCAGACATAATCCTGTCCTAAAAATCATGTATCCAAAACACTCAGTGGACTTAAAAAACCTCTACACTCTCCCAGAAAGCTCTCTTTTAATCCATTCTCGTATTGTTCAATCCCAAGCCTTATTTAACTGTAGGGTTTACATAAGTGTGTGCCTGTGTGCGTGCCTTTCCAAATGAGAAGAATCGAAGTGATTGTGTGCAAGAATGTGTGTAGCAAAGTTAAGGTTACAATCACACTGCAACGTCGAAGAGTGTGTGTGATTGCGTGTGTGTGTGCTTTTGTGTGTGTAAGAGGCGTCTGTGTGTAAGGCATGTGCGATGGGCAGCTAAACACAGACGCTCAAAGAATCTCTTTCTTCTCGTTTGAAGTGAGTTCAAATGCTCTTCAAAGACTGGCTGTCTGTATGACGGCACAGAGAGAGAGAGGGGGAGAGGTACTCAGAACAGAGGGGCTGTGTGTGTGTGTGTGTGTGTGTGTGTGTGTGTGTGTGTGTGTGTGTGTGTGTGTGTGTGCCCGCCCGTGAGTGTGTATCGGGGGATCTTGGTCATGTGCCTTAAACACAACTTATGTCTCGTACAGCGTGCATTCAGTGTGTTGGTTGCTAGACACAGCTGAGCTCTTCTGCCCTGCCAACAAAGCAAACGCCAACCTTTAGCTTAGCGCACTTCCTGTTAGCCCCGTCAGCTTTGAACTTGAGTTGCCTGGTCTAATGATACTGGTAACTATACTGGCTTTAATATTGGACCGTTAATGCATATCTGCAGACATTACTGCAGACACAACCATCCCTCAAATCAGTAGTACTTTACATTGTCAGATGGAGATGAACAGTGAGATCCTTTGGACTCCATTGACTTGTGTGCTGGGGGCCCGGAGGTATTTACTCTGTCAAATCCAACACATTGGAATCCAAACAGCCGTGGGGATTTCGCCTGAGTCCAAAAATAACCACATTTACTTGGACACACAAACATACTAATTATGGTTGACAATGACATTAGCAATTTGTGGACTTGATGTGTTAAGAAAACACTTGGTAGAAGACTCTGGCTGTGTAATATCGCGTATCTCTCCCCTGCCAGCCGTGTGTCAGCTACAGCCAGGGAGCTGTAGGTAGCAGGGTGATGTCCACACTATTAGACACAGTTATGTTATGCTTCACCGAGGAAACCTACCTCCTCCTCCTCCAACCCAGCACATTTCTGCTGCTCCCTTCACAGCAGAAATGACATGCTGCTTTGTGCCTGCACAAACCCATGTTTTCAGCAGGCCTGTCCTGTCTCTCTCCCCTCATCTGCACTTCCTACCCCTCTCTCTCACTCACTCACTCACTCACTCACTCACTCACTCACTCACTCACTCACAGGGGCATATAACAGGGCCCGGGGGAAGAGGGGAGGGAGGGAATAAATGAGTAGCAGAAGGAGGAGTGCACAGAGTGATGGGGTGAGTGATGGGGTGAGGATGAGAGAGAGGTAAAAGGGGTAATATGTTGGGGTCGGGGGGTGGGGGATGAAGTGAATGGAAAGGCGCAACAGTCTGTGCCTGGCGATGACAAAGAACCAAACGCGTCTAAAAAGCATTTTACCCACCCTACCTTCACCCCTTCCTATCCTGGACACCGACCAGCCTCCACCCAGATAACTACCACACCGGCAGTGAGCGGCCCCTGAGTTTGGCGGTACTGCAGGGCCCAGGGCCCATATCACTACTAGAGCTCACATGTCAGCACTTCATGGGGCCCCCGTTGGCCAGAGAACCATGTCTGTCTGTAAGCCAGAGACACACTGTCTCACACAACCAGTGCAGTGGAGGTGTGTGTGTGTGTGTGTGTGTGTGTGTGTGTGTGTGTGTGTGTGTGTGTGTGTGTGTGTGTGTGTGTGTGTGTGTGTGTGTGTGTGTGTGTGTGTGTGTGTTGGATTCTTTCTCTCTTTCTTTTCACTCTTTTTTTTTCAGCGCAAAATGGATGTTGAAGTCTGTTGCTCTCTCTCCCGCTCTCTCAGAGCGTGTGAGGGTCAGCAGCCAGGGAGCCAGAGGTTATATAAATGCGATGCTGAAGCGGGGAAGAAAGCAGAAAGACATTACGTAAAGAGCTGGAGCAGGACGAAGGTTAATAGAGGAAGAGTGCGAGGGGGCGAGAGAGAAGGAAACCGAGAGAGGGAGAGAGAGAGAGAGAAAGAGAGAGAGAAAGAATAGCCATTATATAAAGGGATAAAGCCTGGGGAGAATTATTGGTAGCTCTGAGTTTGTATTACATAAAGAGATGGGTCCACCTAGCATGAATGAATAACACAATTTGGCTCTGTATTTGTGTTTATTTATGCTTGTGTGTGTGTGCGCGTCGCATGGTTGTGTGTGTGTTTGTGCGTGTTTGTAATGTCTCTTCAATACCCTGCCTTAGGTTTCTTAAGGGTTTTCTTGAATCTAGTCATAGGTATATTTCTGAAGCCACACACCTTTGGTCTAACACAGTGAGCCTCAGAATAGCCTGATGCTGCTTCACGCCACATCAGCCCGTCTCTGATCTCTTGTGTTGGCTGCTTTTGGCTCCACGCCACGTCATCCGTTTGGCTCCCATTTAATCCACTTCCTCTTTTAATTAAACTCACCCCACACATCTCTACCCACTCTCTCTTGCTCTCTCACTTTCTCTCCATGTTGCCCTCTCTCTCTGTCCTTCTCTCTCTTTCTGTCTCTCGTTCTCTCCTCCACTCTTGTTCTCATTAGGAAATTAAAAATTTAAAACCGATTTTTAGGGGGAAGTTGGCCTTGTATCTTAAGGGTCGTGAAACGATTTTTTATTAGGTAGTAGGTAATCCAAAATATTTCCATCACTCTTCCGCTCAACAATTACATTTACGCAGTCGTTGTAAATGGGGTTAAAAGGTTTCTATTTCACCTTATTATGGGTAGAATGGTAAACTGCTTACAGTGTTTAGACAAACTCCACTATACATACCAATACTGCCATAGAGGTGGTTTTGAAGCAACTGAAATATTGACACAAACCAAATGTCCATTTTCTGTGATGGACCAATACCATGTTCCTATTTTCTGTGAACGGCCTCTTCAAAATCCTGGGCTTTATTGGAACAGGAAATGTACCTTTACATTGCCAAAGTCCGTAGAAAGTTACAAAAATGCAAATAGTCAATAAGACACACAACAACAGGCGTTTTCAGGGAGATGTTCATAACTAAGACTATGGATGTAGAGAAATGACAAGCAAGCATAAACATTGTAGTAAAGTCTACATCTAAATCTCTCTCTCTCTTTTCTCTCTTCTCTCTTCTCTTCTCCACTCTCTTCTCCTCTGTCCTCTCTCCTCTCTGCTATATGTTCTGTGAAAAGTCTCTTCCAGGCATTCATCAGACACAACGCGCTGTGAGTAAGTCAGTGTGTGGTTTTTGGTCTTATGCACGTTTGCCTTCTCCCGTGACAGGTACTATTACAACAAGCGCATCCTGCACAAGACCAAGGGCAAGCGCTTCACCTACAAGTTCAACTTCAACAAGCTGGTCCTGGTCAACTACCCCTTCATCGACGTGGGCTCCGGCGGTAAGGACGGCGCCCAGACTGTCTGTGTTGTGTGTGCGTCTGCCCTGTGCGCAGGCTACGCCTAATCCTACAATAGGATGGCTAGATTACATAGAATTACACGCAAGACGAGGAAGAAGACAATATATATTATCGGTCAGCATCCACACAACCCATCCCTCTTTTGACTCACTTTTGTTCTGTCTCAATTTAATTAAACAGACCAAAAAATCATGGGCTGGGAAAACACACATTTGCATCGCCAAAGCCCCTAGAAAGCCAAATAAGATACAAAAATGCAAATAGTGTGTGTTTTCAGAGAGATGTTCTGCACTGGCTTTTACTAGGCTATGAATGTAAAGAAATGACAAGCAAGGGTCAACATTGTAGTAATCTCTCTCTCTCTCTCTCCCTCTCTCTCTTTCTCTCTCTCTCTCTCTCTCTCTCTCTCTCTCTCTCTCTCTCTCTCTCTCTCTCTCTCTCGCTTTCTCTCTTTCTCTCTCTCTCTCTCTTTCTCTCTCTCTCTCTCTCTCTCTCTCTCTCTCTCTCTCTCTCTCTCTCTCTCTCTCTCTCTCTCTCTCTCTCTCTCTCTCCCCCTCCCCCTCTCTCCCTCTCCCCCTCCCCCTCCAGGCAGCGCCGTCCCCCAGAGCGCCCCGCCCGTGCCCACCAGCGGCAGCTCCCACTTCCGCTTCCCCTCCACGCCCAGCGAGGTGCTGTCGCCCAATGAGGAGCTGCGCAGCCCTGGGGGCGTGTTCGGGGCGGTGGCGCGCCGCATGGGCCGCGGCTCCGTCAGCGACTGCAGCGACGGCACCTCCGTCAACTCGGAGATCGAGGAGGGCAACGGGGGCGCGGCGGAGGAGCGCGGCGGGGAGAGGGGCCTGAGCGGGGGAGGGGGCGGAGGGGTGGGGTTCAGGGGCCTGATCCACCCGCGCCTCTCCCACGAGTCCCTTCTCCGCATGTACGGAGCGGGGAACCCCGCCGGCCACCACGGCTCCCGGGGCCCGCACAGGGGCCACCAGGAGCCCATCTCCCCCTTCCCCGTGTCGCCGCTGCCGGGGCCCGGGGGCTCCGGCCTGCTGGCCCCGTCCCTCTCCCCGGCGCTCTCCATGACCCCCTCCTCCCACCTGCCCTACACCCCCTCCCCCACCCTGTCGCCCATGCTGGGCTCCCACTTCTCCTTCAACCCCGAGGACATGAAGCGCTACCTGCAGGCCCACACCCAGTCGGTGTACAACTACCACCTGAGCCCCCGGGCCTTCCTGCACTACCCCAACATCGTCATCCCCCAGCCCCACCGGCCCAGCGCCGACAAGGCCGCCGAGAGGGAGAGGGAGAGGGAGAGGGGGGGAGGACTGGGCGAGAGGGGCGAGCGATCAGCCGCACTGGCCGGAGGCGAGAGGGAGAGAGAGAGAGAGAGGGAGCGAGACAGAGACAGAGAGCGCCACCCGCAGCACTCGTCTCTGGCGCACGTGGCCCTCCATCACCACCACCACCACCCCCACCATCACCCGCCGCACTCGGCCCACCCCCACCCGCACTCCCACCCCACGCACCACCCGCTGCACCTGGGGGAGGAGGCGGCGCACATGTCCCCCTTCAAGTTCAAGCTGCAGCCGCCCCCGCTGGGCCGCAAGCAGCGCGGGGACGGCCAGGGGTCCGGCCGGCAGGGCTCCATGTCCTCCGCCTCCGGGACCTCCACGTCGGGCATGGGCTCCTCGCTTTCCTTCGGCAGCGACCTCAGCTCGGCCGGCGGCTCGGGCCTCGTGTCCAACTCCTCGTCCACGCAGTCGCTCAACAGCGCCGGGCTGCCCAAGATCAAGGTGAGGCGGGCACTGGGCGTAGGGGGGCAGGGGGTAGAGCCTCTACTGTTCTGTGGTAGAGCCTCTACTGTGCTGTGGTAGAGCCTCTACTGCTGGGCTCTCTGGTAGAGCCTCTACTGCTCTGTGGTAGAGCCTCTACCGCTCTGTGGTAGAGCCTCTACTGCTCCGTGGTAGAGCCTCTACCGCGCTGTGGTAGAGCCTCTACCGCGCTGTGGTAGAGCCTCTACCGCTCTGTGGTAGAGCCTCTACCGCTCTGTGGTAGAGCCTCTACCGCTCTGTGGTAGAGCCTCTACCGCTCTGTGGTAGAGCCTCTACTGCGCTGTGGTAGAGCCTCTACTGCTAGGCTCTGTGGTAGAGGCTCTATTGCTAGGCTCTGTGGTGAGAGCCCAGATCAAACCATGCACATCTTTCTCCCATGTTTTCGGTGCGGTTCCCGCCCCCAGAATAAATGCTGTAAGAACACGTAGTGCAAATGGCGTTATTTTTCTAGCTTGGTGAGGGACATTGAATACATAACTTAGTGGTATGGCCCAGCCTTGTGCTTTTGGCTCTAAGACAGAGTGGTAATGACTAACTGTCTGACAGTGTCGACCGGGAGGAAAACAACACGGCACAAAGCCTGACTGGCACCGCCACAGGTTGACCTATGACTAAAGCTAACTTTCTCTGTTCCCGCCCCTTCTGTCTGCCTCCCCCTCCCTCCAGGTGGAGCCCATCTCAGACATCGAGTCAGAGGAGGAGGTGGAGGTGACAGACATCAGCGAGGAGGACCCCGACGAGGACTATGAGCTCTTCTCCGCCCGCAATGTCCGGGGCGCCCCCGCCCACCAGCACCCCCATCGCCTCAACCACACCCACCCCCACCTCGCCAACGGCAGCGCCCTGCACCATCACCACGGCAGCCACAACAACCACCACCCACAACACCCCCACCTCCAGCTCAACCACCACGGGTACCAGCCCCAGCAGCAGCACCACCCCGTCCCCCACCACCACCACCACCCCGACGACGACCTGGACGAGGACGTGTTCAAGGCGCCGGCCCCGCCCCCGCCCGGCCTCTCACCCTTCGCCGTGTCGCCACACCGCGCGCCAGCCCCCTTCACCCCCAGCGCCATCGCCCCCGTCACGGCGGCGGCCATCAAGAGCGAGCCGGCCGAGTCCCCGCCGCCCACCCAGTGCATCCCACTGAAGCTGCGCTTCAAGCGGCGCTGGAGCGAGGACCAGCGCATGGAGACCTCGTCCCAAGAGGAGTCGGACGACAAGAAGGTGCGGGCCGAGCAGGAGAGGCAGCGGAATGGCGCCCGGGTGGATACCAAGGAGGAGGAGGACAGCGGCCGGAGGCGGAGGGAAGGAGGAGGAGGGGGGGAGGACGCAGACAGCCCGCCCCCCCTGGTGTACGAAGGGTCTCTGGCCCCGCCCCCGCTGCTGGCGTCCCACCGGAGGGTGAGCGCCGAACTGCACCGCGCCACGGCCCAGCTCTCCCTGGAGAACAAGACCTGCTGATGGGACACACCCACACACACACACACACACACACACACACACACACACACACACACACACACACACACACACACACACACAGCCCCAACACTAATGTCCCGGGACCACTGCTGAACACCTGAGACTCCTTCACACACACACTCCTCACACACCGACCGGCTAAGCAGGGCTCTCCTCCCCTCCTGGACTAGAACCCCCCCCCCCCCCCCTCCTCCGGCCAGTGCATCTACAAACAAAAGAACAAATGTCTAAGCCCCGCCCACCCCAGCACCTCTCCTGCCTTGCAGACCCCGTCATTGGTGGGGGTCACCTATCAGTCTCTCCTCAGGGGACCTGCCGCTCAGTCTCTGTAGAGACGACAGGGTTTTGATCAAAGTGCCTGTATCTAAAACACACATGATAATGATGATGAAGTGATGACCAAGAGTGGAGTTACGTAGGAGGGGTGATTGTCTGTCACCACGTAAACCTCCTTAGGCAGACGGAGGGGGGGGGGGAGGGGGACTGTTTTGCTTGGAACAACTGACAAGACCCACTCCACTCAGGGAAGCCAATCGCAGCTCACTTACTGGATGGACACGCCCCCACAGCGCCTAGCCAGTGGCCAGGGAATGGAACTTGAGACCGTACCGTTAAGAGAAGAGAAAATATTATTCTGCTCTTGGACCCCCTCCCCCCACACACACAAACACACACACACTTTTCTAATACTCACACTCTCCAGCGAAAAGCTTTCTTTGACTTTTTTTAGACCTACTGTCTGTTACACTCCTATCCTCCCCCCTGCTTCTGCTTGTCCTGGACCAGCCCTGGATACACTTGGACTCGGACAGAGACCCCCCTTCCCGCCGCCCTTTCACTCTGAGAGATGGATGGAACAGGCCAGAGACACGGAGACCACGCAAAGCAGGAGGAAAGGGAGTTTGTTGTGTAGAGTGCTTCTGTTGGGACCACCAGGGAGGGGGAAGTGGAAGAGAGAGGAGGAAGGCTCTCTCTTGGGGGAGGGAGGGAGGGAGAGGGAGGGTGGTTTGAGTGTCTGCCAATGACTGCTAGCGTAGTAGCCTAACATAGCTTGCATGCTAACCATGTGTTTCACTGGGAGTTCCCCAGGGGCAAGGGAAGCTCAGTTCGCCTGTTTTCTGCGGTTTTAACAATCATGCTCATGATAGTGTAAACTAAACCAGCAAACCTATGCGCACCAACACACTAACACACCGAGACACACTCACACACCTACAACACTGCCTTTAGCTTATTAACTTTGGTTACCTCTCGCTCTCCTCCCTCCTCTCTCTATCTT
Organism: Pollachius pollachius; assembly: GCF_949987615.1. Taxonomy (NCBI): domain Eukaryota; kingdom Metazoa; phylum Chordata; class Actinopteri; order Gadiformes; family Gadidae; genus Pollachius; species Pollachius pollachius. The sequence continues at coordinate 33,291,072 of NC_136934.1, forward strand.
CTCTCTTCTCTCTCTCTCTCCTGATCTCTCTTGGAGACCCTCTGCTTGGTCCTGAGACTTGAGATAGAGAGAGAGTGGGGGGAGAGACATGAGACCACCTGCCTGTAAAGCAGAGGTTTCCAAGCTGCGGGTCGAGGGCCACTGCTGGCTCTGAGTCTCTGGCCAGCTGGGTCGTGGGATGATACATTTTCTCAATGTCCTCTCCAAATGTCTTATCAGTTATCCATCCATCGGTACGTGGGCCAGCAGAGAGAATCAGAGAGAATCAAACACACCCCCGGACCCTCTCGGACACACACAATCACACATACACACACACATTGCCTCTCAATGCCTTGTTTTTATAGCATGTACAAAGTCCAAACTGAGCTCTAACACACATACGTACAAACTATATCTTTATATATTCTATATGAAATTATTATGAAACTGAGATTTTAAAGAACCATAGCATTTTAATGATATGACTGATTCAGGATTCTTTTTGTAAGTGGGGTTGTTTTGATTGGTCATAAGCGATGTGTATATAATTCTTCTTGGGTGACCAAGGACAGTGGGGGGGGGGGGGGGGGTTGTTATCATAACAGGGAAGGGTGCGGGTGGATCCTCGTCTCCTCCTACTTTTATTTAAATAGGAAATAAGCCAGAAAAAAAGCACAGTTTAGTCAAAGACAAGAATAAGACCAGTAGCAGGAGAAACAATTGAGAAAGCACACTGGAGGTTTTTGTGCGATGATAATCATTCAAACGTGTGTTTTTCACGATGTGACCACGCACATCCATTCAGGGGCCAGCCCCCCGCTAGCCTCCAGCCCATGTGTACGGATCAGCGTTAGCCCAGGGTATCTCATGCTATTTGTGAAGTGGAAACCCTGTCTTTAATCTTAGGCCAGTTAACCTAAGGCCCAGGTACGCCAGCCCGCCCCGGTCTAGGCTGCGAGCCAGCCAAGAAGGGGGCGATAAGGGGTTAATCATTACTGTAAGATATCCTGAAAAAGCTGCAAGAACCACATGCGAGGCCTGACCTGAAACGCTCTTCCCTCAAGCTATGCACGCTCACACACCCACATGCGTATGCACACACACACACACACACACACACACACACACACACACACACACACACAATCGCACTTGCGCACGCTCACACATATACACACATTCGTTGCCATATAGTCAAATACACAAATTAGACACACACATTCCACACATGCTGATTGTTACTCTACCCTACATGCACACACATCAGCATGTACACACCCACACACATGACTACAGACATGCACACACACATCATCACGGTCATGGAAACGGTCAAATTCACAAATTCAGCATACGAATTCTACGTGTACTCATCGTGACTTCATCCCTAAACACGCACGTGCACACGCACACCGACACACATTCAGAGTCCAACAGACACAAATACAACACACACATTCCGCACATGCTCAATGTGGCTACACACTCAAACTCCCGCACACACACACATCCACAGTCATACAGATACACCTCTCAAATCCACACATTCCACACATGCCCGTTGTGACACCACCCCTGGCGTATCCATGTCCCAGAGAAGTGTATGTCACTGGGGACCTGTAGATCCTGGGTGGAGGTGGGGGTACTGGGTCCACTGATCAACAGCAGTGAGCGGTTGTGTGTGGGGGTGGGGGGTGGGGGGGGGGGGCAGGGGGCAGGGGGCAGGGGAGACCTCCTGGCTCCATGATATGTGGCGTCGCTGATCGAATTCCCCTCATCACTCTCATCTAAGTAGTCCGGGGCGGGTTGGAGCATGTCAGAGCATGCAAACCCAGACACATTAACACACACACACACGTGTACTCGACCTCACTCCCTCACCACTAACAATCCCCATGTTTGTAACTCTACTGACAGCTGCCTTATTACAAGTCTCTATATCTAAGCAACAGATCAGGCAGCCCTTTTGCCTGCTCTGCATTCTTTCAATATCTCTCGCTCTCTTTCTCTCTCTCACTCTCTCACACTTTCACACTCTCTCCGGCTCTGTATTTTTCTGTACGGAATCTCCTCTCCCCCACTCTCTCTGTCTGTCTCTCGCTCGCCCTTTCTTGCTATTGGTTTGTCTATCTCGTTGCAGACTGTGGTGTGATCTGACAGCACAAGACACGAGAGCGGCCGAGACCCGTTTGAATGGGGATTTCTCTCTCTGTCTCTCTCTCTCTCTAGCTCTCTCTGTGGGCCTGCTTCTGGCCTTCTGCAGTTTAAAATCACCCGTGGGCAAAGTGGCACAAAACATGGCATTTCTCTCTAACAAGTCATTTTTAAACAAACAGAAGAAAATGATCTCCCATATTATTTCTCGGATGTCAATATTGCTGTTGATTATTGTTCTTATTATTATTGTTGTTGTTGTTCTGGATTATTTACCTCCTCCCGCTGCATTGTTATTCCTTGGCCCGGTAAGCTGTTTATGTTGTGTGCATCACGTTGGACGATGTGGACCCACCCCCGCCTTCCTGCCTTCCTCCCCCAGCTTTTTGACCCCCGCCAGCCTCCTTCCTTCGGTCTTTGTAGTAAATTCTCCAAGTGTAAGATAAGTGAAACGTGTGTAAAAATGAACATAAACCTGATATTGTGAGACGTGATGGGGGGAGTTTGAGCGCGGAGGACGCGGCATATCGCTGAGGGGCAGAGGGGAATAGGTTTATCTCTTTTTCGTCATCGTATTGTAATTATTTTTTATTTTATAATATTCTCTCTTGCTCACTCTTGTACATTAGTTTTTTTTTAATTTAGCGAGGAATTTTATTGTTTTAAAAGAAGAGAAGGATGTTTATTGTTTCCCGTTTTAAGGTCTGTCGATCCCTCTCTGTCATCCCTCTCTCCTCCTCGCTCGTCACCCCAATGCAGTTACGTAACAGGGATGGACAGACAGGAGCTAATACCATGATGTAACATTGAATTTCTCTTCTTTCGTTCTTTCGTGTTCATTATTTTGTTTTGTTGTTTTTTCAAAACTTGTAATTAAGATGTAATCAGGGTTAATTAAAACTGGTTAAAACCCAATGGCAGTTGTTTGTTTGCTTTGGCCCTTGTCTCTTGAAACACTCCTTAGCATTAGCAGACAATTGAATTGAGAATATGTATTACCTTGATATTTCAATGTGATAAACCTTTCAGCCAGTCTATCATAAAGAGAGTTAAAACAGGTAATTTTAACCAATAGGATCAGTCCGTTTAGTCTTAAAGCTCACACCAAAAAGGTAAGGGTACTGGGTTCGACCTCTGATTTCCCTAACCTGTAGGCAACCTTGAGCAAGATGCCCAACAACTATAACTACTCCTTAATGACATGTATTAAAGCCTCTGCTTTAAATACTGAACCGCAAAATAGGACTAGGATGTCAAAAGTTTACACATAAGAGAACTCTGACAACACCTCTACTCTGACTACATCCTGTAGTAATTTCAACATGAGCCTTCTTCATACGCTTGCCCAAACAACGTTTAAATCTTGAAAGACAAACTAGAACACACACACACACACACACACGGTGGAAGTTATCAGTGAGAATGTGCGCACAACGTGCACACAGGACAAGCACTTTGTCGGCGTGCTGCTGCCCGCTCTTCCACATAATTCTCACATGCACACGGCTGTTCTTTCAGTGTGACGTCAATCCCTGGATTTCAAGAGCACTTCCAGGCATTGGCGGATGCATCGTAGTAAGGTTTTTAAACTGCATTAACAAACTGCAGACAAATTAAGCAAAAAAAAAGCCTTGTCCGTTGATTATTTATGGGAAGCCAAAAATTGCTCTTTGTGTATTTTTGTTTGTGTTTTGCTCATGTTCTGTTATGACACAGCAGTGCATCCGGTACTATACCTTCATCGTGAAATTGTGTGTCCTATTCTTTGCATGCTTTTGTACGTTTGTTTGTGAGTATGTGTGTGCGTGCAAAACTGCTTGCGTGCTTTTGTGTATGTCTATGTGTGTGCAAAAGTGCTTGCGTGCTTTTGTGTATGTTTGTGTGTGCAAATGTGCTTTTCTCTGCTTTTTGTGTGTGTGTGTGTTTGTGTATGTGTGTGTGTGTGTGTGTGTGTGTGTGTGTGTGATAGACATCCCTGAGTCCCCTGCTTCCAAGAGGCCCGGTGGTTGGGTTCTGTTGAAAGGAGAGGAGAGGTGAGGTGCAGGAGAGAAGAAAGACCCCAGACACCGCTGCCCTCACATCCCACCTCCACCCACGGTGCGGCGTGGCTTCTTTCGGAGAAATCAGACGCAGTCGCCGCTGTATGCTTTGATTCCACCCAGCACCACAAATGTTTGCACCAAGTGCATAACGAAACCAAGAATCAAACAACCTTAAGTGTGCTTGAATAAACGTCATGCTGTGTGTGAAAGTTGGAAAAGTCAAGCAGGCCTATACTGTGAAATAGCATTGTTTTTTTTTTTACCTGTCGTAGCCACATCCTCTACTCTACACAGAACTGCCTGTGGTAAACACAGCCTAGAGAGGAATCAGGTAGTCATGACCGCACCACACACACACACACACACACGCACACACACACCTGCACAAACCAGACACAAACATACACACCTCGTTATTTCCTTCTGTCATTATTTCCTATTTCATTGGTACATAGCTTCCAGATTAAAGTAGCTAACTTGTGTTGGCAGTCACTAAATGCCTAGGCCTTCATGACAAGCAATTCTAATGTTGAAACTTTAAACCCCCAGCAAGTACATTTAAAGGAACTAAGACAGCTGTATTGGTGGCTTTTTAATTTGAGTTATTCTTTGTCATTTAACCAGATTGTGAGGCATATTCATATTTTTTGTTTATCAAATAAATATTTGAATGTAAAGGCCTACTTAATTAACTATTCAAATAGTTTTCAGTAACTTCCATTATCATAGGCTTAGGCTAGGCTATTATTAAAACTATTGATGCCTTTTTGAATAATATATTTGCTTTAGTTTTCTTGTCTTATTCATTGTGACCAAAACCACTGAAATAGTTAACAGCATGAAATTTTGATCAGTAGCCTATCCTACATATTATCAGTGGTTTTAAATATGATAACTCATGTTGAAGTCGCTCAGCCTTTAAAGCGTACATTCATGTGTTTAGCAGTGTACCTTGTCATTTTTCACTCAATGGCTCCTCCCGCTGTTTGAAGAGTGTACTGCGTGTAAATGTAATCGTTGATCTCTGTGATTGCTTTAGATACAGTTATCATCAAAAGGACTTCACAATTCTCACATTGGTTCCCCTTTGTACATAACATCGTCCTGCCCCTGGATTTATTCCAAGCACAGCCCGAACATTTGAATCTAAGGTTGGGAGCCACTAGAGTTTACCAGCCACACATCATGAACCCCATGCTTACCACCCCACAGCCTATTGGGAAGTGAGGTCCATTCGAGTGGACTTCTTAATGATCCTTAATGGGTCTTATCACCATAGGGGCCATGCTGGGGGAAAATGATGCGTTTAGAACGGAGATGGCCGATAGGTGAATAAGGCCCATATAGCAGCTGACTGGTGTAGTGTTACCGTGTGAAGCCACAGAATGCATCCAGCACACAGTGGCTGCCATGGGCCCCTTATATAAGTTGGGAGGCAGTTGGGAGGCAGTTGGCCCCCAGGCATAATTATCCCTTGTAACTGTGCTGGTCATGTGCTCCTCCTATCAGATTGTTTCTAGCTCCTTATCAATGTGGAACCGAGCGTCAGCGATCAATGATGAATATTTAGCTTTTTTGATGGCAACTATTGTCAGTTGATTTCCCTGAAAAGAGCTGATCAAGCGACACTGATTGTTAAATCGCTAGTGTTGATTTTCCCCTTCAGCGACAGCATATCAGTGTATTTTGCTGCTCAGTCAAACCTTGTAGATATAAAATGGATCCAATATGTCTTGTGGGAAATTGAGCATATGCAAGTTTGGACTGTGTGTGTGTGTGTGTGTGTGTGTGTGTGTGTGTGTGTGTGTGTATGTGTGTGTGTGTGTTCTCTTTAAAGTTCGCACAGCCATTTTAATTCAGGTCAAACACACACACACACACACACACATGCATGTGCTTGCACACACATGTAGAAACACACACTCTCTCACATACACACATTTAACCAAACACGTGCAAGTCTAGGACACCTGGAGAAGGTTCCGACGTAACTAAATCAATATTCAACCGTTCCAACCATTTAACCAATCTAACAAATCTAAAGGCTTTGTTTTCAGTTGGTCTCATTTATGTTGAAGCTGGAGCGTGAGGACGTTCAGCAGTGTTGCCAGATTGGGCGTTTTTTCCCGCTCTATTGGGCTACTTTTAATCACGCACCGGCTCGCTATTCTCTTAAAGACACACACACACACACACACACACACACACACACACACACACACACACACACACACACACACACACAAACACCTATGCTGTGTTCCAATATCCATACTTCCATGAGTACACTTAAACGTAGTACACTATCCGCACTCATGAAGTGCGCAGATTTTCTGATGTGATGCAAAAAAACTCTGTGATGCACTAACCGGAATTTAGGATTGCGTATGCGGCCTCCTCCCCCGCAATAAACATCCCGCTTTGAACGGTGAACCCTTTACGCCTAACAGCTATAAAAAGCAATAAACGCTACAAAATGACTCCATTAATGCAGGCTATGTGGCAAATGCGCTGACGTTGGCTCCGCCTCTTCCGCTACGTAGCTAAGATGGCTGCCGTTGAGTACGAAAAGTGTGCATCGATCCACACTCAGTGGTTGGACCGTTAAGAGTACACCATCCGGGTCCTTCCAGTACACTTCTTTTGTCCCCGATCTTAATTGGAACACCCTACGTACACAATAAGTGCGGATTGGAACACAGCACAGGCCAGGAGCAGTGCATACTTCAGCAATCCACCAGTGCTCAGCAAACAAGCCTGGTATTGCAGCTGTTTTAGCGGGCTGTGGACGGGTCCCTCGATTCAAGGGGCCCAGAAGTAGATATCTCCGTTCACTCCAATACAAGTGGGGAATGGGAATGTGTCTCCGCAAAAAATGTCTGGATATCAATCAAAGGCTCATAATTATCTTTATACCATGTACTAATAAAATGTTTTCTCTTTTCAAAACGCCACCTCAAGCGTTTTATTAGCCGTTTTATTTTAATTTTTTTGCAGGAGAAGGAGGGGTGGGCAGCTGAAAGGAGTCGTAGTGCTACGTTTTTGGAAGAATCCATATCTAACAGCAGTGGCGTCCCTAGACTGTTTCATTCGGGGCTAAAGCCCCGGATATTATATAATTAGCCCTGAATCTTATTTGAAAAAAAAAAAAAATCAACTTGCTTTTTTTAAAAAAAAAGTTTTGCTTGCTTTACACTAGAAACAAACATGGGGATTCCAGAGACATCTCGAAAATAAAGTAGTTTAGTCCTTCTAGATAGTCCTTCTGGCAAAAGAATAAACGGTTTAAAAACATAACCAGACTGTTTACCACCGCAAGTGAATTAACCTATGCTATCCCCAGTCATATATATGTATATATATATATAGGTAAGGTTTGTCTCACTTGTGTTCATTTTACTCTGAAATAACTTAAATGGAACTTTAGATGTCTGGGGATAAGCATCACAGCAGTCAGGTAGCTATTTAAAGCTATATTAAACTGCGTATTTTGTGTATTTAGGTAAAGCATTATGAAAAATGTGAATGCCAATAAAGCATACATCCCTTTCCCTCTGGGCTAAGCCCCGGATATTTCAAAAACCTAGAAAAGCCCCTGTCTTACAGACATGAAACCAGATAAATAACATGGGAAGAACGAGAAAGTTTCTTTGTAGGTAGTCAATGATAAACGCACGAGTGATAACATGGCAGTATGATGGGCGATTAGGGTTATTGCCAATGTTCAACATTAGTTCTGCTAATAAGGTTACAAGTCTGCTGAATCCATAAGAGTGAAACGTGATTTTATAAAGGTGTCTCTACAAACATTCATATTTATCACATATTTTCATCTTTCATCAAATAGATGTGGGAGATTCATCATTCATAAAATAGATGTGGAAGCCGAAAGATTGTAATAAACAGAAACAATCTATAATTTATCCAATGTGTATTTGCATTGTAATCTAATAAAAAGACTGAGGAACTTAGGGAAGTTATTATTCACCTTTTTTGGTTGTACTAAGCTACGATGGACAAAGCTACGCACACGTAACAGTAGTGGAACCCGTTCAGCACATACGATTCAATAGCAGAGAAGGTTGAAAAGTGAACATCTAAAAACCAACTGACTTTTTACCTCTCAGTGTTCTGGGGCCAACAGGATCCCACCAAAGCCCTGTGTCATCCAAAGGCTGATGGGCCCGGGGTCCACTGTCCGGGTCCCAGGCGTCAGGAGGCCAGGGGTTGGGGGTCAGGGTTATACTACTGTGTGTCTGCACCCACAGAGAAGCGTGGGTAGAGACATTCCAGGAGGTCATTTGGTGCTCAGCTCAGGTCAAAGGTGTTCTGCTAAGGAATCCCTAGAGATACTGCTTGTGATTGTAACGGTTTGTTTAGTTTCATTAATCTAGCCCCATACAAACATACACATAATTAATATAATTTAGGTTTTCCTTTGAGTTTCAGATAAAGCTTCCGTCTCTTCTGGTTATCTCCAACAGTCTGTTATCTAGCTGACTGACAGCTGAAGCCAGTGGTGTGTGTGTGTGTGTGTGTGTGTGTGTGTGTGTGTGTGGGGGGGGGGGGGGGGGGGGGGGTCTGTGTGTGGTCATGTTTGCATGTGTGTGCATGCTTGTAGCCTGCAAGTGTATGAGTGAATGTGTTTGTGTGTTTCTGTCTGTCTGTCTGTCTGTCTGTCTGTCTGTCTGTCTGTCTGTCTGTCTGTCTGTCTGTCTGTCTGTCTGTCTGTCTGTCTGTCCGTCTGTCTGTGTGTGTGTGTATGTCTGTGTGTGTGTGTGTGAGAGAGAGTGTGTGTGCGTGTGAGTGTGTGTGTGTGTGTGTGTGTGTGTGTGTGTGTGTGTGTGTGTGTGTGTGTGTGTGTGTGCTTGCGTGCATGCGTGCCTTTGTGTGTCTCTGTGCCTGTGGAGGGGGCGTTTTTGGCGTTTGATTGACATACCAGTGATGAATACACAGAGAGGGGGGTGAAGGGTGAGGGTCGTAGGTCAGGGTCCCACAGTGAAGGAGGGGGGTGGGGGCCTTGTTAACGAGGAGGGAGGGGTGGAAGGTATAGCAGTGTCCTCTCAGCTTCATCACTCCTGTATTGATCCATACACAAAGGAAAGCATTATCATTGCTATTACATGTATTACATTTCAATTGGAGTGTTCATGTAGCCACTTCAATGGAAATTCTGCACTTATCCTGTGGATTGATATCTGGTCACGTCTTGGTGGTCCAACAACAACATGTGTTGATCCTTTTCATTGTTATCCTGCTCACCCAATAACCTTTATTGTCCTGACATCATCCAAACTAAGCATCCAAATGCATTTTTGATGGGCTGAAAACGTCTAAACTGCAGGTGTGACAGACTACCGCTAGATGTCGCCCTACTTCAGCGTTAAGCCAGCACTGTTGTCACGTTCTCACTTCCTCAAACACCAGTCCGCGGACACGCTCAAGCACACGCATAACACACGCACGCTACACACACACACACACACACACACACACACACACACGCACACACACACACACAAACACACACACACACACACACACACAGCGTTATATTGTTAAACGTACTCTCTTCGTTGTAACCCTACAATTGTAATGTATGTGTGACCTTTTTCCATTTGCCAATGCTTCAGTGAAACTTGAACATGTATGTTCAGAATCCCATGCGGAGAAAGGCTGCAGCGACGGGAATGTACGCCTGTCTCTGCACAGTCTGGCCTCTACTACAACAGAGTAGGCTAGTGGATTGCGTAATGTTATCTACACTGGAACTGGTGTGCACGAGCGTTTCGTTCCCAATGTCAAACAGCAAGCATAGCGTAAAACTTTAAAAGGCGCATTATACAATAACATTATGCACATCTTGACGGTGATCTCATTCGACTCTGGTAGTAGCCTAGTCTACACTGAGCAGTCGGGTGTGCCTTAGTAGAACACCTTTGACAGACATGCACAATGAATGCCATTGTACGCTTCTGTTACTATGCCTCACACGGTGCATGGCACACACAGTTTTCCCAAACTACATGCAGTTGCAGTATGCTCGGGGTTAGCCGAGTTTACCAACCACGCCACGCCTCCTTGGTCCAGCTGGTGGCAACACTCTCGGTGACATCATCACCGTGTTCAGTTATTGGTTTAAGGACAGTTCACACCTGCCCAATCGACTATCAGCAAAGTGACGTCAGCCAACACAGTCCGTTCGGTTTCTATTGAGTGGGCGGAGCAGTGCAATTACCGACGTCAGAGCAGGCAAAATACAGGGCTACGATTGGTTAAAAGCCTCGAAGTTAGGGTCTGTTGCTGAGAGAGAAAAAAGAGGGAGAGAGACAACAGTTGCAAGGGAGATATATCCCACGGTTGCATCCTGGAGATGTCCACTATACCTCAGACTGACCTGTCACAAAACCTCTTGTTGTTAATCAGAATTCTCTGTCGGCCATGTGGCTTCTTGTGGTCAGCCTAAATGTTTTCCTTAATTTAAGTGGTTGCATTATTCTTCGTATTTTTCACACCCTATAGGTAAGAATAACTAAAGTATGTAGTTTACCGTTTAAACTTTTGTGTACTCTTAAGTCTGTACGGGGAGAGCGATGTATGACCGCCGTTTGCCCAGGGAAGGCACTTGTCCTGTCAATTATGGTAAACATACACTTTTTACGAAAGGAGGGGGACTCGTGTGTTTCTATTGGCTCTCCCTGGCTGTTCCCTCCCTTCAACCCGCCCACATACTGTTCCTATGGTTCCCAAGGCCCTGATTGGATACTGTAAAGTATGGGACAGAGCACCGGTATCGCCAAGCATTCTTCTACCATTGGCTGAGCCGTCCCGTCAATCAACTGGGCTTTGACAGCTTTCCACGCCCTTTAGCCTCTAACTTCAACGCTGATAAGCTACTGTACCTGTCACCAACCTCTGATTGGTCAGTTCACCCAGCTGTTAGTGGTTCATTCACCATTTTGTGACTGTAGTGGAAATGAGACTGATAGTTTTTTTTATCCGTGTTTGAGTTGCTGTGGGAAAAAGACATGTTTGGCGGAGGAAAAGTAGTGTAAGTTTGTATCCCACAGATGTCGCCGACCGCAAGTGGATGTCGTTCGGAATTGGTGCGAGTCTTCCCCATCTGCATAATCGGAGCATAAATCTTTCTCATCCGAAGTAAAAACGTCCATTGTGGGTAAGTTGAAACAAAGTTAGCAAGGTTATAAAGCTCAGTCGACGTGGATTGTATTGACCAGAGAGAAGCTAACGTTGGACTGAACGGTTTTCCAATGGACGGCAGCATAGTGTGCAGAAGAAAAGCAGTGACATGGCTCGGTGAGGAAGAGACGAGAAAGGCGAGGAGAGGGGTGGGAGTGCAAAGCTGAAAACTTTGTCCAATGTTTTTACTGCAGTCTAATGGGCGTGCAAGAACACTTGGGATCGAGTTGGTCATGAACACAACAGCCTTGTTGTTATGTAACAATTGTCCTCACCATAAGTTTACGAGTTTTCCCCAGAAAAGGGCTCCCTTAACAAGCGATCCGTTGTAAAAGCGTCGATCTTTTCCCCAGCATCAGACTGTTTATTAACATGTTACAATCGTACATAGTACATAAAACGCATCGTTCAAATTAGACGCAACACGAGAACATTTCGCCGCATTTCCTTGTGGACGAGCTGCTGTCGGCGATGTCACTACGGTGTTTGTCTGCCAACGTTGCGTACTACGATTACTACAAGCGCCGCTACTACCAATACTAACACCGTAGTGCATAGTAGAGCGAACCACTCCGATGGACGCACAGCTTCTGCGTTGTTCCACTTTAATATATTTACAGGGTCAAAAGACCCCCGTTTAAGCGACATGTTCTGCAGCGGGTTCCACACGATTTAAATCGACATTGTAATACATTTACACGCCGACATCCACCTCACGCAGAAGACATTTTAGGTCCATGTCTAATATGAAACATCACTCGACACAGGTTGTTTGCGTGTTTGTTTTATTCGCTGTCCGTGATCATGGCAGACCGAGCGAGTGGCGCGAGTCAGAACGTTTGACATTGTGTGTTTGGAGCCTCTCGTGCTCCGCTCAGCGCGAGCAGCGGACGGCCAGAAAGACCGGGAAACGCAGCAGCGCATTCCTCGCTTCCACGGCTTTCCCCCCCCATCTCGACTACACTCCACTTTTCTTGATCTAGAAAATAGCACACAACGAATGCATTTTTTTCTCCTTCTCTTGACATTTTTAACTGAACAGTTTCAAACACTTTATTTTAATCTATATTCTGTTACATTGCTTAGACCCATAGTCACACACATACAATTTGTGTTATATCGTTTGACAGCCATTCAGGGCAAATGCACGTCTATTGTAGGCTTACACAGATGCAGTAAAATGCATATATCACGTCTGTTCACTTGTCTCCGCATCATTGTCTTTTTTAGGCAAAGAGAGTACTTGGGTGATACAGGGCACCGGCCCTCTGAAAGATGCTGTCCATTCATGTGGCGTGTATTGGCATCCCTGCCATTCTGCCCCTGTCACTAACATGGAGCAGTCACCTCTAATCTATATAACCCACTCATCGATAAGGGCCAGGATGCACAAATCACAAGCCTACATTTTTTTTCCATTTTCTACTAACATACCGTACAACATACGGACCGAGAGGCCAGGCAGCTGTCAATATCCACAAAATATCACCACAGATGCAAAGAGTGCGAACCAAACCTTGCACACAAACACTCACATACACACACTCACATACGCGCACTCACACACACACATACACACATGCACGCACGCACACACACACACAAACACACACTCAAACATACATTCACACACACTCAAACAAACCCACACACACATGCAAGCCTAAAGGCAGTTTGTTTTCGTTGTCTTGTCGCAGGATGTACAGTCTCATCCGTATACCAGTGTTTTGGAATCCAGAGAATTAATTAATGATTAATGTGTTTGTGTCCTGGTCACCACGGTTTAGTCTGTCACTCCAGTGCTGCTTTAGTTAGGCTCTGGCCGTCGAGTGATCTCTCCATCCAGCACCCTCCCTTTATAGCCCCCGTTCCCCTACACAGTCACACACACACACACACACACACACACACACACACACACACACACACACACACACACACACACACACACACACACACACATTCAAGCAGTGTTTATCACATCTCCTTCACATAGGGTTACATATCGCACACACACACACACACACACAGTAAATTATAAATGCAGCTACAGACGCTCCTGCTCACCCGCTGTGCCACGGTTGTTGCGACTGAGGCACAGGCTGTGTGTGTGTGTGTGTTTTCCCCCACATCGCGTGTGTACAAACTGGCATCGTGGTGGTGGGTGTATCAGGGTTGCATAGTGTGATAATAAATCGCAGTGTAATAGGAAACAAGAGTGCACTAAGGCACTGGGAGACGGCTTCCTGAAGCACTAATGTTCAAACCAGCTTTCCTCATTAAGGGCATCTCCTGTGTGTGCATGCATCGTGTCTGTTTCCCGTGTGTCATAGTGTGTGTGTTTTGGGCATGTGTGTCATGAGTGTCGGTGTTGACCGTGTGTGTGTGTTTGGTATGTGTGTGTGTGTATGTTTGTTGGGAATGTGTGTGCAGATTGCAGCCACCATACTTTTGATGTGACATCACCTTGGATTTCCTCCATTCGGAGACTGAATGGTTTTACAGTGAGAGCAATGGTCCTATGACAGTCCGTGTTTAAGAGGCAGTGGTCGTGGTTTTATTTGTTTTTCTGTAGGTATCGGTTCATACCATAGCACCACAAGCTGTACCACTAGACCAGACCTAATGCACGGGCTGCATAGCATATCATATTAATGTAGTAATTACAGATGAGCACGATATAGACTCGTCATCACAAAAGCTGGGCTGATGGCTTTTTAGCGAAATTGTAGGTATTTATTATAATTAGTGCGTTACAGTTGATGTCATGTAAATATATGTCTACACGTAAGGGGCATCAGGGGGACATAAGGGGGTAGTTGTGTCAGTATAGAGTCAAATGTAAGACATGTCCCTGCATGTCCTGACATGTTCTTATGGGCTACTGACATGTACATGCTCTGATACACTTGTGAGAGAAACTGGTCTTCAGAATGGCACAGCGATATCACAGGTCGTTATCACAGTATCTGTGATCACTGTAATGCTGTATCCATATCGAGAAGCCTGAACACAGATGCACAAGCAAACGCGAAAACTGTAGTTACACAACAACGTGCACGTGCAACATTACAAGGCAAGAAGAGAATTTAACAATGTGCGGATAAGTAAACTGACAATTCCAAAGAAGGCATTCTGTGTGTGTGTGTGTGAGTGTGTGTGTGTGTGTGTGTGTGTGTGAGAGATGTGTGTGTGTCTGTGTGTGGGGGAGATGTGTGTGTGTCTGTGTGTTTGAGTGTGTCTGTGTGTGTGTTTGTCTTACCATACAGAGTTAAATTACTGTTGAATTACTTGTAATGTATTTTTATTACATCTAACAGACTTGTATTTTTGGAGAAGCTGGGCCTAGCCGTGTAGGAACTATGTGATTGCCCATTAACAAGCTTCAAGTTGGATTTACCCAGAGGTCACTATTACAGCAAAACTACCGACTATTTATTCAACTTAGACCAGAGTAAACCTTGCTTGGGATTCTCTCTTTTTTTCCCCTGATATTGAACCAGGGTGAAAAATATCAGGGTTGTAGACAGTATAATCCAGAAAAAATTGATTCTGGTGTGTATTCTGGTTGTTCAGGTAAAATATATTTAGGTCTTCACAAAATACAGTTGTGCCGGTTGGTAAAGGTAAGCAGCCCCATTGTCGTTTAAGTGGAATGAAAAACACAGATTTAATTAAGTCATATTACTATTACAGCATTGTATGAAAAAATACAATGTAGTTTATGTGGGAGCTAATGTTTTATAAGTACAAATTTCCCCCTTTACATTAATAAATTATTTAAATTTTGACTGAGACATGAAGGCTCTCCATTGTCCTCATAAAAATGTGTTTATAAAAAATAAAAATTAAATAAAACAATGTAATCTGCGTGAGTGTAACCTCCGATTTGTGCACAGGATGCACGTTGTCCATTTTATTACCTTGAAAAGTCCAGAATGACTAATCACTAACTCAGAATCACACGGAATAAACACACAAATACACACACAGCCACTTAGGTACACAAACACATAGACTTGCACACAACCAAAAACAAACACATCCTGTCTGCTTATCAGTACTCGCCAAGGGTATTTTGGGAAGTCATAAGCACGACCGAACACATATTTTCAGGCTGACATCAGATCCTAGCTAGTCAGCCAGGGAAACCATTAACCAACCAACAAGAGCATCAGCCAGTTAAGCTAGTCTGGCAGCCATTCAACCAGTCATTCAGTCAACCCTAAAGCACAGTCATATTAGCTTTTATTGCTCTATTTTTTACTCTGTTGATCTGTAATGGGAAACACGCCTGTGTTAGAGAACACATTCTGACTTACTGGGCCGATTGCCTATTGAGAACATGGATGAATGGGAGGATTTATATATATATATATATATATATATACATATATATATATATATATATATATATATATATATATATCCTTCCACAGCCAGAATCAAAGGTTATATGTAATATATTACACAAATTTACAAAATTTACTTTTTTTGAATACGTTGGAGTGGGCGACGAGAGCTAGACCTGTCAGCTTGTAAGCCACATTACACACTTACGTTAAACTCTTTCCTGTACCTTACACACTGCACTCCAGGGTGCCCAGCGTGCACGGGGGACAGGCCACATGAGGAGCTCAGCCGCTGAGTGGGAGAGTCATCCACCTGGGAGTTGATTAGTTATGCTGGAATATCAATCTCATACCACAGGAAGTAGGATCTGATTTGTTAGATAGTTTTCGTCAATCAAACAGTTAAATAGACATAGTCAACCTGTAGTTCACTGGGAAACTTTCCCACTTTCCCAGACGGGAGGTGTTCGCTTTTGCCACTACTTGCGTGAGCGTCTGTATGTGTGTGTTTACCTTTTTGCATAAATTCAGACATTGCTGTCATAATGGTTAGCAATGTGTGCAGGTTTTCTATGTAAAGTACGAGCAGGCAGGTTACAAACATCAGTGTCGCGTGTCCGTGTGCTTGCTCTCCTTTTTAGTCATTTTCTCTGGCATCGGTGGATGTGCCGGATCATTTTATTTTCTCTCGCTAATCAGGCACGACAGATATATAAAAAGTTTCCTTTGGGCACAATATATGTCTTTATCTGCCAGAAGGGAAACACAGAAAAAAAGAGGACAGCGAATGACTGAAAGACGCCGCAGAAGAAGCCGAGACAGAGACAGAGAGGGGGATAGACGGTGTGAAAACAGCCATGGAAATTCCCAGTAACTACACGCATAATCTGTTTTATACAAACAGCTGGTCCATCTTGCTGTTCTCAGAGCTCTCTCTCTCTGTCTCTGTCTCTCTTTCTCTGTCTTTCTGACCCTCTGTCTCTCTCTCTCTCTCTCTCTTGCTCTCTCTCTCTCTCTGTCTCTATGCTCTCATATTGCTACAATGTAGGGTGACCTTAAACCAATCACCTCCAGCCTTTTTCTACTTAATGGGAGCTTAAGAGAGAATTGGAAGACTTAGATCAAAAAGAGATAAGAGTTTCTGTAAGGCAAATGTTTGATGAGGAGTGACCTTGACAATGTTTCTCCCTGCATGATTGGCTTACTTTTGCGTTTTCTAAACATTACACTGTTGATAAAATAATTGTGTGGACTACAGACACAAAACACACATGAACACGAACACACACACACACACACACACATAAACGCACACACACACACACTCACTCCCTCACTCACTCACTCACTCACTCACTCACTCACACACACACACACACACACACACACACACACACACACACACACACACCCACACACACACAAACACACACACACAAATACTATTTTTTTTTAATTCATCCAGACATTTAAGCTTTACTAATAATAGTAAAAAAAATCTTCGAATATTTGTATATACTTTTTGTATTTTTTTAAGTTTAAAAATATTTTAACTAATTACAGATTTATTTCATAATCATTATGTATAATTAATTAAAGTTATTTATTTAGTTATTTATTCGTTGTTAAAAATAGATTATAATTAATTATTATACATTTTAGAAAGTTTGCATTTCTCTCACACACACACAAACACACACACACAGACACACACACACACACACACACACACACACACACACACACACACAGCTGATATTGGATTGGTCCAACATAGAGGGGGGGAATGGGAGATCCTTCGACATAACGCCTGTAGGAGTAGTGCAGAGCTGCAGACTCTGAGCCATGACATCATTCCTAATCGCAGCTACTTCTGATGATGAAGATAATAAATGACCACCTGTCCTCTCTCTTTCCCTGTTTCCTTTCTCTCTTTTTCTTTTTTACCAGCCTGCAGTGCAGAGAAAGAGCAAGGGCACAGAACGGGGGCATAGGAAGAAAACACGCGAGAAAGGAGGAAGAAAGGGAGAGCGGACAAAAGAACAAAAGAACAGATAACAAGAGGTGCCTTGGAAACGTCCAGAGCCTCAAGTGCCATGCCGCTCGGAGCACTTTGAAGTGAAGTAATCCTGTGAGCAGTACCAGAGGCCAGACCACCGCAGAGACCGCACACCAGGACATGAGGCCCGTGAAGAAGCAGGGTGGACGGCC
Source organism: Pollachius pollachius (assembly GCF_949987615.1). Lineage (NCBI taxonomy): Eukaryota > Metazoa > Chordata > Actinopteri > Gadiformes > Gadidae > Pollachius > Pollachius pollachius. The sequence goes on from NC_136934.1 coordinate 33,309,013, forward strand.
CCCCCCGGCGGGGGCCAGGGGCCGGGGGGGGAGGAGGAGGGCCGTCTCCCAGGGGTCCCCGGAGAAGGACACCAGGAGGGAGCGGGTCAGGAGGGAGAGACAGGCCCCGCTCACCGCAGACGCACTCCGCAAGGAGCCCATCACCAGTAGCATTACCCCCAGGAAGAAGGAGGAGTCAAAGGAGGCGCAGAAGGCCGTGGTGCCAACTGAGAAGAGTGGGAGGGGGGTCGAGGAGAAGAGGGAGGAAGGGAAGTCCCTTGGGACCAACGGCAATATCACGTCCTCCCACCACAATACAGCCCCAACCATAGCGACCTCTACCCCAACCACACCTGTTCCCAACCCCGTTATGACCCCCACCATAGCAGACAGCACACCGACGCCCGTCTCGAACCACAACGTGACCCCGACCACAGCAGTCTCTCCCCTAGCCACCCACGTCTCCAACCACACTCCAACCATAGCAACCTCTACGCAAGCGCCTGTCTCCAGCAGCCCCACTTTGACCCCAACCATACTAACCTCTACCCCGATGCCTTTATCAAACCACAGTGTAACCCCGACCATAGCAACCTCTACCCCCACGCCCCTACCCGTTACCACCACCCCCAGTCCCAGCACGGGCTCCCATTCCAGTAGGAAAACAGCCACTTTTAAGGCCCGTGTTCCCAAGAAAAAGTATACTTATGAGCACTTTGTGAGCAATGGCGGTGCCATTGCCAATATCCCTACCTCCAGTCCGGTGCTTATACATAGCAGTTACCACAGCAATGATATCACCAGAACTAGCTTGATGCCCAGAAACAATGGCTGTAATTCTATCACCATTAGTAACAGCATCAGCGGACGCATTAACAGCACCATCACCAGTAACAGTGCACACGCTATGAGTGGTGTGAATGTCAGCAACCGTAGTGACAGTAGTACTAGCAGTAAGAGTATTAGCAATAGCAGTAGTATAATTAATCCTAGCTCAGGTTATAAGCCCTCAGCGCCAAAAGAATACAGCAAAGCACCAGAAACTACTTCTCTCAGCAGTGTCTCCAGCGAGGCTCTTCCTAAAGCACTTCCCCAAGAAAGAGAGGCCCCCGCTGGGGAAACCCACACAGAGGGCCCCCAGAACTCGGCCTGTTCGTCCTCCACCGACACGGCGAGCGAGAGCTCGGCCGACCTGGAGGTGAAGGAGGCGACGGGGCCCAGCCTCCACCAGAAGGTAGCAGAAGGCCTCGCCCACCTCCATAGCAACCATTCCAGAGAGGCCAGCCTGTCCGAGGCCCTGGCCAAGGGCCTGAAGAACCAGAGGGTGCTGGCTCGTAGGGCCAGGAGCAGCAGGGAGACCAGGGTCAGGGAGGAGAAGGGAGTCGCCGGGAAGGACTCAGGACCAAAGTCCCCGGTGTTCAGTCCGGGGGTGGTGCGGAGGGTGAGCGGGGGCAGCGTGGAGGTCCAGCTACAGGGAGAGGAGGAGGGGGAGGGACTGGTCCGGTTCCCCTTCCTCGGGGGAGCCAGTATGACCTCATCGCCGGGGGACGAGGGAGCGGTGGACTTCATCTTGGACGCGCCCCCGCCCGGTACGGCCCCCGTGGCCGTGGGGACCAGAGTATGTGTGCCTTTTGGAGGAGAAGAAGGGAGACCCGTGGTGTTCAGGGAGGGGGTGGTCTCCCAGGTGGACCCCCACCCAGCCGTTTCCTTCCCCTATCGGGTGGTCCTGGAGGACGAAGCCCAGGTCCTGACCAAGGGCCAGGCTGTGTGGGTGTCCAGGCAGAGCCTGAGGCTGCTCTCCCCTCCCTGGGAGGTCCCACAGATGGACGGCGGGAGGGAGCGGGAGCGGGAGAAGGAGCTGGAGATGGAGGAGAGAGAGCGGAGGGAGGAGATGGAGGTGGAGAGAGAGGTATGTCAGCTGAGCATTGGAATGGGGGTGCTGGGGGGAAGCCCGAGGTCGGGGGCCCACGGCTTCCCTCCAGGAGTGGTGGGGGGGCACTCCTACGTAAGCACACACCTGTCTCTGCACTCCGCTACGGTGGCCGCCAGCGTAGCCACGAGCCCCGTCTACGGAGACACCGAGAGACAGAAACAGCCCAACACCCCGGAGGTAGACATGGAGGTCTCTAACTTCAACATGGGTCCGTCGGGGGGCCAAAAGCCCAGTTCCGGGACCCCCCAGCACAGACACATCCTCTCCAAGCCCCCTGGCTGCTCCTCGTCCTCCTCCCCTCATCTGGCGGTGGCTCGGGGCCACCTCTCTGCCCGGACCGCCCCCCAGCAGCCCCCCTCCTCCCCTGCCTCTTTAAGGCCTGAGCTGAGCCTCTCCCACGGCAGCCTCCCTTCCACCAAGACCACGCCCACTCAGACCCCCTCCTCTACGCCCACCCCCTCCTCCTCGCGCTCGCGCACCCCACTGTCGCTGGCGCAGCAGAAGTACAAGAAGGGCGACGTGGTCTGCACCAACAACGGCATCCGCAAGAAGTTCAACGGGAAGCAGTGGCGGCGGCTGTGCTCCCGGGAGGGCTGCATGAAGGAGTCCCAGCGCCGCGGCTACTGCTCACGCCACCTGTCCATGAGGACCAAGGAGATGGAGGCGGCCGGCGGAGGGGGGGGCAGCAGCTCGGGGACCGTGACCCCCTCGGACATGCGGGGGCGAGCGAGCAGCGAGTTCGACTGGGACGACACGTCCCGAGAGAGCAGCGAGGCCAGCAGCCGAGGGGACTCCCGGCCCCGGCTGGTGCAGGCGGCCCTCCTGCCCCACGACCTGTCGTCCCGCTTCGACATGGACGAGTGCGAGGCCGCCACCATGCTGGTGTCCCTGGGCAGCTCGCGCTCCTGCACGCCCTCCTTCTCCCCCATCTCCCCCATCTCCAACCAGTCGCCCTTCTCCCCCGCCCCGTCCCCCTCCCCGTCGCCGCTGTTCGGCTTCCGGCCTGCCAACTTCTCCCCCATCACCGCCTCCCCCGTCCCGCCCCACCGGAGGCAGCGGCAGTCCAGTGGGACCGGCGGGGGAGGAGGGGGCAGAGCCAGTGCCAGTGCGGCGGGCGAGCGGGAGAGGCACGCTTCGGGGCATCAGCCGTCGCTCCACGCCAACCTGACCTTCACCGTCCCCACCAGCACCGCCCCGGGGAAGCGGAAGTCCGAGGCCGCCCCTCTCCCACCGCCGCCCTCGCACCACCACGACTACACCCCCAAGACGGAGCCGGAGCAGGGGGACCTCAACGGCTCCTTCCGGGTGCTGTCGCCGCAGACGCAGGCCCCCTACTCGCGCACCCAGACGCCCACCTCCTCACGACACCGTGGAGCCAGCACCCCCTCCTCCAGCAGACCCCCGTCCTCCACAGCCTCCTCCCCGCCTCCTCTCCTGATCTCCCCCCTGCCCCCTTCCTCCCTGCCCCCCGACGGAGGGCCTCGCCGGGTGGTCCCCGTCCCCCAGCAGGCCCTCAGGGACTCCCCGGTCATCGTGAGGAACCCCGAAGTGCCGCTGGCCAAGTTCACCGAGGGTCCCATTGGGAGGGGGGGAGGCGGGGCCGAGGGGCTGCCCAAGACCTCCAACGAGCCCGGGCTCCTGCCCTTCACCCCCCTGCCGGTGGCCGGTCTCCAGGTCCCCGTCCCCATCAACGCGGCCTCAGCCACCGTGACCAACGGGACCGTTCTGCTCCAGAACCCGGCCCAGACCCTGGTGCTGGTCTCCCCCGCCCCCACGTCCCTGGCCCCCGGCGGCACTAACCCCATACAGACCCTGTCCATCACCGTCAGCACCACCACCAACGCCCCCACCCCCGGCAGCAACGCCTGCCCGGCGGGGAAGGAGCCGGACAAGGCGGCGGCGTTCGGGGCAGAGGTCCAGCAGCCGGTCCCCTGTCACCCCTCCCCCACCGCCCTGCTGCCCCTCATCCTGCCCGCGGAGAACCTGCACCCGGCGCCCCGGAAGGACATCATCATAGGACGCCCCGGCACAGGTGAGCTACCATCTGTGAATACAGGCAAGAGATGTAATTGGTTTACACACCAGAGCAGTTGTATTGGTCCATACAGGTGATGGTTGTATTGGTCCATACAGGTGATGTTTGTATTGGTCCATACAGGTGATGGTTGTATTGGTCCATACAGGTGATGGTTGTATTGGTCCATACAGGTGATGGTTGTATTGGTCCATACAGGTGATGTTTGTATTGGTCCATACAGGTGATGGTTGTATTGGTCCATACAGGTGATGGTTGTATTGGTCCATACAGGTGATGGTTGTATTGGTCCATACAGGTGATGTTTGTATTGGTCCATACAGGTGATGGTTGTATTGGTCCATACAGGTGATGGTTGTATTGGTCCATACAGGTGATGGTTGTATTGGTCCATACAGGTGATGGTTGTATTGGTCCATACAGGTGATGGTTGTATTGGTCCATACAGGTGATGGTTGTATTGATCCATACAGGTGAAGGTTGTATTGGTCCATACAGGTGAATGTTGTATTGGTCCATACAGGTGATGGTTGTATTGGTCCATACAGGTGATGTTTGTATTGGTCCATACAGGTGAAGGTTGTATTGGTCCATACAGGTGATGGTTGTATTGGTCCATACAGGTGATGTTTGTATTGGTCCATACAAGTGATGGTTGTATTGGTCCATACAGGTGATGTTTGTGTTGGTCCATACAGGTGATTTTTGTATTGGTTCATACAGGTGAATGTTTGTATCGGTCCATATAGATGAATGTTTTTATTGGTCCATACAGGGGATGTTTGTATTGGTCCATATAGGTGAATGTTGTGTTGGTTCTTACAGTTGAATGTTTGTATCGGTTCATGGAGGTGAAGTTGGTATTGGTTCATGGAGGTGATCATTTAGTTTCTAACGGCAAGAGATTGTATTGATTTGCCCTGGAGAGGGTTTGTGTAGGTTTAGAGAAGGGAGGGATTGCATTGATTGATGCAGGTGAGGGTTGATATTGGTTCCTACAGTGGAGAGATGTGTTGGTCTGTACAGGTGAGGCGGTTTTTGTGCGTTTGCCCACAAAGGCGCTGAGTATTTATTTCAGAGATCAAAGGGGAATATCGAGCATGTTCTGTTTCGGAAAATAAGTTAGGTACTATTTTAGGTAAACGACTTCTGCAGTTGGAAGAATCATGATCTGTAGTTTGTTAGAACGGAATTATACGAATTGAATCATTTCAAGGAAAAGTGAAAGAAAGATATTTTTCAATGATTTATTTTTCTTTCGCTTGGATTCCTGTTAATCTGTTATTCAAACAAATAAGAGCATTCCTGCATAAAACAGGTTCCTTTTATCTCTTTCTTGTATTTACAAATAAAAGGAAAATAATGTTGCTTCACTGAGAGTGTTTCCCCACACCTCATGTTGAGAAACAGGAAGCAAAAGGAGTGAATTTTTTTATAGTTAGGGTTAGAACAATTCTTCATCAAATGCCATAAATAAATGATAAATACATGCTTTTGTTTTATTATAAAATATATATTTGCAGACTTCCTCAAATCTATCCACTAAACCCTTCCCCGGTTCTTAAGGTGTAAGAGGGTTGTGATGCAGGGAGAGTGTGTGTGAGAGGGGGTGTGTGGCACCACCCTCTGTGTGTGAGCAGGGTGTTGGATGAGCGGGGCAGGGGTTCAGGAAGTGCTGGTCACTGGTCACAACGGAGGGGGGCCGGCCTGACGCTGGCATGGCTCCACTTCAACATTTCAAACATGACTAGACTCACCCTGGGAGCCCACACACCCACTATGCTGGCCGACACACACACACACACATACACGTAAACAGATACATGGGAAAGCAGGTGCACCTACTCTTGTCAAAAGGGAATATTGAAATAATATAAATACGTATTTACTTTAAATGATGATGAAGATAAAATATATAGAAAAAAAAATATTTTAATGGACATCTTTTGTTTGAACTGAGCTTTCTATCGGTTCACACAGACAGACTCCGCAAACACAACATTATTCTATCTGTGGTTACTCAGTCGTTTAAATGTTTATTTATTCATCACTTTAAATTATGAGAAAGTTCAAACATAAAAATGCTATTTTTACTGGACAACTTCCTTCTGAACTGACCCTTTTATTCATCGGTGCACCCAGAAGGACAGACGGACACACACACACACACACACACAGACACACACACACACACACACACACACACACACACACACACACACACACACACACACACACACACACACACACAGACACTCTGACATATACTTGCACATACTGCCATAAAGGAGGTTGCATTCAAATATAATGGGACTAAATAAATATAGAAATATGATATATATTTTAAATATATATCATTATACGTATACCTCATATATATTTTAAATATATCATGTGTTAAAATAGACCTTTGCTTTACATTTTATGCATGCATTGTTTTTAGATGTGCCGGTGTTATTTTGTCCTCTTTCTAACCTGCTGTATCACAAGTCATTTTGTATGATGACTTCTTAAAACAAATCAAGACAAAAAAACTACAAAATTAATAACAAATTGTGAAACGCTAATAGAGAAAGAACTAAATCCCAAAAGCCAAACAGCTACAGAATAGACTGGCTCTTATTATTATTTTTTTTAATTTAATTGAAAGAAAAAAATAACGTGGCTCTGATTTCAGTACTGACTCAATAAAAGATCCACAATGTTCATGTTTGCGCATGCACATGTGTAGGTGTGTGTGTGTGCGCATGCGTGCACGTGTATGTGTGCCCCCCCATGTGTTGTGTGAGCAGTGAAGGAGCGACCTCACGGGCCGCGGCCGGCCCCGTGTGTCTGCTAAGCCAACTGGACTCAGAGACTCAGCCGGTCAATTCAGGTCGAGGTTAACTGAAATTCACTTTTAAACGACGGAGTCCACACTCCCATCACAGAGTCCAGATTACACGCTGGGTGATAGGCCACAGAGGCACTGTAGGACATCAGTGAGCTTACTTAATTTGATGTCCGTGAGCTTTGACACTATTTATATTAAGGATTCACATATGGTTCTAACAATTCATTACAGTATATTATACTACAAATATTTGTTATTATCTATATTTCAGTACAAGTATGTTTATATACTGTCGGTTGGGTTGTGCTGGGATTTAGATTTTATACGTATACCTCCATTTTTTTCTCTGGCCACTTATATTATAAGTGGCCTTATATTCTAAGTGGCCAGATGTGTGTGTGTGTGTGTGTGTGTGTGTGTGTGTGTTTGCGTGCGTACGTGTGTTTGCGTGCGTACGTGTGTGTGCATGCGGGTGTTTGTGTGAAAGAGAGACAGAGAGAGAGATATAGTTAAAGAAAGTACAGGCCGAGGGGGGATCAGCGGAGCGGGTCTCTATGAGGTCCTCAGTGTGATCAGGATAGAGAGATGTGTCCTCGAGTTGGGCGTCTTGGAAAACACGGCACCTAATAGTACAACAAACGGTTAGCATGAAAATAAATATAAAACATTGAGGGGGGGGGGGGGGGGGGGGGTAAACAGACTTTAAACCGTGTGTTAAGAAAAAGCTCAACTTAACACTAATTAACTGTTTCAACAACAGTAAAAGCTGTCTTCTTCTGTCTGTACACTGGCTGGAAACACAGGTAACCAAGACGTTTCTAGAAGGAAATATGTGGTGGACAGTGAGGCCATGCAGAACTTAACAGCATACGCACAAATTGGCTGCAATTTCCAGAGACAAAATTTGTGCTTGTGTGTATGTGTGTGCTTGTGTGTATGTATGTCGATGACATGTATATGTGTGAATATGTTTGCGTGTGTGTGTGTGTGTGTGTGTGTGCGTGTGTGTGTGTGTGTGTTTGTATGCATGCGTAACCGAGTTGGTTACAAGGTCTGTATAAGACGTTAAGGAGGAATGTTTCTAATAGAGAGCGTGCCCGGCTTACTGCTCGACCCTGGTCCGGTGAACACAGATGAAGAGAATGATTTGTATGAAGAGGTTTAGTACATTTCATGTTCTTCAGCTGGGGTTATGGGAAGATGTTAAGGATGTGTGTGTGTGTGTGTGTCACTCCCCCTCTCGCTCTCTCTGGTCTACCCGGAAAAAAAAAATGGTGTGTGTGTGTGTGTTTGTGTGTGTGTGTGTGTGTGTGTGTGTGTGTGTGTGTGTGTGTGTGTGTGTGTGTGTGTGTGTGTGTGTGTGTGTGTGTGTGTTTGCGTGTGTGTGTGTGTGTGTGTGTGTGTGTGTGCGTGCGTGTGTTTAACCCACCTCACTCGCTCTGGAGACCTAAATTCTCTCTCCCTCCCGCTACAAACAATTTGGGCTGATTCATGCTGTGTGTATGGGTGCACGTGTGTATACGTGTGTTTTAATGTGTGTGTGGGTTGGTGTGTGTGTGTGTGTGTGAGTGTGTGTGTGTCAGCGAAGGGAGTAACATGATAGTCAATGAAGGTGTAGGACGTGTCTGTTGTGGAGCCTAGCAGTGGGTGGGTTGTGTGCCGGTGTGTCCCAGGCCTTTGTTTGCGTAGCGTGGTAATATATACTGTGAAGTGTCTATGTGAAATGTACTCCAGTTCGTCGCTCCAGAGTGCAAACTTTGAGGTTTAGTTTGTGTAAGTCTCAGCGACAGCTTGTGCAGTTATTATTACTGGCTTAAATCATGAAACCACTAATAAGTATGATCCTAATCCTCTCAATTTGTCCACGTTATTCTATAGGAATAACCAAAGGAAACGCCATAGTTATACTATAGGAAAAGTATTGCATCAGCTGCTGTAAGATACAAGATGCTGACATCATGGGCCCTTCTCAAATCCCCTGTTTGTAATCTGACAGATCGCTGAATGACCGAATGAACGAATGAATGAATGAGAAGAATGGCAGCAATTTGAGGGGGTGATACACATGCTTGTTTTAGAGGTCTATTTTGGAGAAGGTTCAGGGGCGTGCATGTGTGGGTGTTTCCTGTAGAGTGAGTGCTTGCATGTGCTCGTGGGAGAGTCGATTTGTTCATGCTCGTGTTTGCGTAGGTCTGGGTTTCTCAGCCAGTAATGGTTTGTATAGCTCACTACACTCACTATTCATTCGTCGGTTTGGCTATTTGGTGCCAATTTGATAAAATGTGTGAAATTTCCCATTGCAAACTTAAATAGCCTCTGACTTGTATGGGGGAATATTATTTGGATGTATTGTAAATTAATTATAAATACAGCATTTTGACTGCAGACGTACTGTGGCCATTTTGTGACCTTGGAAGTTAGTTTCATTTATTTCACAATGTCTTTCAATGAGTGTGCTGCTTGGTGTTATTGTAGTGCAGCGACGAAGAGGAACATACAAATACTAGGGTTGGGATTTTAACAGACTGATATGGAAGACGAGAGGAATACATCAGATTAAATTAATTCAGGAATAAAGAACCAAGCCTATATATTTTTTGCCTCCTTTCCTGCCTCGAATATGTAGTAAAATATACTACGTATAAATTGTTTCATATTTGTATTTAGTATTTTTTCCAGTAAAGCTCTGCCAGTGATTGAGAGCAACATATATTCAGTCTTCTGTGTGGTGTGCTAGATTCTGTGGTGCACTCTCTACCAGCGTGTGGTGTGGTGTGTATGATGTGTTCCAGAGTATGTGGTGTATGATGAGAGATGTGTGTTGTGTGTCGGTAGTATAATGTAAACGAGTGTGTATTCTGTATTGTGTTTGATGTATGTGGTGTATGATGAGCGATGTGTATCATGTGTCTGGTGTATGATGTAAACGAGTGTTTATTGCTTTTGATGTATGTGGTTGTATATGATGAGCGATGTGTGTTGTGTGTCTGTTGCATGATGTATCGGAGTAGTGTGTGGTGTATCTTGTCTACCAGAGCATGTGGTATATCATGTATGATGTGTGTTGTGTGTATTGTCTTTGACTAACTAGAGTAGAGTGTGGTGTATTTTTCCTACCAGAATATATGTGGTGAATATGTGAACATGAACAATATGTGGTGTGTATGATGTACTTAAATGCCTGTAAAAGAGAATGTGTGTGGTGTGTGTTGTGGGTGTGTTGCTCCAGAGCGTGTACTGTGTGTGACGTCTTGACTGGGGCGTGTGTGAGGTGCCAGAGTGTGTATGTGTGGTGTTGCCTGTAGTAGGGTGTGTTTTGTGTGTTTGGTTTGTATGATGACCAGAATAGGTAGAGTGTATGATGTTGGAGTTACTAGCATTTGTATTGCGTGACACATACCGGAGTGTGTGTTTTTTGTATAATGCACGCTTGGATACGTGGCGCATGATTGGCTGGAGCTTGGATTCATGTGTTGTTCTATAGAGCGTGTATAATGTGCAATAGGATAGTTGGGGTAGGATGTACTAGTACCAGAGCGTCTATTCATGTGTTGTAGCATGTGTATTAGGCACCCTAGGGTGTTCTGTCTGTGGTGGACTAGAGTGCGTTGTACTATACAGTGTGTTTGTCTGGTGTTTAGGATGCACTGGAGTACGTGTACTAGAGTGTGTATGTGCTGTACTAGGGTGAGTATGAAATGAGTTGTACTACATTGTGTATTCTCTCTGTTGTATTAGGGTGGGTTGAATAAGGTGTTAGCGACAAGATGAACGATCGAGTGTCATCAAGAACCGGATATGACGTGTGAGCCAAATGACTGTTGCCATGGTAACAAAGCAAACAGCACACATCAAAATAACACGCGCGTAACCGAATATTCTCAAGAAGAAACTGTTGTGCTGTGTGTGTGTGTGTGTGTTGGGGGGGGAGTTGATGTGTGTGGGGGTGGGTGTGTGCGCTTGTGTGCGTGTCTGTGTGTGTGTGTGTGTGTGTGTGTGTGTGTGTGTGTGCCGGTATGTGTGTGTGTGGGTGCGTTTTTCCATGGGTGTTTGTGTGTGTGTGCGTGTGCAAGCCCGCCAAGGTTTCTCTGTTCTTTGCAACTTAAATCAAGGGGAACTTATTGTGCATAAGTGAAGAATAACACCTTTCTTTTTGTTTTAAATTCAATTATTTACATATTTATGTTATTCTACCAAGTTGTAATTACAGTTCTACCTCATCGTGACAGACTTTGTTTATTTCACAGAGGGAACTTTCTAGAAGAAATGTTCTCGCCTGACTCTGAGATCAGGGAGATGAGGGGGACTGTGGGGTACTTTAGGCAGGATCCATAGATCCTGTCTGTCCTCCGAAATCCCAGAATGAGTGGGCAGTAAATAAAGGAGTTTAAGTAAAGAGAAATAGAAAATCTCAGTTATCATGACCATATCATGACGGCACCGGAGACTTTCCGTCGTGAAGCAAGGCATTCATTGTGTGACTCCGTGTCGCTCAGCCTCCTGTGTGTGCGGTCCGTTTGTTTTGCAGAATATCATCATGACGATGTTTTGTTTGCTCCAAAATCAGTCTCTTATTTCAGTGACTGTGAATTTTTGTTTGGTGAAATACTTTTTTTTAACATGGTAACATTGATGTGCATGCAGAAAAGCATGTAAAAATGAACTCGACACAGCGCCACACACACACATAAAGGCGGTCACGCTCATGGACACGTGCGCGCTCGCCTCACCGTGTGACTTTGTGCTCCGTGACCCATCTCTTTTGATCTCTCTGTATACCTCCATTTTTTTCTCGAAAATTGTCTCAAAACAGACTCACGACAAATTGTGCGTGTTAACCCTTCGCTCCATCGCACTGCAGTGGTGCGTTACCAACGCCCCCCCACCACCATCCCCTCGCCCGCTCTCCCACTGCCATCACCCACCGGCGCATCCATCCCCCCCACCCTCCAGTCCTGCTCACTCCCCCTCTCGCTCTCTCTGGTCTACCCGGATACGGATACCCGGGAATAACATTCCCCTCCCTCCCTCCCTCCCTCCCTCCCTCCCTCCCTCCCTCCCTCTCTCACTCCCTCCCCTCCCTCCCTTTACGTAACGCTCAAAGCCGTGCATATCGGGGAGTGATGTGTAGGCCACGGCAACAGCCACATCTGGATCACTCATCGCTCAGTTCGGTGTGGCCATGGCCTTGAACGTTTAACAAAAGGCCCCCATGCAAAATGCTCATTCTCAATTCATTGTGCTCTACACTTGGGAAGGACAACATCAACATGAGTGTGCAGAGATAAGGCTCACCTCCTCCTAGACATGAGTGCAGATTGATACCGTTGGTGTTGTTTACCCGTAGGCTAAGTTAGTTCCCGTTTATTCATCCTAAAAGTGTGCCGTTTAGTTTCATCCCCCGTCCCTGGTCATGTATGAAAGTGAGTTTGCACGAGACTTTGCGGTTGGCTTTTTTTCTCCTTCTCCCCTCATCCCAATCCTCTTTCCCTCTCTCCACTCACTGGTTCATTTATTTCTGAGCTTGCAGTGCCACCAGATGGTAGAAATCACACATTACATCGGCAGCTCGCAGCAGCTCAGAGACACAGCCGTCCACACACTGGTCTGAAGGCACCGTTACGTACGCCCTCCTCATTGGTTCAGGTTTGTGGCTGGGGAAGAAAAGCTTGCTCTGCCTCTGGTAGCCAAGGAGTCTGCTCATATCGTCGATGTGTTTGCTCGAGCCTTTTTAAATCCAATTACATGCAACATCATTTGAATAGCGAATAAGCAGGGGAGAGATTTCACCAGGTCCAGAAATGATTATTTTACATGGGTAATAAACACACAGAGAAGGGGAATGGGGAGGCTTGGTTTCGAGGAGGTAAAGTTTTGATGGTCATAGATCTGTGCTTTTTAAGGTTGCATTCAATGGCAGTTGATTGGGATTCCATCTGAAAAAACGTGACACCCATGGTGGCTTGGTTGTGACCGGTTGAAGGGAGATAGACCTAATGGTCATTGGTTGCCACAGGTTACTCGGGGACCCTTTGCCCGACAGGATTGTTGCCATAGTAACTACGAAGGATGGTAGATGGTTATAATTGGACGGAGCGAGTGTTGGATGGCTGGGAGAGCGACAGAGCAGAGGCGCCGCCGCAGTGGCGGTGGAGAGGAGGAGAGAGGGGCTCCGCTCTGCAGGTGTGGCGTCGACACGGGAGCATAAAGGTGGAACAAAAGTTTTGGCAGGGGGCATTTAAGACTCATCCATGGGTCCATGTGACTGCAAACCAGCCAATATAATACCTCAAACACCTACCCGTATCGTGGTGGTTGGTTTGATACTTAGAAGGAACGCCATATAGTCTCGGGGATCTCTCTGTCTCAACCTCTGCAATAAACATTGACTTAAGAATGCATAACTATAGCAAGTTTGCCTCGTTGTTCATCTGCCTAAACCGGTTTAAACAGATTTTTTTCTATTACCATAATTATTTGTCAAGTGAAGTGTTTAAACATTTCTTGTCTACATTTCTGTTATATGATTTAGGTAAAAGGTAAGATATAGCTCAACTCCGGTAATTTACATACCTAACCTATAAACCTAAAACTACTATGGCTGATAAAAATAATGGAGCCAATGAACTCTATTATGAGGGGCTTGTTTGATATGTTCAAGCGTTAAGCTCTCAGATGATCACAGCCATCGCTCATCCAACATATCTGCTCCCTCCCAATCCTCCCAGCACAGGCTTAAAGGGGTCACCATAATGGAAGAGGTAACATCACAGTACGACAACAATCTACATAGCAAGTAGGACATCCCTCATAGGATACAGATCATTGATTTAGCAAATATAGAACCTAGGTTATAGTGCAAAGGTCATATCCCAGGAAACAGAACATCCGATTTATCCCACAGGATATATAACATAGGATTTTCTCGCAAAGGATATATAACATACAGTATATCACATAGGATATATAACATACAATATATCACATAGGTTGTATAACATAGGATATATCGCATAGGATATATAATATAGGATTTATAACATTGGATATATCACATAGGATATATCACATAGGATATATCACATAGGATATAGAATACAGGACATATCATACAACATAGAAAATGAGATATAGACTATAGGATGTATAACTGTAGTTATAGTGTAAATTACCTTTCACTTATTAAATTGCACATATGTTATATGCTTATGATAAAGTACATAGGCCATATCACATGACATAGCAAATAGGACATGGCACATAGGACATATCACATATGACATAGCAAATAGGATATGGCACACAGGGTATAGCACACAGGATATGGAACAGGATATAGCACACAGGATATATTCCATTGGATTAAGTACATATTATTAAGTACATCTGACAAGGAAAAGGATATAGGACATTGAAGATAGGAAAAAGAATAAAGGAAGCATCCATTTTGTAAGCTTGTTATAGAAAAGATAATGGATGGCATTAGGTAGTACTTCAAGACTGAGCAGTTTTGGAACGATATATGGACTTTGTAAACAATTTAAAAAAAGTTTTTTACCGTTCTGCATTACTGGGCCATTCTGTGTGGGAAAACCCTCTCTCGATCATATACACTATGGTCTTTTCTATAACTCTAGATGATCTAAAAATACCTTTTACAGCTCTTCTCACTTCTGCATGGTTCCAGTGAAAACTCACTCATGTCAATATCATGCCAACAAAGAGAGAGCTAGGATGGCAGAGGAGTTGCTATGTGGGTGTGTGTATGTGTGGGAGGGGATGAGGGGGTGCACGGTAGAATACAGCCTGACAATGACTGTAAAATATCACAATCACTTAGAAATATGCATATTTTAACTTACTATATTTACGATTTACTACTAACTATTTGCTATCATAATGTCAATTTCCTCATCAGTTATTCTCTGGAAATCTACACCCAAGGTGGTGATTTATGGGACTGATTTGTAACTTGGGACCTAAGGGGTTAAGAGGCCCTTTACTAGGACCACATCTGCCAGAGGAACTCGCTGTGACCTTATTGGCCAGTGTCCCAACTCCCTAGGAGCCGCTGGGGGCCACGGTGTTTACCCCTCCCAGTTCTGTGCCTCATTGATTGACAGTGGAGAGAGTTCTGGTGCAGGATATGTCGCGACAACAACACACACGCACGCACACACACAATGCCCTTGTTAAATCCAGTAAGATACCAGCTGTGGCAGGTATAGGGGCGGTTTTCTATCCAACCTTAAATATCTTTACTATCTGTTGTTTCAGTTGACATCGCTACCATGGTCACATAAGAGAAGTTCTGTTTTCACACAAGTTTTTTTCTCTCCGTCCACCCCCTTCCCCGTCCCTCCCTCTTCTGAATCACAGAATGACTCTCGTTCTATTTTTACCCTCTGGTCCTCTCCTCTTATCCCGTTCCACCCATTTTCCTTCTCTTACAAGACAGCCACCCTTGCATGCTCTCATTTCTCTTTTGTCTCATTTCTGGTGGGTCTCAATACAAATTGCATATGTGGTAGTGGTGACATCCGGTGATGGGAGAGTAGCATTATTAAGAATAACTTGATTTACTGACCTAAAGCAAGTGGCATTACTTGCTCTCTCACTCACAGCTTAGGAGCAACTCAGGTAGGGAGTGAACAAAAGGGAGGACACATTCACAATCTTTTTTTCAGATTCTTAACTAAAAGCCATTTCAAGTTTACCCAAACTTCCATTAAATGACAGGGTCCATCCATCCCTTAGAGAAAGTAGCCAAAGATAGTCACTCACAAAATCCCTATATCCAACATTCAATTGCCGTGTTGGGTACAGCAGAAAATACGTGACCACCATGTAAGCATAAATGCGCCCCCTTCATACGATGGCCATTCTGATTACTACACCTGGATCTTGGCCCCATGGCTGTTGCCAGTCCCAAGGGAGGGACTTCGTGTAACTTGTTAGGTCATTGGTTGCCCTACATCTGACCGCCGGCGTTTGATTCGCGCGTTCATACAGCCATGTAGTTATACTACGAACTTTTTACCAGTAGATAAGTGACAGCATACTTTAAGAAGCACGTATAGCAAAAAGACAATTGACAAGGCACACAAAATGGTGTTTGTCATTTAATAATGCCTTGTTTCTGTTTTTGCTGTTACGCTGACTATCAAGATTAGAACATTTGCATATGACTGACATTCCTCTGCATACTCTAGCCAATCAGTAATCCTGGCACTCCGATGACTGGTTGTTGCCTCGGCCAATGCTGATGTCTAAATCCACCGAAAGGGGCGGGACACGGTTGGGCGAGGTTGACAGACTTGGAAGGGGGGCAAGCAGCCTAGTTTACAACAGGAGGAAGAGGGAGGGAGAAAAAGAAAGGAAGGGCTTAGGTTTTCAAGAGGGAAAAAAAACAACTCAGTAAACTTGAGCCTTTCGCCGAACATGTTAAACGAGGACATTTCCACGCGAAAAGGCCTCCACCACGAGAACTAATCGAGGCTGATGGTGCGCGCTGCCTCGTAGGGGGAGGAGGACGCAGCCCGGAGTGGCTCGAGCTAACCTGCTGCAGACGGACCTCACGAGCCGCTCGCTGCTGCTGCTGCTGCTGCTTTTAATCACTGAGTATTAGATGCTAATCATTCGGGGTTGAAATCCGCTTCAAACACCTCCGGTTGGGCGTTTTGTTTACTGTCCTCGTTGACAACTGGAGCGGAGTTGGATGAAGCAGACTTGATATCTCCTCTCAGCGGACCGGAGCCGAGGGGATCCATCATCGTCGCTGCTGCTCCGCGTTGTAGTCCATCAGTAGCTAGCTAACGTGAGGCTGCCTAACCCGAGTTTAGCTCGTAGTAGTGGACAGGTTATGGACGATCCTTGACAGATTTGTAGTTATCTTTTGACGGTTTAGGTAGCGGATGCACCCAATTTAACAACAGACGTGATACCCGCATCTCTGCCCCTAAGTTAACGTGGTGTTGATCACTAGTGTGTCGGTACAGGCAGGTGTGCACATTTCATGTCAGGGATGGAAACCACCGCAAATGGCATATGTATTTGTTTGGCGATTTGATTACGAAAGGATGTTCTCTTTTAAACAAACACGTTGTGTGTGCTGAATACACGTGAATAATCGTCGGTGTGGAGAACATGAGAACAGTTGCGTTTCTTTTGGCTGTTTGTGAGCGAAGGGTGCAGGACCAGGGGCGTTCCCGAGGGTCTGGACCTGTATACTGGGAGCTCTGGTTGATGCAAGGGGCAGCTAGACTGGCCGGTGTGAATTATGTGAACCAACACTGACAGACCCCGGTGTTATATTAGCAGAGCCCTCTCGGACATGAAGTGCTCAATGTGTCTCAGTTAGCGACATATGTCAATCATAGCCCACATCTACCTATTGCCTCACTAGCTCGATAGTCACGGTTGTCCTGCTACGTCTGCCTTTTGAACTAGATTATTCCGCAGGGGGGTTGTTTTAGTGTGTTATGATCTTCTGAGATCACGTAATCACAGCACCGGTTTCATTGATTTACAGATCTAACGTGTCTCCAAAGATAGATGCGTAGTTGACGGATCCGTGTTTTAATCCAGGCCGGGGACGAGAGCGAGGCCTTGTTAACCCATTCGGCGCCATTCTAATGCGCCGATGTAAACAAACAGTGAGAGGGCATCGGGGGTAATTAGACCACGGCGGAATCTTGCCTTGATCGGTAATTTTCTAGTTTGTCTAATCAATTCCGTTTAATTTTCGGTCAATATACAAATGTAATCATTTTGTATTACATTTTGCCCATGGATATTTGATTATTCTGTTCGATTTATCAAACTGCGGTGTTGCCCGAGAAGGAAAGAGATGGAATCCCTGCGTCATAAAATCGTAGTGATGTCCAAATATAAATAACGACTGCACTTCGACAAACAACTGGAATAATGCAGTGAATAATGTGAATGATGATCGCAAACTGAAGGGAAGACAGCTGATGCAACAACCACGGACCACTTAGTATTTTATCAGAATCAGATCAAACTTTTCGTTGAAGTATCATCCCTTCCAAGAAGGGACATCTTTTTTTATTATAAAAAACACACCATTTATTATAAACCACAGCAGCAAGACTTTGCTTCGACCATGTTCTCTTCAGAGAATCCTCAATATCTGCGTCAAGGATTGAGCATGTTTGGTCAGTGTAACCGTATTTATGTGTTTTCAATGTATCGTATTCCTTATTTATTTTCCCAAGATAGCACCATGTCAAATATGTGTCATCATAAATAATTGTACAGGTTTGATTTCTTAGAAATGCAGTTTAAATCGATCAGTTAAGTTTATATAAATAACTGGATTTTATCATTGCTAGGCATTGCATTTATATTAAAAAAATCCTTCCTCTACAGTGTGGACCAATGTGGAGCCACGGTCTGTTCCAGTGTTCCCCTGGCATTCATTGGTCCCTTTCCTGGCACCAACCCAATCAGATGCGTTTGCTCAGTCAGGAGAGGGCCAACAACCAATCAATCACCCTCAAGCAGCAAGTCTAAAGTCAGGTAAACAAACGGTTTTACTGTTCAATTGTTTTGAACCAGTTGTCTTCATGGTTATTAAAGATGGAATGCGTTTTTGTGTATTTCCCATTGATTCTTACCAATGCTCAACGCCGAAAACATGTAATTTACCTTAGAATGCCAAGGGATGCCGGTGGTGTTACAGGAGCCAGCGGAGGTACCCATGACCGTGGAGAGGGGTCCCCAGTCGCGGCCTCTTCCCTCGGTGGACGAGCCAGCTCCAGAGAGGGAGAAGGAGGCGGAGCGGGCCGACAGCGAGACCGAGAGTGACGTGGATGATCCGTAAGCCAAACCTACTGTTGTATTTGAAGTGTATTAGACATGCCTGAGACCACTGTTATGTTTGCAAAGTTTCGCGGTTTTCCATTGTTTAGTTCCTCTTCGTTGGTATCGGTGCGTTAGAGAAGTTGTGGGTTGCTCAACGTCAGACTTTGATAGATATTTATTTTAAAAAAAGGAAAATGTGTGGGATATTTTTGTAGGCTTGTTCTAAATTTGGCAGCGTAGCTTACGGCTAGAGCGGCGATAACAGGAACTAAAGCATTCCTTCTCTTTATGACAATATGAAAGGCAGTGGTCAGGCTGCCAGTTATTGACTTGGAGGCGCTGCTCAATCTGCTGATCTGTGTTTCACAAGAAACCAACTGCCAGGGCCCTGAGCCGTAGACTAACCGGTAGTTCTGGCATATATCAAAATGGAATCAGGCGAATATTAACATCTAGAAGGAGCAAGCAAAACATTCAGTATCTGGGGCTCCATGGTTGTACGTGGCCAATGCGTTTTTTGTCAACCAGTTATTTGTGTGTAATGATCTTCAATGTCTTGTGTAATGTATTTTCTCCCTCTTCCAGGTTCCTCCCGGGAGTCCTGCCGGACCCGCCCCTTTTGGCTGTACCGGTGAAGAGACGCACTCAGTCCCTCAGCGCGCTGCCCAAAGACGGGGACAAGAGCAGTCCTGGGAAGGTACGCCCCGGACCCCACATCTATACTTCTCATCACTACAGTAGTAAACCAATGTGTAGGCTTGGTTTTGTGTTGGAGAATTTACTGCTTAATCATTTTACAGTCACTTTTATCAGAAGCAATTTACAGTTAATCTATTACAAAACGTGTTATTGATGAACACCGGCTTCATTAATTAATTATTATGTATCTTAAACTCGAGGGTCCCCAGATTTGGGAAGACCTTGATCACTCTCGCAGCAGAAGGCATACAACACATACAACACAGCCCTTATTATGTAGAAATAGTCATATCAAATTAAACATGAGAAACTCTGCTAAACACAACTCAAACACCACGCATATTAATTAGATTAATTAGAAAATTAAAAATAGGCTGGAGCTTAAGAGGTTAATACATTTTAGGCATATTTTAGGGTTTGGGCATTGCTCAAGGAAGACTACATGTAGACTGTAGACATTGGGTTTAAACCTAGATACATTTTCGGCTGGGAGTCAAACACCCTAAGCACTGCACAATGCTCTCCATCCTCTCAGAGGGAGAAGGACCACATACGGCGGCCCATGAACGCCTTCATGATCTTCAGCAAGCGTCACCGGGCGCTGGTGCACCAGCGGCACCCCAACCAGGACAACCGCACTGTCAGCAAGATCCTGGGGGAGTGGTGGTACGCGCTGGGGCCCAAAGAGAAGCAGAAGTACCACGACCTGGCCTTCCAGGTACGCAGGCACAGATGTGTATCCAAAACATACAGAGCCATCATCAGTATTACTAGTAATATATATATATATATATATATATATATATATATATATATATATATATATATATATATATATATATATAGGCATTTAGCAGAGTGGAGACTGATCTGTCCCCACACTAGACTATCCTGCCTCCACTGATAGCAAGTTCAGAATATCCTGTCTTTTCTAAAGCGGCATTTACCCAAACGGCCCGTTCCCAGGTGAAAGAGGCCCATTTCAAGGCCCATCCAGACTGGAAGTGGTGCAACAAAGATAGGAAGAAGTCCAGCTCTGAGGGCCGCGGCATCCCTAGCGGTAAGGACGCCAGAGAGAGGTCCATGTCTGAGACCACAGGTCAGTCTCACCCACAATCCTCCATACACATACACACTAGGGGTGTAACGATACATGGATTCGTATTGAACCGAATCGGTACGGACGTCACGGTTCGTGCATGGATTTACACGGAGAATACACGGTATGAAATTAAATAAAACTGGCGTGCGAATTAATTAATGTAATGCCAAACTTATGTTTGATACGCGACCTTCAGGGACAACTGAGACGCCTGAAAGGGTGCCGGCAAGTTCGAGCTACACACGCTGTCTGTTGATTGGTCGACAGAATCGCACTTCCGTGAGACAGGGGAATAATAAACAAACACATAATCCGTGAGGCAAAAGCTTGGTTTATTGAAGAAAATGTCTCACCAAAGTTTGCCGTCCTTCTTGGACGTCCTACATTGTTGATCTTTGTTCATTCTGCGCGTTCTTCTTTTTCCTTGGATTTATGCTAACGTAGCTGCCGCGGCTATCACAATCCGGTTTTAACCCCCTCCCCACCCCCCACACTTATTGTTTACTGTTTACATCTTAGATTACACAGTTCAGGCTGTTGCAGCTAGCTCACGGGAGAGACTGTATGACACTAGGTGGTACAACCTGAGACAATAAAAAAGAATTTCTTCTGCATTTTTGTTTTTTCTTTTCCCTTCATTGTACCAAACTCGTACCGAACCGTGATGTCTGAACCGAGGTATGAACCGAACCGTGACTTCAGTGTACCGTTACACCCCTAATACACACGCATACACAGAATGCTATACACTATCTAGAGGATGCAGGTCATCCAAACCTTGCCCCGGTTTCCCACGGTGTTTAATCAAACTGTTCCTCTGTGCCTGGTTATAGAGCCTCATTCAGTGGAGCTGAAAGGGGCAGGGCCGGGTCTGGTGGGCGTGTCCGAGCGGAGCGCAGGAGAAGGTCACGTGGGCCAGCTGACCCGCCCCCGAGCCTTCTCACAGAGTGCCATGCACAGCCTTGAGCGGGGAGAGAGGGGCAACACACAGGCGCTGGCTGAGCTTGCGCAGGTACAACAGGGCTGGGGAGAACTCATAACTATTCACACTATTAGTGATACAGCAAAATATATAGGTTTGTCTTTCAGGGGCTTAATGATTGCAAAAAGGGCTGGCTTTTTGGTTTTGTCAGTCCTTTCTCTAAAAATGTTTCTATTCACGTAGCAGTACATTAACTAAGCTTCTTTGTATTTTGAAAATATTAAATCCAACAGCAATGTTTTATGAACTTCTACACACAGGAATAATGCAATACAATTAATCTTAGTATTTTTGAGTGATGCAGTGATAGTGAAATTGTGGACCGAAAAATTTGGCCGATTCGGTTGCTTTTTCGGTTTCATTAATATAACCGTACTGAAATATGTTATTCAAAATGTATTCGACACAGCAGATAAACATTGGCCACAGCCATTTTTGAATGTCATCCTATTTGCCGATATGCAGACAGCGTGAACATCGGCCGTTCCCGACGTCTGGCCGATAAACCCGTGCATCCCTGTTGTTTTTTGTGGTGGTTCATGAGTGGCCCTGCTAAAGACAGTCTCTACCTTCCTTCAGATGTGTGGCGACGGAGCAGGACAGTTCTCGGGCCGGCCCCCGCCTCAGTCCCGGGCCCAGCGGGGGGTCAGCGAGGACATGACCAGCGACGAAGAGCGCATGGTCATCTGTGAAGAGGAGGGCGATGACGATGTCATTGGTGAGAAGTTGTAGCTATACACAGTGCCCGTTAGAGAGGAGAGCAGGACTCCCAGAAGGCTGTGTGTCTGCCCGCCCCTTCCTTGTGCCGGGTTATAAATAAATACATTGAGCATCTCCGAGTGTCCTAAAAAAGATTTGATGTCATAATGTAGAAAACACCACCGCTTCCCGGCCTCTTGTCCAGCATACAAAGTCTATATTGTCACTTGACGTGTGCAGTCACTATTCAGTTTTTCATTTTAATAAACAAAATACGATCATTTTAATCATGTGGTCTCTTAGTTTCTTTGGAGAAAAGTAACAATAAAAAAAGTCACCTACCATGATCTTGAAAATGGTCATCAATATGCAGGCGAAAATGTGACCTCAGTGATAAAAGGACTGATGTTCCACCATGGTTCTTAGTCATGGGTTACTACGGCTGTTGCCTTAATCTCTACAGCTGTAGCTTTGGCCAATGTCGACAATTACATTTTTGATTAAGATCAATACAAAATATATCCATCCATAGAATAACAGTATATGTACAGTAATTACAGACTCAATTTAATTTAGATGCAATAATAAGATAATATATGTCACACAATGTTTGGGAACAAATAAGAAACAGAAAATGTTTTTTTCCAAATGTCATTGTCTCACTGCATTACATCCATAACTAATTGAATTCCAACTAATGCAATCTCTGCTCCTCTGGTTTCTGCCTTTCTGTTCCCTTTTAAGAAATCCAATATAAATTAGAGTGCACTTATTTTTAAGCTTTTATCTCTGCCATGGACTGTGTGCTCCATTGTGATTGGCTAATAAAGGCTCCCATTCAAATCCCTTGTGTAACCATCGCCCTTGCAATTCCTTCCTACAGAGGACCCCTATCCCACCAGCTCCATCGACCTCAAGTGTAAGGAGCGAGTGACCGACAGCGACAGTGACAACGGTTCAGAAGACGAGGGGGAGCGCAAGGTGAAATACTATACTGTCCGAAGTACTCACACAGAAGCAGCCCTCCGTGGTTTGTTGTTTGTTTGATCATCCAGAAACAACACACGAGGAAAGGTTAAGGAGTGGTTCATCCCTCATTGGGCCCAGATGGAGTTGTTAAAACCTTTTTATTTATTTCATTTGGATCTTTTTGTTTCTCCTTCTCCGCAGCGGGCGTTTGCGCCGGTCATCTGCTCCTCCTCCTTCCAACCCACGCCACACAGCAGGAGCGTCTCCCTCTCCTCCTACACCGCAACCAAACGCCACGACGAGGGCCGGCCGGGGGCGGGGGGGCTGGCCGACCGCCGGAGAAGGGGAGGAGATGGGGAGAGTAAGGATGGATATAGAGGAGGAGGAGGAGAGGGAGGCGGCATGGCGTCCGCTCCTCTCCTGCTCTCCTCCTCCGGTAACTCGGTCATATCCAGCACCTCGAGCATGGGCCTCCCTGCCTCCACGGTCGGTCACCTGGGCCTGAGCACCATGGTGGGCATGGGGTCGGTGAGGGTGGCCTCCACCGTGGTCACCAACGTTGTGCGTCCTGTGATCAGCTCGCCGGTGCCCATCGCCAGCAAACCCCGTGATTTAGGCCCCTCCCCCAGCCCCCTGCACGACAGGAGGTCCATGACCCCACATCTGCAGCAACAGCAGCCGCAGCAGCTTCTGATTGGCTCCGGAGCAGGAAGTGGGGCGACGGTCAGTGGGTACTACTCCTCCCCCTCCTCCTCCTCCTCACCTCACACCGTGGGTGCAGCGGTCGGTCCTGGAGGGGTCATGACCAATCTGGTGCTGGGAGGGGCGTTTTCCGCTCAGCCCACTGTGCAGCTCATCTCCCCACCCCAGCATCACCAGGCAGCCCCACAACAGGCCCCTCCCACGAGCCACTTAGCAGCCCCGCACAGCCAGACCAACGGGCCCCTGCCCCTCTCGCTGCTCCAGCCCCACCTCCTCTCCGGCCCCTCCCTCACCTCTCCCGGGGGCAAGGCCGTCACACAGGTGCAGTACATCCTTCCCACCCTGCCTACCAATGCCAAGAGTTCGCCCCAGCACGTCAGCCAGCCAACCAGTGTCTTCAACCTACCCACTGCCCCGCCCACACACGTATCCTTGGCCAATGGGAAGCAGCATGGTTCGGGTGCTCTGGCCGGCTACACGACCAGCCAAGGCGTGGGACTGATCAGCCCTGGAGCCAGAGGTGAAAACCTTTTTAGAGCATTGTGATAAAATACAAAACGTTCCATTCTCAACTTATAAATGTTTGGGCTCCTCTGAATGCTCTTTTATTGTTCTTTTGTTTCTTCAGTGCAAACCCAGTCCCCGGGGCTCCAGGGTAAAATGCTGGTTCCCATGGCAACACTGCGGACTGTGCCGGCCTCCGCCCAGCAGTTCCCCATTGTTGCCCCACCCCTTCCTGTCCAGAACGGCGCACAGACAGGAAGCAAGGTCAGTGAGCATGTCAATGCCGGGACACTGACTGAACAGACGCTAATTACACACTCACTTATTCATGGCAAACATTAAAAGTTTTCTGGGCACGGTGTTCGTATTCCAAATGCACATTAGACGAGCGATGGGAGCGCTGCCATGGCTCACCGCCTCCCTGGGTCTTTGTTCCAGATCATCCAGATCGCTCCCATGCCTGTGGTCCAGGCCCAGCTCCCCCAGGGCGGAGCGGTGCATCCTGCCAGCCCCTTCCCCGGGACGCTGGGAACAGCTGCCGTCATGGCCTCTGGGTCAGCCCCCTCGCAGACGCTGCTGCTGCCACCTGCATCCACCAGGTGGGGAACAATACATACACACGCACACACACTCACACTCACGTACACACACACACGTAGGGGCTGCACAATTTCAAGTGGGGCATAATCGTAGGGTTTAATTCTTATTAAAAGTGGATGATAGTTTGCTGTTTTCTCCCACTGTCTATCTTTAATACGTTGTTTGATGACATTTATTTGGTTCTTGAGCTGTAATCATATTAATA
The DNA here is from genome assembly GCF_949987615.1 of Pollachius pollachius. Lineage (NCBI taxonomy): Eukaryota > Metazoa > Chordata > Actinopteri > Gadiformes > Gadidae > Pollachius > Pollachius pollachius. The sequence goes on from NC_136934.1 coordinate 33,334,081, forward strand.
TAATACGTCTGATCCTCTTATATAAGTATTAGAGTATTAGATGCAATATCTCAGCTTTCTTAGTCATCATATTCACATTACTATGTTTTCATATTTTCTAACGTTCAATCAAAACTAAACCTTGCAAACGCACAGCTTGATATGAATCCCCATCGGCGTGACCAGCCCTTACACACACATTACATCTGTCCCGTCAGTACACGCCAACAGGAAGCACACACCCCTGGCTCACAGAGGGCTTGTAACGGTTTGTGAGAAAGGCTGTGAGAAAGGTCCCACCGAGCCCATCCCCAACCAAGGGAAAATCAACACAACAAGGTCAACTAAAGGGACCACTCTGATCTGCATTCACCTACTATGTTGCTGCTCCCCCCACCTCTACTGTGATTAATATCCACCTACAGGCTGGACTGGTTATGGCCATTTTATTTAGGTTCTTCTATTCATCAGTTTAATTAATTGTATTTTGCATTTTATTCTCCTCTAAACACTTTTATATGTTAGAGAATTAGCAATAACAGGGTTGACTGATTTGTGGGTGGATTGGGATTTTAATATTTTCAATTTCAAATCATTTGGACCAAAAATAAATGAGCGAGGGTGGACTGAAGAAGATGCACAGTGCAAGTTTAAATAGATCTTTATTAAAGAGATGGTCATTTGTGGCACCACGCCTGAACAGGAACGTAACCAGCAGGACCGGACCCTGTGTCGTCTCATGGTAGCGTGAGCCTAGCTCCATAGGCCCAGGCTGTAGGAGCCTGGAACATCGACGTCTGTTCAGGACCGAGTTGGGGCCGACGCTGCCTGCCTGGTTCAAACAACAGTGGTGCATTACTGGTCCTATTGGTTCAGCTCTGCTCTGGAGCCGCTGGTTCACAGTCATACTGCTGTCGGCCCGCTGCATCTGCCTTCCACCGCCTACGCATGACAGACAGACAGACAGACAGACAGACAGACACTCATCTGAGGCTGCTGCCTCTGATGCACAACGCCTTCTGACCCCTCATGCAGCAGTTTGTTGTCTCTTCCTCTTTCCATTTCGAGTCTTGTTCACTTCTCCCCGCCTGTTTTGTCTGATGTTGTGTGTGTTCTCCGTTAAATTAACTTTAATATGGTTGTCTTCAGACTTCTACCTTTTTAACAGTTCATGCATATATGTAAAAATCGAGGTCATTCTATGATACTAAGGCTGGGTTTCTGTAATTCATCTGTGTTTTGCTGCATTTCATCACTAAATGGTACCTGGCTTTTTTTTAGTTTCTCTGAATTCTATTGGCCAGAGACTATTATAGAATCAGACAGTGGAAGGTTTGACTCCAATGAATAATACTAATATACTTCGGAAAACTTGGATGGACGTTCAGGTTCTTTCACTTACCTTTGCATTAAGGAAACCTAGATAGATACCAATTCTAACACTATATCTACATTATATTATAATAAAGCACACAAGAGTTGTTGAGGGCAAGGAATATCTGACGCAGGTATAATACACAGAATAATGAAACTGATCTGAGCAACTGCTGTGATGTTTGACTTTTACCATTGCTCAAATGTCATCTTCTGCTTCCCCTTTTCTCTCTCTCGCTCTATCATAAATGTAGGATCACCTATGTGCAGTCCACTCCAGGGGTCCCCTCCACTTTGCCCTTAGTCTCCACGACGACAGGCTCCTCCCCCAGCCATCAGGCTCTGCCGTCGGCCGGATCTGCATATGTCCCTTCAACCATAGCAACGCTGGGCTTCACCGCCATCGCCCCCCCGGTGCAGCCTCTGATGCCAGGTCAGTGCTCTGGAGGTGGCTGTTAGGTCTCCTGTATTAACAGGTATCTATGAGGGTTGGAGTATACATTTATTAGACTGTTGATACTTCTCCCGAAAACAGTGCAGTTTACAGTCAATCAACAATCAAACAAATGAAACCTTGATAATGAAGTAAGAGCTCATCTGTCTGTTTCCAATGTGCAATGAACTGCTACACTCTCTCCTGCCACAGGGTGGAAGCAACTGTCTGCAAATCACCTTTTTTTAACCATTCTTTATCAAACATAAGAAACCCGTTAACAATCCAGTATAAGGCTGCTAGGCATGTTTAAGTAAAGACTAGCGGTGGTCTCACTACTGCATAAGCTTGCTATTCATATCTTTGTCTTAATCGGCTAGGCTAGGCCTATAAGCCAAGAGGAATTACTAATCTATCATTATGTCTTTTTGATTGCCTCACATGGGGTGACTTTGAAAAAAACGTTTCACTTTTCTCCATATTCTGCGTGTATGCCAATATAGTTTGAGATATATTTTTAAGATGAGGATGAGGAGTAAGAAATAAATCAGGCAGCACTACATACCTCGCTTTCATTTACATTTATATAGCCTAGGGTTTTCTCATTTGTCGACCATAGAGACATAGAGGGCTTATTGTTTGGAATTGCATCTGGCATCAATTGAGGATTTTAAATTAAACAAATCTAATTCACTGTTTCCTAAAGGTCATTCATTATTTCTGCCTGTATTCTCCGCCAATCTCAACATCCATCCAGCAGGTTGCATATGTCAGAGAATAAAGCTAGTTTTCCACCCTAAGTCCTATTCTACTCTGAATGTCCTCAATCTGATTTCAGTTGTTCTCACACAGGGGACTGTCACATGTAAAAAGAAAGGGGAAAAAAGAATGGCGCTAGCTGCCACAAGCTCCTATTCTTTATCCTCGTGCTCAAGTCCGCTGCTGACATCAGATCAATCCTTCTAGCCTCAGAAGATTTTCCAATAAGTAGGAATAAATGTAACAAGCAAGATGACGAGATTTATAACAACTAGTATCGTTCTACCTGAAAAAAACCCCCAACCATAGCATCTATTGATTGGATATATATTGGATTCAATGAAAGGACTTGTTCTCATCTTGTTTCTGTCATCCAGGTCACCCAGCGCTGCTCGCCCGCGCCCCGTCCCCACAGCCCCCCACCCCTGCGACCGGGGGGCAGGCGGTCACCACCATCTACCCTGCCTTGTCCAGTGGCAACACCGGCGTGGTGTCCATGGCGAGCATGCCTCCCAGCATGGTCTACTCCGTCTCCAACCCTTCCGGCGGCTCCGTGCACATTCTGTCCAAGCACACGGTGGGAACGCCGACCACCATCCCACACACCCACACCCTCAGCTACCCCCACCTGGACCGGCAGGCCGAGAGGCACGCCGAGCTGCTGGGGCACCAGGACCGGGCCATGGAGAGGCCGGCCACCATCAAGACCACCTGCAGCAGCGCCGTGTCGTCCAGCGGCCCGGCAGTGTCCATGAGGGCCTGCAGTCCCCCACTCTCCATCCACCCACCCGGTAGGACCCGCTACCTCTCTGCCAATACGCATTCTCCTTTCTTTAGAGGCATTCTGTCTATATTAACGTACTACTGTTCACTAGTAGACCATATACTCGGATCAGATCATCGGTGATTAAGCCAGCAAAGGGGACACTAGTGTTGACACATGCATTAAAGGGTAATTCCGGTGTAAAATGGATTTGGGATATGTTTTGTATGATAACGAGTTGAAACGTTCGTTTTGGAGCACACAATCCGCATATAGACGCATTCTTCAGTTGGCTGATTCTATCAAAACACTATAAACTTGGAACGATGTGGGCACTGGTTATGGTAAAAACTAAATCGCTATTTTAAACCACTTAAAAGGCTAAAAGTAGCCCGACACTTCTTTTGTAGTATAATAAGGGTCTTAACATATCAAACGAGGCATTGAGAACTTTGTAAGTGTATATTGTTTATTAAAAAGGAAATTTTATACACACAATACCATCAGTAGATCACCCGTCGACGCCATTTTGTTTTTAAGACTCGATAGGTAGATGACGAACACAGAGATTGTGACATCCGTCAGCAACACGCAACCTCTGTGTTCGCCAATCTACTTATCGAGTCTTTAAGTGGTTTAAAATAGAGATTTAGTTTTTACCATAACCAGTGCCCCCATCGTTCCAAGGTTATAGCATTTTGATAGAATAGGCTAAAAACAGCCAACTGAAGAAAGCGTCTATATGCGTTTTTGTGCTCCAAAACGAACGTTTCAACTCTTTATCATACAAAACATATCTCAAATCCATTTTACCCTTTAAGCTCCAGTAGATTGCAATTGAAGTCTGTATTTCTACTCAGTGCCGTGGCTTTTTCCAAACCCCTTGTAGGCTCTTTAAATAATTAACCTCCACAGAAAGGTCTGCAGTCCTTTTTGCAAGATGCTCCTACCTGCTTATTAATGATGTGTATTTAAAAAAAAGTCTGCTAGAAGACCTGATGGTAGTTGTATAAATATTTAACTGTGATTCATGTCTTACTGAATTCCATTACTTGATATCAGGTCTCTAAAGAAATATGTCATCTCATTTAACAGGCAGTGCACCGGGCACACCCAAACTCCCCCTGCCCTCCGCGAGGACCCCTCAGAAAGTGAAGGCCATGGTGGCCAACATCCCCGTGGGCAACTATGAAGGAGGGGGCCGCGGAAAGGACAGGGACAGGGAGAAGGAGCGAGAGAGGGACCGAGAGAGGGAGAGAGAGAGGGAGGCAGCAGCCTCCCGTTTCTCCTTTGAGCCCGAGCCGGCGGGCTCCCCGTCCTCCCACCCCAGCGAGGAGCTGTCCTCCTCCGACAAGCCCCCCGACGGCACCAGCGCAGCGGACGCCTCCAGCAGCCGCAGCCGGGACAGCAGTGCCAGCAGAGAGGTAGGGGGCCGGGTCACAGCTCAGTGTGGATATACATTAAGGCATTCATCATCAAGATGAGGATATACATCACGATATCTGCTGAAACGTTTTAAATCTGAGGTTAAATAACGCAATTCCTATAAATAATGTGGAAATAGCATGGAAGGGACTCGATGGTATTCCCAGAGCAGCCAGAAATCTTTATTCTTATAAATACATTTTGCATTAAATGACTGTCCACATTTTGAGTGGACTCACCGTTGCAGTAGCTACTGCCCAGCATTAACTATTGGTGGTGAGGGGTTCTCTCATCAACGTCTCCGTGGCTGTGTCCTTTCCTCTGCAGACTGGATGGAAGGAGTCCCTCCCCTCGTCTCCTCTCCCTCCCCCCTCTGAACCCGCACTGCCCCCCCCGCAGACCGACAAAGAAACCCCCCCACCAAAGAAGATCAAGGCCCGGCCCCCGCCTCTCAAGAAGACGTTTGACTCTGTGGATAAGTGAGTTTATATTGATACCTTGTGTCCGCTGTGAATTAGAAAAGTCTTTTCACCAACGTACCCAATAACGATATCACAGGCTCGCTTCATATGAAGCATCATAGAAGAGAGACCTACCCTCTCATGCCATAGCTCAGGCAGCATGTGTACAGCTGCCCTCCCGGCGGGCCCCAGGCGAGCCTGTGTATATTCACGTGTCCTCTGCGTGTCCCTGTGTTGGTCGGGCAGGGTACTGTCGGAGGTGTACTTCGAGGAGCGCTTCGCCGAACTGCCGGAGTTCCGGCCGGAGGAGGTGCTGCCCTCGCCCACGCTGCAGAGCATGGCCACCTCTCCACGCGCCATCCTGGGCAGTTACCGCCGCAAGAGGAAGAACTCCACAGGTGGGTCACCAGGGAGCGCTCGGAGTCAGGGGACGGACAGAGGGACGTGGTTGTTCTCCTTGTTTAACCACGCGCCGTGGCGTCGTGTCTGTGGGGGTAACAGTAGGCCGTTACCCTGATTGGTCGTAGCCTGGGTTACGACCTGATGAACCTCCTCACTCCCAGTATTGAATGGCTTTGGGTTTGGCCTGGAGGCTGGAGCGCTTCAGTCCTCCTGACCCTGGGGTAACCCTTGTGGACTCTCACTGCGTAGAATGATGGAGTCTTGGAATCGGGAGTAACATGAGCACTGCGTTGAATCCTGTACTAAACCACAACAGTTTCCCATGTTTAATCAAGAGTTTTGCATTGGGTTTGGGATGTTGTTTGAGAGGGTTTTGCTGTCTGTCCCTCCGGCCCCAGACCTGGACTCGTCCACGGAGGACCCGGTGTCTCCGAAGAGGAAGAGCCGGCGCCGCTCCAGCTGCAGCTCGGAGCCCAACACCCCCAAGAGCGCCGCCAAGTGTGAGGGAGACATCTTCACCTTCGACCGGCCAGGTAAGGACATCCGGGCATGTCTGGTCTACCAGGGAAACCAATTCAGACAAAATGAGAAACAGGAATTAGATCAATTTAAAAGGATTTAGAAGGTATCATAAAGGTCTTGTATATTCAAAATACCTGCCATGTGATTCCTAGCCACAGGAAAACACACACACAGGCACACGCAAACGAACACAAACCACAGGCCAGGCTGACCTTGATCCCACCCATAACACGAGCTCTCTCCCCAGGCACGGACGGGGAGGACATCCTGGGGGAGCTGGAGTTCGATAAGGTCCCCTACTCGTCTCTGAGGCGCACCCTGGACCAGAGGAGGGCTCTGGTCATGCAGCTCTTTCAGGAGCACGGCTTCTTCCCTTCAGGTAGCCCAGGCTGGTCCAGAGAAATAAAATACTTGATGCCTAACACACATTATGTAATACAAAAAAAGACAGTCACTCTTAGTCATTTTGGATAAAGGTGTCGGCTGAACAGCTACGTTTTAATTTATTTGCGATGTGTGAGAACGGCTACCTTGTCCAACGTTATGCAGGGATCGCTCTAATTAACAAAGTACAAAGAGCCGTTGTACACAAGTCAGATATGTGAAGGGCCGAGCTGACCGCTGCGTTCCCCCTCACAGCCCAGGCCACCGCTGCCTTCCAGACACGCTACTCGGACATCTTCCCCACCAAGGTGTGCCTGCAGCTGAAGATCCGGGAGGTGAGGCAGAAGATCATGCAGACCGCCGCCCCCTCCGAGGTCTCCGGCCTCGGCGGTCCGGACTCCATGCCTTCCCTCCCTGGGCCCTCTGGCTCCCAGTCCGGAGAAGGGTCCGGGGCAGGCGGAGGAGGAGGGGAGCCGGGGGGAGTGGATGGGGAGCGACCAGGAGAGCACAGCCCGGGAGATCCCCGGGAGTCCCAGGACTCCTCCAGATGAGGGAAGCTGATTCGTTTCTTTCGTTTTGTCGGACCAATCAGCGACGGTCAGAGTCACGCCTCACCGCCACTCAGCCTGCCCCCCTTCCCGCCACCACTGGGGTGTTTCAGAGGTCGCACTCTTCACCTCTCCTCTGGTCTCTTCCTCCATCTTTACATCCTCGGTGGCCAACTTCAAAGAGGAGAGGACACACATAAGGTGTACAACGACGGGCATTGATCCATTTGAGCCGTTGATAAGCCCTGTACCAAAAAAGATTTACATGTGAGATGCCAGTGGCACAAAAAACAGTTAACACAATACCATGACGCACACACAGACACATAACCACCCATGCACACTACACCCTGCAGACTTTTATTCCCACAGTTGATTCAGCACTCTTGTTTTTATGAACAACCTTGGATAAGGCCTCCATTGAAGCCAGTTAACTGCAGACCATTGTGTTCACCTAGACCTCGTTTGGCCCTGAAGCAACGGGGGCCGTGGTCGGGACTTAAAGGCTCTTGTGGCCCCTTTTCAGAATGTGGTCAAGTCAGTAGTTTTAGTCTGTTAAACTAGTTTTCTTTTTTATTTAGAGTATAAATAATTCTGAGTACCAAGCAGCGACAGACTGCAGGAGAGGAACAAAGTGTGTGTGTGTGTGTGTGTGTGTGTGTGTGTGTGTGTGTGTGTGTGTGTGTGTGTGTGTGTGTGTGTGTGTGTGTGTGTGTGTGTGTGTGTGTGTGTGTGTGTGTGTGTGTGTGTGTGTGTGTGTGTGTCGTTTGTCACTGCTGGACATTATGGGGGCTGGGCCCTCACCGGCTGGGGACTGTTTCATTGGGTGAGATAACCCGTTGCTATGGGGACGGTTCAGAATGGCCCTTTCATGGAGTTCTTTTCGCCCCAATTTATTGCTCAACTGTAGACATTCGGGGGAGGTCTGTTCAAACCAAACGGCCGAATCTTATGTGGACATTTTTGGCAGTGCCATCATCATTATCCTCGTCATTTTCATCACGGCCAACCGACATCAATCATCCCTTCCCGTGGTTGACCTCAGCAGATGCCAATAACTAGGAAAGCAAGCATTCCTGTGCCTCATTCGCTCGCCATGAAGGAAGACGGTGGGCCCCAGTCAAAAAGGCACATCCTGTTCACAGCTGGACTGAATCCTATTGCCTCAACCACAAATCCATATATAAAGGAGGTTGGGGTTACCCAGCCTTAATCCCTCCTGTTGCCAAGCAATTTTATTACCAGTTTTTATTCAATATTATCATTATACTTCAGTTTTGTTGTATTTCTCTTGTTTTTAATACTCTACTGTGTCATTGAAGTAAAACCTGGTCCTTTTTAACTGACGGATATTATTCTAATTGTGACCAGACATTAATTTTTAGAGCTAGTTTTGAGGCAGGTGTGTAAGGACACTTACACAAACCCTCCATTTTAGTCTTTCATTCGGTTGCCCTCACCTCAACATAGGACCTGTGGTGCACTTGTTTTCTTGATTGTCACAAAGGAAAAAAAACAACTAAATGTGGGACCTTATATTCCTTTTTAAAAGAGTAATATGTCATGTATTTTTTGACAACCCTGTATTCTTTTTACTCCCTCACTATTAAGTTGGATTTTATAACCTTCATCCCTTTGCTTGTATTCCTCCTCCCTCCACCTCTTTCCTTCCCTCCTTCCTTCCTTTGTCACTTTATTGCAATCTCCATGCACGGCCATCTGGATCGATGGAGAGAAACTGGGGGAAGTAGGGCAAGGGTAATTAATCAAAGAGGGTTGGTAAGGGTATATTATATTGGTTGTCTTTGTGCAAGACTGGGTTGTGTTGTACATAATTACTGTAGAGTCAGTAGACTCGTTATATTGAGGAAAAATGTGTCATTGAATATACGTTGAATTTAAAGATGCCCATTACTGAAGGTTAGACATGGTATGGATGAAAAAAAAGTGGATATAAATTTTTTTTTGTATTATGCTCCTTGTTTTGCTGCTACAGTAAGCGAGAGAGGAATTTATATGAATAATTTAAGTTTGTATCTGTACCTTTCAGTATACAAATAAAGTAGATGTTCAACTCATGTCATGTCTGGTTGTTTTACTTGTGCTTTAAAATGAAATCACTCAAGTTTATATAGATCATTTATATGATTTTAGTTGGGATATTAACTGAATCGTTCAAGTAAACTTTCTGCTTAATGTTGCAGTAAGAATCAAATATTTGGTTCATGGATCATTAGAGGAAATGTTAAGTCTTCCTTGGCTGCTTGTGAGATAAAGGAAGCCCATCTAACATCACTTGGACCTCGTAACTTGAGATGGCATTTGCTATAACATGTTTAGACTAAATGATTCGAGAAACTGATCAGATATATTGACTTTGAAAATATTGTTTAGTTGCCAGCCCTGATGGGACTTATGTCAGTGAGGTGTTATTACACTGTCATATTTTCTGTAAAACTAGTACGTCAAACACGTGTGTGCTGGTATCCCTCAGCATAGCAGTTCCAAGATTATTTCAACAGACACGGGAAACATTGAGAAAGATTCTTCAAAACAATTTATTCCACTATTTACAATAGAATACATATATTCAAGCCTCACTTCCAGAAGATCAAACAAAAGTTTAAAAAAAAAAAGAATTTGGCATCAACATCAAGTAAAACAAACAAGACTTCCTCCTAAGTGTCAGCTATTATTCTTCAGATTTAAATGCATTCAATATGAAATGTCAAATAAGAGTCAACTGAGTTGTTGACTGGAGATCTATCAGTTAAGCACATTTGTGATTGTCAATCATTTGGGGGAGTACTATTGGCCCTGGTAATGTCACTTTCTCCTTTGGCTTCAAGTAGTGATTCTGGAATAGCCTTATCCTTTAGCTGGGGACTAGTCAGTCTGAAAAATGCTTTAGGCCTCAAAGCAGCTGCAGGCCTTCCACGGTGACCGTGTCCATGGTGAGGCCGTTCTCCAGCGCTGTGTGGTAGATCTCCAGGGCCTGCTCCAGCGCCAGGGTTCCTCCCTCCGCCGTCTCTATGATGGCGATGGTCTCTCCAAATTCATTACACATGATGGTAGGTGTGCCCTGTGCCTGAAAGGAAGGAGTAGGAGGGCAAAGAGATAGGTCAATATAGGCTACAGTAGGGATATATGATGAAACAAGCAATTTTATATGCATCAAGTATTTAAGTATTATCCACATCACAGTTACAATTCACAAGAGCCCAGTGAGGAGCCGGAACCCTGCACGTCGGAGGCCTGGAT
>NC_136934.1:33344591-33392091 GCF_949987615.1 Pollachius pollachius
GGGGGCCCCGGCCTCCAGCAGGCTGGCATGCTGCTCCAGGCAGTGGAAGTCCCTCTGCCTGCGGGTCAGGAAGGCCCGACTCACAGTGCTGACAGGGGAAGGGTGCGGGGGCCCCCGGGTGAGCCGTGTAGCGGTGCGCCCGCCAGCTTGGAGGGCCCGGCGAAGATGGCGGGACAGTCGGGGCAGGTGAGCTTGGCGGGGGCGTCGTGCAGCAGGCTGTGCTGCCGCAGGTTGGAGGACTGGGAGAAGGTGCGCTCGCACACGTCACAGCGGTACGGCCGCACGCCAGAGTGGATGAGGGCGTGGCGCATGAGGTTGGCCAGCGACGAGAAGGTCTTGCCGCAGTCTGAGCACTGGAAGGGCCGCTCCCCGTGTGCGGTGCGCAGGTGGGTTGCGCATGTGGATCTGCTTCTTGAACGACTTGGAGCAGACGCCGCACACGAAGCTGCGCTCCGGGACGTGGAACTTGCGGCGGTGGTTGGCGAGCTGCAGCGGGGAGGAGAAGGCCTTGGGGCAGGAGCGGCACGAGAAGGCCCCCTTGTCGGGAGCGCTAGCCGGAGGGGCAGGGGCCGCTGCTGGGCTCCTGCGACTCAGAGGACGCGCAGACAGAGCTATTGCTGGCGGGGGTTGTCAACCAAGCCCACCTCGGTGGCTGCTTGTCGGAGGAGGCTGCTGGAGTCTAAGGAGAGAGCGAGGAGTCCGCCTCCCTCCCGTTTCTCCTCCTCGCCTCCTTCCCCCTGACCCCCTTCCTCCTCCATCTGCTGCATCTGCTCGTCTGTGAGAGGAGCAAGGAGGTCATTGTTCTCATTTGGCTCCTCCAGGATTCTGGCGGCCTCCCTCCTCTCTCTGGCCCTCTGCAAGATGGTCAGAGCCGACAGGGACGCCCTCCTGGGAGCCAACTCCTTCAAGATGAACAAAGGTTGATGGTTACATCTCAACGTAATACAAGGCTCCCTACCTCCAGCTTTTGGTCCACACTCCAAGTACATAGTAAAATATTTGTATGAGCGCCTTATTATGAAGTGATCTGGTTAGAAACAGATGTGTCCAATATAAAATGGAAGAAGGTGATGAATTTTGCAAGGGGACTTGGTGGAGGACAATCACAACATTGAGGATTAATGTTCATCCTGGTGGCACAACAAAGTTAAAGATGCTTCACTGAATTATGATGCATCTCCCTCCATTATTCCCACAACGGTTCTTTATTTACAGACTCCCTCTGTGCTACACTCTACAAACGTATTCATGGCCTATCATTCACAAACATGTCTTGAAGAGAATGCCATGCGTCGTGAGGACAGAATAAGGACAAACATATTGCGATTTCTTACCGTAGCAATGGGGGTGGGCCGGGCAGACGGGTCTCGGTTGAGGTGGGTGCGGCGGTGGTAGAGGAACTTGGTCATGTTGGTGAAGGTTTTGCTGCAGACCTGACACTTGTGTAAGGGGTCGGCGATGTGGGACTTCCTGTTAGGAAGAAGAAAGTAGAAAATGAGGGGGAAAAATCAATCTTTTGGGACCAACCACGGTCTGCACTGTAATCCCATAAAGGACGCTCCGCCACTGCAGTGTGTTGCGCTTACTTAACTTAAAGGACTAGTGTGGGGGGCCTTTAATGCCTTGCGTGTACCTGTGCATGATGAGCGTCATCTCGGTGGTGAAGCCGTGCCCGCAGTCCACACAGAGGTACCTGGCCACGCCAGAGTGTGTGCGCATGTGCGTCTGCAGCGACGTCGCCTTCTTGAACACCTTGTCGCACTCGGGGCATTCATGCGTCCCCTGTTCGTGCACACGCTTGTGAGCCGCCAGCCGGTTGGCGGAGGTGAAGGTGCGGTTGCACAGCTCACACTGCTGGGGCGTGGCCCAGATGGCGTTCCTCTTCTCCACGAGCCTCAACCGGGACTCGTCCGTCCTCTCTGCGTCCTCCCTCGCCCTCAGCTCCTCGAAGCCGCTCATGACTCCCGCCTCTCCGCTCTCCTTGTCCTGACCTAGGAAGTGCTCCCCTTGGTGCTGGAGGAAGTCCTCCGGGGTTTGGAAGAGCAGGGAGCACTCGGAGCATTCGTAGGGGTGGATAACCACCATCTCCGCCTGCTGCTGCTGCTGCTGCTGCGTGTCCCCCTGGATGCCCGGGGCAAGCCTTATCTCCAGCCTCTGGAGTCCGTTGTCGAGCCGCCCCAACTTTCCTGAGGAGCCCGGCCCCAGGGTGGACAGCAGGGGAGGCAGCGTCTTGGTGCGCAGCGCATTGCCCGTGGTGGAGCCGTCCGCCAGCGCCTGGGCCGTAAGGATCTGCAGGTGCATGGTGGCCGAGCCCAGGCTTGGAGAGACGGTGGACAGCATGGAGGCGTTAGGCGGCTTGGACATAATCTGTCGTTTCTTCTGTTGTCTGTGATGCTGCTGCTGCAGCTGTTGGAGCTGCTGCTGTTGTAGCTGCTGCTGCAGCTGCTGTTGCTGCTGCTGGGCAAGAACCTGGGGGAAAAGAAAAGAAAGTTAATGTCTCTGAAACATCCTCTCAACTCCCCCGCACCATGACCCAAATGGGAGAAGTTTACCTGAGCCAGGATCTCCTCTGCTTGCTGGTCGCTCAACACATAGTTCTGGACACTGTTCAACAGGGTGATGGTCCCATCGGATTGTAGCACGTATTCCTAGAGCAAAGAGGAGAAGATAAACTTGACTACCCAGGGCAACAATACATGTTTCATCATCATGTTGCACTGAGCTTTGGTCTTCCTAAAGACAAAAGAAAAAAATACACTCATGTGTGCAGCCGAGTACAACATGTGCATGTGTGCTGTCCTTACGGCGGTCACCATTTTGCTGTGTGTGCTACTTCTGCTGTGGCTGTTTCGGTGTTCCAGCCAGACATCAGGGGAGTCAAACAGAGCCAGGCAGTCCAGACACTGGTACTTGACCGGCCCTGAGCCCTCTGCTCCCGCCTCGTCTGTCTCCAGGACCTCACAGAGCTCTGAAGGAACAAACATGCCTAAGAATACACAGCACTGGAATACGAGTTTCCGGTCAGAAAACTATGAACTCATGCACTTATAAACAAGCAACAAAAAAACATAGAATTTAGAACTAATTGAAATGTGTAAAAAATGTCAGCTAAAACCTAAACAATGTCATACTGTCATACCCCCGAATATGTCATACTCATTCTAGGTGAAAGAATTGATGACACCACAAAATCCTTACAGACATGAATAATTAATCAAACCCAACTATTCCGTCCCTTACCCTGGTGCTCCACCTCCATCCCCGCTTCTCTCATGTGCATCTCCTGGTGTTGCAGTAGTTCATCGGAATTCACCAGAAGAGCTCCACACTCCAGGCACTGGTACTGCTGGGTCTCCTCCATCTCAGTCATGTCCTGGATGGACACCTCTTGCTCCCCATCCCCCTCAACCCCGTTGTGGATCTGCTGGTGCACCAGCACATCTTCCAGGGTGTTGAAGAGCTCTTGACACTCGCTGCACATGTACTGGTGCTCCACGTAAACACCCTCCGCGTCTTCCCCTGGCTCAGTCATCGCTGCGTAGCTCGTGTTTAGGATGTCTTGAAGAAGTTGGTCATGAAGGGAATGTTTTGCCTTGGTGCGGTTTACTTAAACGCGAACCTAGTTTTGTGTCCATAAGTTTGAGTAGTTTGTTGAATTGCATAAAAACGGACTTCTGACTACGAACTTGACCCTACCGTTACAAATACAAGCTTAATTAGTCCATCGGGTGTGTTAATGGGGTGATATATGGCCGACCGCGGCCATCGTAACGTTATTCATGATACAGGTGATATTCCACGTCTCGTTTGTAAACAACAAACACTTGGTACTGGTTTATAAGAGGCATCAAAATGTATCCACGATGAATTACACGAATGTCTTGTATAACCGAAGCAGCAGTCGAGCAAGTATTGCTAATAATGTTAATTCACCTACAAATGTACCTCATTGCTATGCTTGAAGTATGCGATGGCATCGACAGAGCTGTTGGCGGCGCTCCCTCCGATATTGAAACCTTTTACTCGGCACCGCAATTTCCTAAGAGCAGCTCCCCGGCGCACGGCGGTCGTCAGGCGGCGCTACCCAATTTTCTCCGCGAGTCTACAGCTACTAGGATGGGCCCTTCTTTTTTTCTTACCTCTCATTTACTCTCGTTGGACTATCCCTCGTGTGCTCGTCACTCGCACTTCACCAGAACGTTTCTTTCTCGATACGCAAACCTCCTGTCACAACCTTGGAGGCAGATAGTTTAAAATACGCCAGTATTAAATCACATTTCAATGCATGAAATTAAACGTTTCCCCGCCGTTCGCCTCCATTCTTGTGATAAGTCGCTCCGCCCAAATGCAGTAGCGCTCGACTTTTCGGGAGCTGTGATTGGACAGAAAATCTGACAATCATTTATCGTTCACTCGGGTTGTGGATCTTGTAGTTTTCTTTGACATTTACATTGACACATTTTTTGCTGTTGGAATTGCTGGTTATTCTTTTTGAATAGTAAATAGTTCCCTTTAAATATAAAAACATGTCATATCGATATATCTTATTTTAGACGGAAAGTTATATAGTTGTATACAATAACTCGTGTCTCTGATAGTAACGCACTTTTTAATTCACTCACAGTCCTGCTTTTTTTTTGTGTATCGCACTTTTGCAGTGGGTATGGGGTACGATTTTATAAATAATTTGAACTTGTTTACTGCTTGGCCCCTTCAGAATTGGTTGACTACATTATCCATGAGTCAACCCGACGTTCACGTTGATGTGCGTCAAGTCCCTCTCCGCCTCCCCCCCACCCCCCACCATCACCGCTCCACAGAGGAAGAAAGGGGAGAAGAGTTACCTGTAGAGAACGCTGTGAGTTTAGTTTAATTTGTATCGAATCTTATGATAATAATAGTTTAGGTTCAGTCTGTGCCTGCCTGGCTCTTTATAAGGAGTACCCCCTGCCCCGGCATTAGTTTTCACAAATATGAGCGGCAGTGGGCGGCCCAGGACCAGCTCATTTGCTGAGCCTCCAGGAGCTACCGGAGCTGCTGCACCCAGTGCCGGATCGGCAGTAGCCGGAGGAAGCTCGGCAGGAAAAACTGGGGCTTCACAGGCCAGTGGAAGCAGTTCGACGAGCTTCGGGAATTTGAAACTATCCAGTATGTATGATTTGTTCAGTGTAACGGTACAAAGTAGATAAAATGTCAGTATTACATATTGTGTTGTGACCTTAAATTTAGTTTTCAACATTTTATAATGTTGAGGCTAAGCGTTTGCCAACCAACGATCCGTGTGCTACGGTGAAGCTAACGCTAGGTAGCCTACTCGGCTTTAACCAATACTAGTTTGCTAATATAAGTTAGCTAGTGAGATAGTTGGCTAACGATAGCTTAGATGTGTTTTTCGGTAAGGGACGTCTGAGACCAGAGCTATAGCATACCTTAGCGTTAGCTTCTCGTGTGGACTGGATTATAACACCGTTAACATTCCTGAAAAAATGCTGTACTGTAGCATGAAAACTAACATAAAAGCAAGTTTCGACCTGATAGTGTAACGATTATGTGGGTCTTGTGACAATTCGTACCCAGCCTGCCAGCGATGCAGAAGGGGGTGACCTGAAAACTAACTATAAGGCGTCGTCCCCAACCCAGACATTGCCTTGGAAGCCTTTTCCTAGACATGCTATAGCTGCCATAATGAACCTTCCCCTTACTAGTTATGGGGTTGGGTATGGAGTTGTTTCTGAGTGTGGTTAACCTAAATACCTACACGATAAAACAACCATAGTTTATGCAAGCTTCAGCGTCCTCCAACTTTCCAAGTATATCTGTCAATCAGTTTATTCTTGATGTGTTAATTTCCAAAACTAGATGCTTGCTTGCTTAATCAAAGAAATCTACTAAAAGCTGAAATGTATTTTGTTCAGGTTTTCCTTTCCAAAATGTAAAATGTAGCACACATCAGCTGAGGGGCTGGATGTTTAAATTCATGACAGTAAATCTTAGTTTGTTGCCAATGTAACTTTAAATGGAAACAAGCATTAGCAAGATACCAAACGTTTTGTTGTAGTTACCCGTGGCCTTTCAACCAGACAACCAAAACGACTTGTTTTTTATTGCTATTGTTCATCTCCCTCCAATCCCCCTCAAAGGGGAATCTCATGAAAAAATAATTGAGGCAGGTAGTTAACTTGTCATCTTACAAATCAGACTTGATTGTAAGATGACAACTTTTTTCACAGAGCACAGATCTCTCATTCACATTGGTTTCGACCAAACATGTTGCCTGATCTGTAAGTGTAATCGGCAAACATAAATTCGGACAGTAGTAGAATACTATAAAAATATATCTAACTGTGTCAAATTAATAACATGTAGACTGGCCGCTGTAGAAAATAAATATGTTAAATGAAGCTCTGAACGCTTCATCCACGTACGCAAATTATTTTTTGTCTGGAATATCTTGAATGAAACCGGAAACAAAGGGTAACTCCTCCTCTTGCAGTTTTTTGGTTTCCGGCCCAGAATCTGTGACGTCTCCCCCAGGAAGTTCTGCTATAACATAGATGAACTGATGGATCCTCATCAGAGATTAATTGATGAGTTGAAGACTTTAACAGGCACTGACCAATTTATAGTAACTGACCAATATCGAAGAAGAATTTGAAATTGTGTTAGTGTGTTTATGGATAGAGCGATAATGTTACATGTGATTTATAGAAAATGCGATGACTTGGAACAGGTGCTGGCCATTTTATAGTAACTGACGGATATTGAAGAATGATTGAAAAATGTTTCAGGAAAGTGGTTGGGTGTTTATGTATATATGGATGGATGGATGGATACATTTTTTACTATAAATATTATTTTCTTTATCCAGCTTTTTCCAATCCCTTTTTATCTTTGTGCCAATCAGCTGAGCCAAACACAGCCTAGAAAGTGGGAGATCCACCAATACCTTATCCCCGTCTCAGGGTCATAGGCATGAGATGTTGGCTAGTGGGGGATCTTTAGCAAATCATCCTGGCTGGTACAGATCAGTTCAATGTGCATTGATTGTGAAACATGCTATGTATGTGATAAGGCCCAGGGAGTATTTTATTCTATATACACTCTGATAGATTACACTCTTTAAGTCCAATATGTTGTGTCAATATCAAATGGCATTATTGGAACATATGCATCCATAGCCTTGAGCTCATAAATGATAGTTCATAAATGCGCTGATAATCAAAACGATAAACAGGGGATGCTCCTAAACTGTGCGGGGCTTGGGGAAAAGGATCAGACTCATTTGGGGAAAAAAAGTAATAAAAGGGGAAAAGCTAAGAGTTTATTTGCAGCCTGAAATGTAATGTTCCAGAGGGAAGGTACAAGATAAATTGTACACAGGGTAGTTAAAGTTCTGCTCCCTCTGCTGTTTGGACAGTATCAGCTAGCTTAGTGCTGCTTGCAATGCTCCCACCTGGATGTGTCCCTAAAAAGTCTAGATATGTATGCAGTTGGCAGAATAAATCCATAAATTGTCACATGCTAGCATTCACTACTTATTGAGAAGACTACTCGGTCAAAGTTGTGACTTTTGAGTTGCGTGTGAGGATGTGTCTCATAGCGTGAGACCCGGATGTAGATTGTAATGTCGGTCACTATTGTCTTTTTCTCAACATCTTGGTGTTTGTGTTTTCTAATAAACTCACTGACCCATACATGTTAAAACATTTTGGCAATCTCAATGTTTGCTAAAATAGCCTTGGCAGTCTGGGCTCCTACAGTATAGTTTTTTTTTTGTACAACTGTGTGTAAAAGTCGGTTGGTAGTAAATCATTAATGCCAAATAAATAGCTAGGTTTGCACTTTACCATAATTTGTCGTCTCTGAGCAGGGACACGGGTACACACAAAAAACATCTGTTATGGCCTAAGAGCTTTCATCAATATGCATCATATTCTTGACCTCTTTCAGTAAAGATT
Source organism: Pollachius pollachius (assembly GCF_949987615.1). Lineage (NCBI taxonomy): Eukaryota > Metazoa > Chordata > Actinopteri > Gadiformes > Gadidae > Pollachius > Pollachius pollachius. Next base: position 33,352,550 of record NC_136934.1, read on the forward strand.
AATCCTCACTATCAATTCATGTTCCGCCACGCCTCCTAGAAACCATTCACCAAAGAATCTGAAAACAATTAACATCCCATGACTAAAAAGAAAACAGAATCCTGGGCGGGACCTCATCACTCCCGTCTCTCTCTCCCTCCATGTTTCTGCTAGATGTCAGGTTTGCGTTAACTTCCACAAAAACCAAAGCACCTCTCTCGCAGCTGGTCAGAGTGCTCATCTTTACATTCATTATTCAAAGGACTATCATGCCATGGCGGCTCTATATTTAATGCAGTCCCCTCTGACTCAACTTGTTGAAAAAGAGGGAAGAAGAGTGATGCTGAGGAGCTGCGATGGCAACAGCATCCTGCGGTGACTTGCACTACGAATGGTGTCCAACGTTAGGACATGAACGTTTACGAGGAGGCAGGTTCAGAGATGAGACTGTGTATTATATCCACTATTTCTTAAATTAATGCTGTTGGTAGGACATGGGAAAGTGATTTTTTAGTCATTGCATTATTCTGTTTTTATTGACAAGGGCCGGCCAGGATAAAGGTTGTGACCTCACTTTTATAACTCTTGATTGATTTGGAGAGAACCCTTGAGCCTAGTGCATGAGCTATTAGTCTTGGTCATTTAAAGAAAAGCCCACTATCATTTCAGAATTACAGTCATGATTCCCTTCAGTAATAAAAAGAAACCCGGCAGATAGTGCATTACCAATTTGCTTAATACAGATTACAAATAGGGCAACTGATAAAGAAAATGCCTTCAAACCATTGAACGTGTTCAGTTTATAACTTTTGGTTTCAGTCGGCAGGCTCCATTCAAAGTGCCTACACTGTGGCATTAACGTAAATGGATTCTGCTGATGAACTAGATGCTATCGGGCAAAACTACTAAAGCGTCTTGTTGGAACAGGCGGATGGACTATGGGCGAACATTAGGGTGTGCTGCCACTACTGTCCATGCCGTCATACCACAGGCTTTGACAAGCTGCTTGGCAAGGGCCCGCCTCTCTGCTCCTCCACCACCAACCCCACCCCTCAGTGACGCGTGTCAGATCATTTCCAACCCTCTACGTGTGGAGAGTTGGGAACTCCCAAATATTTTGAGCTACTGTATGGCGCTAACTGGAACTGTCACTCACTGTTAAATCCGGAGTATGGATCATACCTGCCACAAGGTCGAACATAAGTGCAGATAGGGATCCCGTTTCACTGCTCAAAAACACACCCTTTTCTTTCTTCCCTCCTTCCCTTCCTATGCAGTCATCTCTGAAGTGCCTTGCTTGCCGCCTTTTTCTATAATCCACGTAATTACCTCCCGCCCTTGTTTTACCACAGTGGCTGCTGCATGGTGAAACTATTGGAATGGGGCCGCTGGAGGCCGCGTCAGAGTTCAAGGGTGCGAAGCCTAGCTCGGGCCCAGATTGAGCCGCCGAGTGGGTTTTCTCCCCAGAGGCGGCAGGGTGAAGTGCTGTGGGAAGAATCAGGCGCTGATTACCAGCTGCAGGGCTGTGACTGTCGAGGAGCTGCTGCTGCTGAGGTCACTGTCACTGGGATGAAATGAGAATCGCTTGTTGCTGTTGTTTAGAGCCTCCATCCCCCCGGGGACATTGTTAAAAAAAAGCCTGCCACCACTGGTCCACACAAGACAACAAGAAGGGTTTGAAAAGAGTTTGAATTTCCCCAAAATAATTATGTGGTAAAACATCCATGACAGTGCTGCATGCCTGAGTTTCTTCAAAGAGGGCTTTAGTTCATGCCCTGAAAAGTCCCACAATTGTGGATCAGAGAGGGTTTCTTTTGCAACCAGCAAGAATCAGAAAGTTGTTGGAACAAATTCCTATGAACAAAACCACATGAACAAAATACGTAAGAGGTGTAAATATGAGGCCCATATTTTAACCCAAGGGGGAAATTCTTTGAACGTTTTAACCGTGTTTGTGTTTACACCTTCTTTCAACAGGAGACAGTGGCAAGGTGACAACAGTGGTAGCCACCCCCGGCCAAGGTCCGGATCGCCCACAGGAAGTGTCCTACACTGACATCAAAGTCATTGGCAATGGCTCCTTTGGAGTCGTCTACCAGGCCCGCCTCATCGACAGCCAGGAAATGGTGGCCATCAAGAAGGTTCTCCAAGACAAGCGTTTTAAGGTAGGTCAGACGAGCCTGGTCACTTTAGATGTTTACAGCATACTGGAAGTTCTGAAGGGACCTGCTTACCAAGCAGCTTCTTTCACACACTACGCTGGAGGTTAATGCAAATGACTCCGTTTGTAAAAAAGAAAGATCTTGTGAGCAAGGAATGCTCATACTCTGCTTTCTTTCCTGTTCTCTCCGTGGCTTCGCCGCCCCTCCCCACCCCCTTTTCTTCCGGTGGCTCTAGAACCGGGAACTACAGATCATGAGGAAGTTGGACCACTGCAACATCGTCCGGCTACGGTACTTCTTCTACTCCAGCGGAGAGAAGGTGTGTTTGGGCTGACTCATTATGGCTAGGGCCTGGAAGTGGGGGGAGACACACCCGGTCTGTGACTCACAATTGTGATTCATAACATCGCCACACTGAGTTCATAATCACTTTAAGTTTATGGTGACAATTAGTATTGCCCTCTGTGTAACATGGGTTTGTGATGAGTGTTTTATTTTGTCGTTTACTTTTAATGAAACTCTCCCTCTCAATCCCTAAACTGTTAAAAAAGAATTTCTGTATATGTACCAAACTTGCTGGGCCTAATAAGCTACATTGTGTGACTCAAGGGTCTGGTTGTTACTGATATGCGACTTATGTGCAAGACGCTTTTTTAGCTTAAATTAATGTCTGTCAGTCTAATGTCTAAGTTAGCCGTGTACTTTCCAAAGGAAAATGATTACGCAAGCAATAAAAGAAGAGAATTAATAATGTGTATATATATTTCAGCACACCACTCGCAAATAAAATATAATATATACACCAAATCATGTGCTAAGGGAGAGCTGGATTGGGGTGTGTAATGACATTACACACATTGTGTGTAATGTCAGAGCACTGGTAGTCGCTCTGTTGCCCGTTTTAACCAACGCAGGGATTGGTGACAACGTATCATTATATACTATATTAATACTTGGTGTACTTCTGTATTCTCTGAACACTATTGACTGCCTGTTGTTTCCGCCACCGTCCAGAAAGATGAAGTATATCTGAACCTGGTGCTGGACTTCGTCCCGGAGACGGTGTACAGAGTGGCCCGGCATTTCAACAAAGCCAAGACCACCATCCCAATTATCTACGTCAAGGTAGGCAGGCTGATCTAGTGGGCTGTGTTTACCTTCAGGTTGCTCCTCTGCAGTATTGGCCTCTGTTGTAAACCGGGTGTGAGGTCGCTCTCTAATGCTTGGAACTCTTTGATGCCCTCAAGTTGCTCTTGAAGGGAGATGAATAGAGAATGGAGGGAACACAGTTCATTCTTGGCCTGAAGTTGTAGTAAATGGTCAAAGTACGCCCTTTTTCTCCTTCTTTTTTTTTGTCAAAAGCTCACTGTTCTAGGATTATGAAAGCCACGTGGTCCCATGATACTTAGTTTGTAATACTTCGAAAGGGTGGTCGTCAGTGTGCGTTTCGGTCGGCACGTGCACGGCTGTTTACTACGCTTGCAGCAGAGGAGAGGACATTTAGGCTGTCGCATGGTCCATTTCCCCGCATCAGCCTTCTGTTACCCTGTGATGTTGATATGCACTGAACCGCCCCCCCCCCCCCCCAGCCCCCTCCTCCCCGCCTTTGCCTGCACCGTCCTTTGATCTCCCATGAGCGCTGTTCCCTTGGCCTTGGGGTTTCATTACAGTGGGCCTAGAGATACTCCTCCCTTCCCCACTGATCCCTTAACCCCCACTACCCCCTGCTATACTCCCCACCCCCTCCGGTTGCCTCTCTGTTCCTCCAAAAAGTTTGTAATCGGTGCCTTCTGTCACCCGGGTTTGGTGGTGTGGGTGATAATGGTGGTGTTGATGGTGATGATGGTGTAATGATTTGTCATTAGCATGCCCTACCTTCTGTCTACCACAGACTAACGATACGACTGTACAGTTAACTTTGAACATTTTGGGTCTTTTATTTTGACTCACAACAATGAATCTTCATTTGGGAGATCATTGTATTTTCATCCATCCTGGATTTTCCTTTTTCAGAAGCCAACCACGCGATGTGACAACATTGTTTATAGTAAATGACGAGGCATTTGCATTGTGTTGTATTGATACACTCGCACCCTATTAGTATTTGTTTGATGGTTATAAATCTGTCACAATTTATTTATTTTTATAGTTAATGCGGTAATGGACCTGAGGATTGAAATTTCCTCAAATGACCATTACTATTACTACTCTGGTCTGCGCTGAAGTGTTCTAATGAAATCGCCTACCAGAGCAGGCCTTGGTTGTTCACACCTTTCTTTTTTTTCTATACCTTGTTAGAGGCCATTATCCCCCTAAGTCCTGCAGTACACCATGTGTCAGAGCCTGCGCAGCGAGTTATGAGCACACTTGAGTAGACATGAGAAAAGGAGAGCAGCCATTATGGAGCTCCCAACCATGAATGCTCATTTGCCTGCCTGGCTTGGCACACCTCGTATTTTACTGGCTCTATATAAATTGTTAAACACTGACTGGCTCTCCTCTCCGTGTCCCCCTCCCTCCCTCAGGTATACATGTACCAGCTGTTCCGCAGTCTGGCTTATATCCATTCCCAGGGCGTGTGTCACAGAGACATCAAGCCCCAGAACCTGCTGGTGGACCCGGAGACCGCCATCCTCAAACTCTGTGACTTTGGCAGGTCAGTAGGAGGCCGCGCCCATGGATCTTCCCCTGTCCGCTCCCATCTGGACTTTCCTTGATGGCAGGGCTCTATTTCTGAGTTTCGTGTTGTTGTGTTCTTCTTTGCTGTCAATCTGTCATGACTTGTGTATTCCATACTCTTTATCTTGACTGTCTCAGTGCATATCTGTCTGACAGTTGAATAATGGATTAAGATTGACATTCCTCAACCCCGGCGCCCCTTCCTCCTCCTCACAGTGCCAAGCAGCTAGTCCGCGGCGAGCCCAACGTGTCCTATATCTGCTCACGGTATTACCGCGCCCCCGAGCTCATCTTCGGCGCCACTGACTACACATCCAACATCGACATCTGGTCCGCCGGCTGCGTGCTAGCAGAGCTGCTGCTGGGACAGCCCATCTTCCCCGGGGACAGCGGGGTGGACCAGCTCGTGGAGATCATCAAGGTGGGTCTGGAGGGCTGGGGACACATGCATACCTGTAGGGAGCTGCTGGGTAGTCATTTGGCTAAACTTATTTATTTGTAGTATCCGGGGGGGGCTTAATAGTTAATGTCACTGTTGGAGATATATACACACTCATCTCATATACTGCTCCCTATATCTGGAGGTTGAACTGTGGTCTTTTCTTTACAGTGACTCCTGTCACTGTAAGAACAATTATGACAATTCTGCAGTTAAACTTTGACAGAACTGCTGTTGCAGTTAAACTGCTACAGAGTTCCTGAACCTAAATCTTTAGCCCATCTCTCAACCTCACACAAAGTTGTACAGAAAAATCTATGTACAAACTCCATATATGTTCTCGTTATATTTATCAACCTGACAACTGTAGAGCAACACAAACAAAATAATGCACAATGAAAATTGATATTAAAATGATTGGTGCCATTGCTAGAATCTATTTTTCAGCATAATTTCTCAAGCTCTATATTTTGTGTAGGTGTAAACAACTTTGAATTGCAAATATCCGCTATGCACCATCCAACAGCTCCTTCATTTTATTTCCAGGTGCTTGGGACTCCGACGAGAGAGCAGATTCGAGAAATGAACCCGAATTATACAGAGTTCAAATTCCCACAGATCAAAGCACATCCCTGGACTAAGGTACTTCCCCTTTCTGGAGTCAGGACTTCTGTTGACTTGCAAGGCGCCTAAGCTTGTAACCTTGTGCAGCCTAGTGCTTTGATCCACTGATTATGGCAGCTTATTTCCATGGCCACCTGTTGGTCAGCTGTATTGCATTTAATGCAGAGCTAAACCTGAAATATTTTTGGAAATTTTATAATTTAGTTATTTGATTAACTTTCATTAAGACGGGCCATAATAGGGTGTGTGAATATTTAAAAGACGCAGGATTTCCGGATTACTTTGTTGGCTAAAGTCTAGAGCTTAAAGGACTATGCTGGTTGCTAAGACCCCAGGTTGATTTGTAGATCTTGTCTGATGAGTTTCAAATCAGCCATGATTTCAGTTCAACTCAACCGCTTTTGCAGTGTTAACACGTTTCTAAATTGGATAGTTGGCGAGCTATTGACATCCATCCAATTCCATCTGTGACTGTATCTAAGTCGTGTCCGACCCAAGTAAGGGCATACAAACGGCCCTGTCTAGGTGAGTTCCTCTCTAGTGCCCTCAAATTAACAAATCCACTGGTTCCAAGAGGCACTCAGTTATAATTCTGTAATTCTTTAATTCAATGGTGGTTGCATGTTAGGCTACCAAATGAACGCTGTGGTAAGAAATCAGTAATTCCCTTAGTTCACAATGTCTGACTCACACACTGGTTGGTTTTATGAAAGAGCAGCATTTGGGGCACCCAGTCCACCAGACTTGTTCGAGTGCACTGTGGACAAGAAGGAGATCCGAAGGGCGGAGCGGGATAGATTGAGGAGGCACACGGTCACAACAGAAATCGTTCCAATCAGTTAAAAAGAACCGCCTCCTAGACTTACCCTCTTAATGTTGCTGTGCACTCAGAATTCAGAAATATCACAGTGCCTGAAACGCAGCCGCTATCTTCGCTCACATTTCTAACTGCATGCTTCAGTCTTCAAGTCTATGAGCATTCACAGTGGGGTATAAAAGCATAGTTTATACGTTGTTTAGATTTTTTGGTAGAAAACATCCAGTTTGTATGCGCTTACTTGTACTGCACCCAAAAAGAAAAGCGCTATAGGAGCTCGAAAAAAAGTGATTTATTCCTTTGGAATAGAATGTATGTCTGGCTCGCTATCTACACAAATTTGGACAAGGGGACGCCGCGAAAGGGGCAATGTTGAACAACAATCATGGCTCATACCAAGACGTATACAATATCAGTTAGATCCGTCCAACACGTGGGGCAGTGGAGAGCATAGCGGTGAGAGGACTTACGAAAGACGCTCTAAAATGATGAGTCATAATTAGGGATCGACCGATATGGATTTTTTAGGGCCGATACCGATATCTTTTCATCAGACGCAAGAGTCTTATCTATTGGGTAGCTCCACTGGTGTGGATACATCACCCCTTGTATTCTTCTGATATTTTCAAATGCATGCTTGGTGCGGCCCCTCGAGTTGGGCCATTTTCATTACTCGTGGCTAGACCCTACAGTTTTCTAGATGTGGGTCTGGATTTCCAGGCCAAGCCTCCCTCAATTAACATCATAAAAATGACACAATGATGATAACAAATGTTACAATGTCTCAATTTTAAAAAAATGAACATTTATTGAACTGTATGTAAATCATGGAGAAGAAAATAAAATAAAAAAATATATATATATATATCGGCCGATGCACGTAAAAAACGCAAATATCGGCTGATATATCGGTCGATCACTAGTCATAATCTGGCGAACACGCACAAAGCAGTACATTAAAAGTATCCTGTGTCTTGCAGTGAAGCGCTACTTCAAAGTAATATTTTTAAGTATTTGGTTAATGATACATTTTTCTGCCTGGAATACTTCAGATTATAGCAAGCAGCAAACAGTCAGTTGATTTTTTTTTATAGATATCCTCTGCTCGGTGAAGGAAATAAGCAGTGCGATTCATTCAGACACTGACTACGTGCCGTCAGTTTAGCTACTTGCAGAAATGCTTCTGGTTCTCAAATGAAAGCTAGCATGCATATGAGGGAGAGTAATAACTGATGACATGCCCACAATGCCTTCAGGGAGTGGATACAAAGTACTACACACACAATGTACCGCGGTTGCACATCGAAGCTACTCCTGGGAAACGAGGCTTAAAACACACTAGTTCTCAAAGTTTCTTAAAATGTAATTGGGCATTGTACCTTTTTACATGGCAGGGTATTGTGATGCGGTTCCATTATCGGTTTACCCTGCAACATGAATGCAAACTAGTAACTTTAAGGTGCAGTTCGCCGTTTTGAATTAATGTCGTCCACCTGAATCATGCACAGCCCACATTCCTTAGGTGTAGCACAATTTCATATAGACTGGAGGGAGACCAGAGACTATCCAGAAGGTTGATGTTTAGAAAGTATCCAAGCCACTTCAAAGTTTAAGTGTATCTTGGTAAATTCTCCCTGAAGGTTTCCCATCAAATCTTTCCCAGCCTGTTGTCAATGGAAAGCTTGTTGTGATTATTCCCCGGAAAGGTGAAACTTCTCTGCTACCACTATTTGCATTAACTGCTCCCTGAAGGGAGCTCCATGCATCCACACGCAGTGGACACAAACTAGCAAAAATTAGCATTTGTTTTCCTTTTTTTTCAACTGCTTTCTTTTTAAATGTTCAATTTCGCCTTCCTGGTCTTATGGACACATTCAGAACTGATCTGTCGTTACCAGGTGACCTGCTTCTTGATTTGCATGTTAAGAAAGACTCATTATTACACTTTTGTATTATCTGTAAAGTAGCACAATGTCAACTGTGTTTCTTAGGTTACAATCCCTCAGCCCGAGAACAAAAAACATTTTCTGTCTCCAAAAATGTATTGATATAATTTCTCTTACTAGACTATCGACCTAAAATTACTACTTAAGAGACCACTAAGATCTTCAGTCGGCGGCATTATTTTTCTGATTTCAAAATCACTAAAACCTTCTTCTGGGGGATAATGCTCCCAGGCCCCCGACCTTTGTTATGTTACAACATGTTGTCTTTTTCACATCCTGAGAGTTTTAATTAGGTCTGTATTGTCCTGGATTCTTTGCAAGCTGCCCGTATCCTTTTTCATTTTCTTTTACAACTTGAAATCAAGACATGGATGTTCGCCAAACTAAATGTTTTTGAGGGTTGACATTCAGCATTCATAGGTATTTCATGAATAAAGTCAACAGTGTTTTCCCCCTAATTCATGCACGCGTTCAAGCCCTACACTAAAGGAGGTCAGAGGACACGGTCCTCCCAGCAGCATCTTCTCATGTCCCCCTGTCCCTCCTTGTGAAGGTGTTTAAGCCCCGCACCCCGCCCGAAGCCATCTCGCTATGCTCCCGCCTGCTGGAGTACACGCCGGTCACCAGGCTGTCCCCGCTGGAGGCCTGCGCGCACGCCTTCTTCGACGAGCTGCGCCAGCCCAGCACCCGCCTGCCCAGCGGCCGAGACCTGCCCCTGCTCTTCAACTTCAGCCCCGTCGGTAAGGGACCCCCTGCCCGGCCTCGCTCCTCCTCCTCCTCGCTCCTCCTCCTACTGCCTTGACCTGGTGGAACATTGAAAGGTTCCTATGTAGGGGGCAGGGTCTGTGAGCTCGTGTCATAGCAGTGGTTTGTGTTTGGTTTGTTCATTGATATGTTTTTTTTTTTTTTGTCCTTTTATAGAGCTGTCTATTCAGCCCCAGCTGAACTCAACACTCATTCCACCTCATGCTCGCGCACAGACGTCACCTGCCTCACATGGTACGTATGAAAGATACCCTACTCCTTGTCCTACAACATTACTATGTTTGATATTGGTGTTGATATTTTGAAATACGGCCATTTATTGATTCGGATTCATTCTGAAACCAATATTTTATGGGGGAAGAAGGGATAGCCATTTTGTGGCGGATTTTCAATTAGTTAAGACCCTAGTTACTATAAGCCTGACATCACTATCACCATCACCCAATTCGCACACGCGTATTAGTCTGGAACCCTTATTTTTATATCTATACGGGGCGTTATTAACTGCCTCAGACCAAAATACCTTGACGCTATTCTATAGACCTACAACGAATCAGTGGGGTGTATTGTGTGTGATACATCAGCCGGAGCCATCTTGGTAGTATTTGAATTTGCCTCAACGGCGCTCTCAAAAGGACCCTCCTCTGTTCAGTCAACCTCTTAAACCCACCACATATTAGATGAATGGCTGTGATTGGCCCAACCTGGCCACGGTTTGCTTGAAGTCTCTCTGACCGGGAGAGGAGCCAGTTGTATGCCAGGGTGAATAAAAAATAAATGTGGATTTGTCTTGATCCCAGGCCAAGGTTCTACGTGAATACTGGTGATTTAGAATGACCGACATGTGCATTTCTCTGTTTCCCCTGCAGAGGGCAGTGTCTCAGACAGTCCTGCTCTACCCAGCTCAGCACCTGGATCCATCAACAACAGCACCTGAGCCTCCCTAATCACGCTGCCTGCCCCCCTTCTCTGGTCTTCCCTCCTTCGTCTTTCCTCTCCTCCTCCACTCTGACCCCTCTCCTCCTCTCCCCCTCCCCTCCGGGCTCCGTACCGCTCAAGAATATCCACTCACACAGCACACTCAACGTTTTTCTCTAATCCCTAGGTGTTTTTAAAGTCCTCAAAGTAACCATTATCCAGGTTATTCTAGGTAGGGATTTTATGCCTTGTGCGATACTTGTCTAGCCTGTTGGAATGAGGAAGAGAAAAAATGTGTGGCCAGGGGGTAGCAATGCTAATCTCTGTGCACATATTTGTCTATCCAAAAGTAGGGAATCTCTGTATTTTAATTGACCACAATTGACTTTTATCAACTTTTATCAACTTTTATTTATTCAAATTAGCTGATTTTACGTGTATGTGAATGGGCCTTGATTGGCCTGAGTATGGAAGATGCGGGCCATGTTTGAGAGGTGAGTGATATCGACAATCATCCTAAGTAGAATTGAGGTTTCACTGTGGCGTTGTGGAGTTTGTTCAGGTCTTCCCTCTGCTGAATGGTGAATGAAAGAGAAGATGGAAAAGGATAGGTGTTTTAAAATACATGGTTTTATCCTGATTTAATAACCAGTGGCAAACGGCTTTGCTGGTGGACGCTGCAGTGTTTCGACGAGGGGAGACTCGAGGTCTTAAAACGCTGTCCCACCGGAATAGCGAGCCTGAGTCTATTGAACGAACCCTTTCTTTCTTCTAAACGTCTTAATAATTATTTTTAGGGAAATGCAAGGATTAATGAGGCACCGGTATTGCCGGCAGTTTTGGTAAACCCATCCCTCGTCCGGAGTGGAGGCAGTGAGACCCAGAGACCCTTGCTCTTCAACCCGCGCACAGACTTGTTGCAATGGGGGAAAGTGACGTATTACAATTATCTACTTGTGACAAGCAGTACTACATTTGTCGCTCCTATTAGGCTTCCTCCTTGTCCAATTTTTTTTGTTTAGCTTATTTAATTTCTTATAACTACACACCCCACCCCACCCCAAAAGAAAAAGACTGCACCGCTACCTCGGGAGTAGTACTTAACCTTCACACCGCCACAGATATGCATGTTTACCCAAGATGATCAATAAGCTCCACTGGCAGATATTAGTCTGATCAGAAACATATGGCTCCCCCTTCTCAGAAAAATGCTACGCCACCATTTCTAGGAGCCTTCCCCACCTCTCATTCCTCCTACGTCCTTCTTTCCCACTCTTTCTGTCACTGCTAAACTGTAAATATCAAGTACCTTTTATTTTGTTATTATTATATTGTATTTTTTGGTTTTGTTTCCTCTAATAGACAGGAGCCTGGCTCTCTATTCTCAGCCTCAGTCTGTAAATAAGATTTCATTTCTGTCCCTGGTTTAGGAGAGGAAACGGAACAAAAATGTTTCTCTCAATTTTATTCTCTCTCCCTCCATTTCTATATTTCGGCCCTCGCTCGCCCCCTCCTCAGCCCCTCCACTGAAATGTTTTCATAATCGTTTATATTTATTGTATAGTATTCGGCGGGGTGTTATTTTGTTTTGTTATTTTAATGGTCAACCAGAGGTAGGTTGAGCTTTAGTTTAATTGTATTTGTTTTTAGTCCAACATTGTCACATGTAAATGTTCCAACATCCAAGATACTGTACTTTAGATCCAGACATTGGAGTGTCCTTCCAGTTCATGGTTGTGTGTGTATGTATATATTTATATGTACACATGGGTACACCTGCTAGCCTATAGGCGCAGCTATAGGTCTCTGTCTAACTTCAATGTGAAGGGAATGTTTAATGCCATGGGTCCATAGGGTTGTGGTGGTGGTGGTGTTGGGGAGCAAGACAGGGTCATCACACTAGGGATGAGCCCTGGCGCCATTGCTGTGACTGGGGGATCTGGAGGGGGGGGGGGGGGGGGGGGGGCGCAGAAACAAATAATTGTGTCTTGTGACTTGAACCATCTCCTCGTCTGACTGACCCCATCCTTGTCTGTTCTCAGTACGAGTATGACTGCAAATGGGCGACTGTGTTACTTTGTTGTGCGAGTCTGACAAACAATAGGTGACTGATGGCGTGTGGATGGTCGCGTGTGTGGATGTTTAAGTAAACTGAGGGGACATACTTCATGCCCTTGATGTCTTTTTTTTCTCCAAAAAAGAGGAATGATTTAACCTTCATTTAATTCCCCAACCCGCCCCATCTGTAAAATGTTGGTTTTAATTTGTTGTGATCCTGCTTTATTTTCATTGCCCTTTGCGGAGGGTAAAAAGTCATAGTTGGGAACAGAACGGTTGTACAAAGGAGATGATGGAAAGAGCAATGGGGGGAGAGAGACTTTTTTTGTTTGTTGGTATAAATAATTAAACTCATTAAAGTGATGAAACTGTCCGTGGTTCCGGTCCTTGACTGAATAAGACGCAAACATTCAATCAACTGTTAGGAATATTCGATAATCAGATGGCAATATGTGTTCCAGAGCAAGATTTGATTTCCTTTTGGGTTAGGAAAAATATGTTTACCCTCTTTGTAAAAATAGCTATGTCCATAAATGATGAATATGATATGATTAAATTTTTATTTTAAAAATATTTTCTATTTTATGCAGTAACTTTGGTAACCCGTGTGTGAATTGGCAGCAAACAGAATCTTTTCTTAACCAGGTGAGAAAAGATTCTCACCTGGTCAATTATTTATTTTTTTATGTGTTGAATGAAAATTAGAGAAGAATTACTAGTCCATCTTTTGAACAGAGCAATTCATTTCCTTTTGTAAAAGAGGAATCTCAACATGAAATCTTGAAATATTGGATGCAGTTTCATGGTCCATCATTCAACCATTATTGGCTTGAATTTATGTGAAAATGTGCCAGGTCTACATCTTGAAAAATGATTAATTCATCAGAAGATGACTTGTCCCAGTAATAAATGACTCATCACACTGCAAAGTGCAGGTAGAGAATAGTATAAAGCAATGTATATTGTTAAAAACATTGTGCAATTAAAAATGAGACTATAGAGAAAGTAGACGGCCAGAGAGTGAGATGGCAGTTGGACTCAATAACTCAAATGCAACAAGCATACCAACTTCATCTTAACTCTATCCCATTCCACACTATCTAATCATCTCTGCCTTGTCCTCTACCGCTAAGATAAAGACTGCCAAGGTTAAATAATGTTATTCTGCGGATATGCTGTGCAGCCCCCACAGTTTATGTGGAGCGTTAGTGGCCCCGGCCCCTCTGGCTGGGTGCCCGGCCCTGGCTCTTTAATACCATTTGGAGTCGGGTTAAACGGTGTGGAGGAGCAGCTCGTCGTCACAATCAGCCAGGAGGGCACAGAGGGGCGCTGTGTAATTCTGGGAGAGGAAGTGCAGCGGTAAGCTGGTCTATACTTCCTCTGACCTCTGAGTGGAGTACTCAGTGGGGCAGAAACAAGACACATCGACAGGCCGTTGGGTACTCATTCTGTGTTGGGTAAATTCAATAACTGGAATATAGACTTATTAAACCTGAGTGTGTGAGCCTCACACCAACTGTTGAGGGCACCTTAATCGAGAGGCGGCTCCCTCCAGAGCCAATGGATGGAGCTTGGCCTAGGGCTCCACCGATAGGGCGAGCCGTACCCCCGCTCACGACTAGCCCAACCCCTACTCACTTATAAGTTGGAGTAGCATCTAGCTGCAGACCTCAGCATGTCCAGCATCAAACCTCTGGCAATAATGGAAATGCCCCTGAAGAGACAAGTAGAACAGGGAATTCCACACGTGTGAGTTCTCAAGCGGAAATGTCCACCTAGATGTATGATGGATAGAGAAGAATACCAGTTGCTACAGTCCACTGGTTAGGCTGGTAGACTGATCAATCAAGCATACATCTCGGTGGACACTGCCGCTTATGATGTCAGTAAGTCAGGCTTGTAATGGCTAATCACATAAAAACCTGGTGGTTAAATAGGGACCTTTAACCCCCAAACATAACAATTTCCCTAACCGCAATGATTGGCCAGTCGCCCCAATGAGCTCGAGAGTGGTGTAGCTGGACTAGTAAAAGCTCCCTTAATTTGGCTGTGCAGGGAGCACCAATACGCTTATTCTGTACTCCTGTACCCACACAGCCGTTACACTAACCTAGGGTGACCAGACGTCACTGTTTCTGGTGGCCGGTCCCCAGCTGGAGCTGTCCCCAGAAATGTCTGTTTTTACAAAATATGATTTTAAAATATTCATATATTTTGAAAAGGCTATAGGTTCTATCTTAATCATTAATATTAAGTTTGAGACGGTTAGTATTTATTCTCGTTTCTATCTAATAGGCTGTGATGCGACCACGCTACACAGGGGCCTGTCTATCCGCTTTTACCATAAGCAGGTATGACTGATCATAAGAAATAGGCTATCAATACAATGAATAACAATTCCCTATTTGAGAAGCTATTTTGGCTGGTTTACCAAAGCTTAAAACACATCATCGTAAACCATTATGCAAGTATTTCCCAATTTTGTATTACAGTACCACATTTATCATAAGAAAAGGAAAAAATAACATTTCCCCTTTTTTTATATATATATAAAAAACAAAAACATCAAACATTGGAGGTCCAAACATCCTTTGGACCTCCAAACTACAGATGTCCCTTATTTATAGACATATTTATAGTCTCTTATTTTTATTTCAGAAATCTGGTCACCTTAACTTATCACTTTATTCAGAATTTGTTTAATATTATTTGCTCTTTTTAGTTATTTTAAAGATTTGTAAATTACTGTCAGAGACCCATGCCTGGAATTGAATTGTACACAATTTGGTGGATACAATTTTACAGAGTAGGGAATCCTTCAGAACACAATAGAAATAAGTTTCTATATTATTACTTGAAATTACACAAAATGCAGTGGAAATAACAACCCTATAAACAAATATTTGACCGTGCAAAAATGTCAAAATACCGCGCTTTTACATTACAAAGGCTCTTGTGTGAGGTCGAATACTATTGGTGTATCAAATGACTTTGTAGCCTATCAGACGAAGGCTTGTTATCATGCAGAAGCCAACGCAATAGTGCTCAATAGTGCTATTTTCTCGACGGACAATATCTGAGTTTGGTAAGTAATGCTAAAATATTTTCACATATTGTAAGCATATAATTGCGTTGACACGAAACATTGCTTAATATATAGCCCTGCATGGAGGTAATCAACGGGGGGAGACAACTAACGTTAACTTTTAGTTGGTCGCCGCCATTATACCACCGAAGAAGCGTTTACCGCCCTCCTTCACCGCTTCTTCTTCTACTTCTTATCCTCGGTGGGAGAAAAAAAGTAAACATCGTTGGTTGAAGGGACGGCTTGGTTGTCCTTGCTAGCATTCGTTATATGGCAGTGGTCCAATCACAACGATTTATGAACATTACAGACACATTGTAGATGGTTAGCTACCAAGCTATCAAGGCGTTAGCCACCTTGCCAATATGATGGCCTACGCTACGCGTTAACTCTAGACTAGCGGCGAAGTGTCCAGACCGATTAGCTGTTAGCATTAGCTTGCCATTGACGTTCGGGTGTATTGCGTTGTCTGGAACCCCGGTTAACACATGGTGTGGCGAAACAAGACATAATTGTATATTATGTTTGTATAGGTGCTGGTTGTATCTCTTCAGCAGACACAAAATAACCCACAGCCCTGTAAGCAGGTGGCTAATGCTAACCGAACGCCGCCCCAGATGCACGGCATGAGGCAGTCACTGATTTGTGATGTTGATCTTTCTCTACACCATGTAAATGCCACAACCCTTCTAATGTTCTACTGAGCACGGTTAATCTAACAGCTACATTTGATTTAATAATATTCCAAAATACTGATCTGTCTCTCAAATAGTTTGGTTTTCTAATACAAACTTCAGTTTAATTCGTTTAGTAAATATTGTCCAATCTGTCACCATAAAAGGCTGTTAATTGAACAACTGTCCGAACACAACAATCCAAAACGTTATATAACTGTGTTCTGTCTGGATAATCCTTTCTTTCTCATCCATACATATTAACCATGATATATACATACAGAGGCCTACTTGGACAGAGCAGTTTCATGTTTAGGAATTGTAGCAATGTATAGAATGTATAGGTTATATTACAGGTGTGTTTGGCTCATTGCTGGAAACGGCAACATAAGTTTGGCTGTTTATCCATTGAGCCTAATTACAGCAGCTATCAACATTATGCTGGAGCTCTGCCCATGAAATGGCAGCAAGACGAACTTGGCTGGGTCTCATATTTTGCAGACACACCTGCATGGTCAAAATAACAATTAGCCTAGTTCTGACCCATGGTGAGTCATTTTGGCAACTGGCAAAATACAGCACTTTGTGTCCAAGCTTTGCTCTCAATAATGCATGTAGATGCACGTTCTCATCAGGAGAGGGCAATATTCACAACTATGCATTATTCAAATGAAATTTGCTGTTGTATAAGCACCGCAAAAATACGACGCACATTAATTATTTTTTTCCCCATCAATTTTTATCTCCTGGTGATGTACAGGACTATAAAACCAAGTAAAGAGGTGTATGTGATGTGACTGCAGCTCGTGTCCCCACAGACTAAAAGGTATAATCTTCTTCTTGCCTATTTGCCCTTGACTAAATCAACACCCAGCATTGGCACCTTTTAACATTCTATTTTTTCCACACCTTCTATAATGCTCTCATTCACATATAATTCCCAATGGATTTTATTTATAAGATACTATTGATTTAAAGCTTCTTAACTGATCAATTTATTTGTT
Source organism: Pollachius pollachius (assembly GCF_949987615.1). Taxonomy (NCBI): domain Eukaryota; kingdom Metazoa; phylum Chordata; class Actinopteri; order Gadiformes; family Gadidae; genus Pollachius; species Pollachius pollachius. The sequence goes on from NC_136934.1 coordinate 33,369,700, forward strand.
TCCTGATGTCACTTTGCAGCCATGGAGAGCGCTACGTCTGTGTACATGTGCTTCCCATGCTACCAGGAGTTTGAGACATTGGAAGAGGTGCTTAAGCACCAGCTCACCTGCAATGCAGAGGCCACAGAGCCAGCCCCCGACATGTCTGGCATCGCCTCCATTGCTGTCCAGCAAACTCAGGTAACAGGCTGCGAAAGCTTGGGGAAGTCCTCGGCTTGTTTGAATACTTTCACTTTCATTTGTATCACATATTGGACACTGTGACCTCACGTGTCAGCCCTTTGAGGTCATGCATTTTATTATTTCAAAACGTTGTGACCAGGTCACTTTTTGGGAAGAAATGTCCTCATCTGCCACACATTTCTTCAGCACGTTGAGATGCAATAATGAGGTCTCCTCCAAAGGCTTATTCTCAGACGCGATTATGTCTGGACCTCACATAATGGCCTAATATTATGACTCCATTTAGTTTGACACGCTAAGTTGAGGCTTGACGGGTCGGGGGCTGCTAGAGTTCCCGATCCGTCCCGTGACAGCTTCACCGAGCCCCGGAGGTTAAAAACAGTCATTGGCCCTGCTGAGTGACATTTACCAGTGGGGGCATAGCTGTCGGATTCTGAACCCATACTCCCCGCCCGCACTGTCCTCAGCACCAGTCCATAAAGCAGGGTGACACTCGTGACAGGCAGATTGCATCGCGCGTTGCCAGCAGGAGGAGAATCTAGGCTGGGTGAATCAGTCAGTGCCACCACCTCCTGATTCTCCTGATGGATCGCTTATTGGCCTTCTCATGGATGAACTCGCCGTAGAAGCTGTCTATTAAAAACCCTCTAATAGCCCTATGGCCTCCTGGCCCTTGATCAAGCCATTAGCTGTCTCGCTACTGACATTACATAACAAACAACAACGCTTTTTATTACCCAGATTGCCATTCTTTCTGTTAACATTTCTGGGACATTATTAAACAACAGCATCTGTTTATGTCTAAGGGATGTAGAGAACTCATTAAAAATGTGCCTTTTCCCCTATTTTTGGAATCATTGTTTGGTCTGCAATTATAGTTAATGGATTTTGTATCCACCTAATTATTCTTCCTTATAATGGAAAATGTATTGTATATGCTATGCCCTACTTTGTAAAGAGTGTTTTAGAAATGATGACCTCTTCAAATCAGAATAAATATCCCGGTCCCAACATCAAGAACCTTAAGTGATAATTATGTCTAAGCTACACACGTCCGTGTGTAGCTTATGGACGCCCTTTCAGGCCCCAAGGGTGTAGGTCTGAATCAGTAATGGAGTTCATCAGAAGTGCAACCTGTTATGCTAACAAACCTGCCTCCTTTTCTCCCGAATACTTCCATATCTGAGTGACTCATCCCTAGTATCTATCTGCCTAAACGCTCTAATCAAATTGCAAGAAAAATTCACATATGGCACATAGCTTTTATAGATAATTCACTGTGAGCATCCACTAATACAATGAACAGATTTTTTTTTCCTACGTATAAGTGGTGTTTAATTAGTTCAGGCAGATGGTAAATGCCCTTTTCAGTGGTGCTTGGTGGGTAGTACTGGTCTTTTAGAGGCCACAGTGTTTATAACTACAGCCCCTTTCACACAAGCAGTCTTACCCTGCACATTTCTGGAAGATTACCGGCCCGGGCTCTTGTGTGAGTGGTAACAAGGATCGATATTCAGGCAAATCTGAAATGGCAATCTGCCTGCTCTTGACCTAGTAACATTTCCTGTTCATTGCTTGTACGGCTGTGTTGTGAAGGAAAGCAGTATCATTGCCAGTAGAGGAACTTAAGGGTTAATGTCTTCTGCAAAAGACGCATTCATGTGGAGCAAGCAAACCAATCACAAGACTCCGCTAAGGATGTATGAATCTGCGACTGTTTAACGCACCAATGCTTTTCAGCTGATCTGATAACATATCAATACAGCTTATTTTGTTTGCAAACTCCTTTCTCAAGAATAGCTAGAAATTTGACAGGCTCCAAAATGTGGGAGCTCTTCTAAGTCAGTGAGTTTAGTGGCTTCCATAAGTGTTTCATTACTTTGTGTGAAAGAGCGCAAGACGCAAATCTTGTGCCCCCTGGCTCCTCATGTGAATGTCTATCCAGTAACCTGCCGGGAACGATGTGTGAAAGGGGCCTAGGAGAGGATCAAATGGTCTTATCGCACTTAAGTGTGGTGTTAAGTGTGTTCGTCTAGCTGATTATTATATTGGAAAGACAAGAAGTGATGTACAGTATATGGCAGAAGGACTGGCATAACTGAGATTTCTTTCCCTGTAACTACAATGCAGCAAGATAATATTTTCTGCCCAAAACCGATATTGAAAAACTTATTTTGGCTTACATTTCTTTTTCTTTAATTAAAAAAATATATACATCTATTGATAACTATTATATAATTATATATAACCGTTTTTCTATGATAGATTGTGGTTGTTTGGGCATATAAATGCCACTTCATGGCAGGAAAACTATACTGTTTTACAAGGCAATCGTACAATCATCTGCTATTTTCAGCTGTGGCCGATAATTCGGTGCAGCCCCTCTAACTAATCATCTCCTTTACATTTATTTAGCCCACGCTTTTTGTCCAGAGTAACTTACAATAATCTCGTAGAATATGGAAAGCATGGATCATGTTGACGCATACTGATTAGACAGGAGTGAGGAAGATTGCCATGGAAGACAATTATAACATCAAAGTTCTCAATTATGGATGGTTCTCACTCTGCATATAGGGTTTGAGGCGAAAAAGATATCGCTATCACTGAAAATTATAGATGGTTTGATCCTTTGGGTGTTTTTAGGACCTTTGATCCCATAATGTGCTTTTAATGTATTTTTTTTATCATTTGTGTTGGAAAATGGCATCCGCTTTTTTGCAAGCATTTATATTTAGTTGCTTGCTATTTTTGTGTACATAATCCAACAACATTTGATGCAATATTAAGAGTTTTGTCTATCATTCGCTTAAAAAAAAAAATCTCTGCTTGATGGTTTGGTCCATAAATCTCCTGCAAGATTAAAGTGAACAAAGCCACTTAATTATTATGTGAGACGACAAATTCCCCTGGATGCACTATGGGAAGACACACATCTTTAACCTCGACCTTGAGTAGCCTTCTGTTTTTATCATCCAAATGGATGGTTGGCCGTCGGGGAAGTAGAGAGGGGGTGGGGGGGGGGGGCAATTGTGGAACCCCGCAGCCTTACCCTTTGACCCCTGATAGGCCTGTGATATTTATCTGTAAAGCTGGGGTCTTATCTAATGTGACTCAAATCAAACCTGGCTCCAAAGCGGGCTGAGCTCATTGACCTTGCTGCCCCTCCAACACTGACTGCTCATCCCTCTTCTGGCAGGGAAAACATGCCGCTCCAGGTTAAATTGACCCGAACCAATTATGAAGCGCCTGTTTGATCAAGAGGGAAGTGTTACTAGGTGCCAAATATTTAGCATCCGTGAGCCTGAGCAGAATTACATAGCCGATCATTGCAAGTAGTCCTCCATGTCCTTGTTTTTCTTATCTTGTCTTATCTTTCGCTGCCTGTGCAGCAACAGGTTGTAGGGCATCTGTTGGCCCCTGAGACGACGCAACACATCACTTCCAAAGAAGAAGAAGAAGAAGAAGCAGCAGCAGCAGCAGCAGCAGCAGCAGAAGAAGAAGCTCCCGTGTGGGAGACCAAAGATGGGACAGAGCAGGACGCCTTGGGCGACGTCCCTTCCCCACAGTCCAACCAGCCCAGAATACTCTACCAGTGTGGCGACTGCAATGAACTGTTCAAAACCCTCGAGCAGTGGCAAGAGCACCGCAGGGACGAACTATGTCATCAGCCTGGCGTCCAAGCCCCACCCCAGGCCGAGCCAGAACCAGAACCAGAAGGGGCTGGGGCGTCTGAGGAGGAGGCTGCGGAGGCACAAGGGGAGGACGAGGAGACGCAGCAGGAGGCCGTCCTCGGTAACCAAGCCGCGGCCTCTTCGACTCAAGACGACTCTCCCTCCCGGAGGAGAGGAGCCAACAAGAAGCCCAAGCCGGAGGCCGTGTTCCTCTGCGTGGACTGTGGCTCCAGCTTCGGCCTGGTGTCGGAGCTGGTGGCCCATCGCAAGAGCCAGCACGGCCTGGAGGAGGCCCTACACCGCTGCTCCGTCTGCGGGGAGTGCTTCCTCAACACCACCCTCTTCCTCTACCACCGCAAGCAGCACCGGCAGAAGGGAGAGGAGAAGGGAGAGGTCCCGCAGAACGCCGCGGCCCACGTGCCAAAAGGGAACGGCGACGCTGAGGAGGAGCAGGCGCCGAAGGTGTCCGTCCCGGCGCCTTCCTCCTCTTCCCCCAGCGCCAGCGGGGGCTTCACCCAGCCCGAGGCCTTCATGTGCACCCTGTGCGGCGGCAACTTCAGGAACGTCGGGGGGCTGTCGGCCCACCGCAAAGAGAAGCACGGCCTGAAGGACGCCCTCCACCTCTGTGTCGAGTGCGGCCAGGAGTTCATGAACACCACCCAGTTCCTGTACCACCGTCGGCAGCACCGCGTCCAGCAGGTGATGGTGCCAGAGGCCGGGGACGGAGTGGAGGTTGTGGTGGTGGAGGATGGCGGCCACGTCACCGTGGAGGGGGAGGAGATTGAGATGGAGGAGGGGGTGGAGAACCCACAGGGTCAGAAGAGGCCTTACTCTCCTGCCATCACCACCGATCCTGAGTCCCCCAGGCCAAAGAGAGGCCGGCCCGCCATCAGAATCCTCAGCAAGAATCCTCCACTTAAAGGTACGTGGGGCCAACTGCATTAGGGGGACATGTGTGTCAGACTCTGGTACATGCTGCAGTTACATCAGAAAAAAGAACCCTCTTCGACAACGACAATACGACACCCCACATTAACAATACAACATACAACAACATTAGAAAATACCACAGCAACAGCAAAACACGTATGAAAAGCCCAGAAGCTTCCGGCTGGATGTCCAAAGTCCTAGCCTCAAGCCCACTCACACACTTCACAGTGGAGGCTTGTCATCTTGGATTAACACTGTCCCCTCCTCCCACCTCCTCCAGCGATGAAGGGGGTGGGGACGGGGGCCATCAAGGTGGAGCCGCCGGATCCGGAGGCTGCCAACCAGCCCCCCCCCGCCAAGCTGCTGCAGGACTGGGCCCGCACCCCGCTGCCCCACGTGTGTCCCTACTGCGGGAAGACCTTCACGCGCCGGGTCTTCCTGCGCACGCACGTCTTCAGCCACACGGGGGAGAAGCTGTTCACATGCAAGGTAAGGCTCTGCGGGCTCCCGGGGGAGGGGCGGGAGCAATGGGGCTCTGCAGCCCTGGAACGGGGTGCATTGAAGACTGTGGCTCATTGTTAAAACCCGGTCTGAATGGTTGATTGACCCGGTCTGAACTTGGTTCAGTTATTTAGCAGAGGTTTTTATCCAAGGCACGCTATTGTGCTTTTAAACGATCTCATGAAACCTGAGGAGGAATTTCTGTGAAATCCTAATGAAATACGTGTGTGCCATCCCTGCGGTAACCGTTGTGATACATGATGTCAGGTCACCTTGCCCTACCTTCAAGGATGGGAACAATCTGTCTCCGGCCGCCGCTCTCCAGGATGTGATTTCCTTTGATTTCCCTGACATGTGTGTGCTGCAAGTGACACGCAACTCTTGAGATGAGCCTTTGAAGTAGGTTAGGTATTACAGCCAAGGTGCAACTCTGGAATTGCCAAAACCCCACTCTCATTATATTCTCAGGTTTTTCTTTCATCCTTTCTGTCTGCCTGATGCATCCTCTTTCGTTCAGGGGCTCCCGGGCCCATTACCGTAGATGCTTGAAAAGGGTCATTTTTATCATGAATGCACTAACAAAAGACCTTAATCATGATGACTGGTGGTGCCCGTGTGCAGGTGTGCTCCAAGTGCTTCACCAACTCCCAGAGCCTGCTGCGCCACAGCATGTGCCACACCGGCAACAAGCCCTACATCTGCGACGAGTGCGGCAAGAAGTTCTCCCAGGTGTGCACCCTGAAGAGGCACCAGGCCACGCACTCGGCCAACCAGCCGCGGCGCAAGCGCGGACGCAAGCCGGTAAGATGCAGAAATAGACCACATGAATGTGGTTCTGATTGGCTTCCAGTGCCGTCCAATAGGCAGTGTTTTAAAATGTTGTTATGTTTTTATTATTGCCCCACCGTTAAAGTGATCTGTGTGACAGGGTCTAGAAAAACGTTTATTGACTGTCCTCTACAGACCTATCAAATATAATCAAACGTCAAAGTATATTAATATACGTCTCTAGGTCAGCTAATTTGCTCTGAAAGACTCAGGATTATAGGGGGGTCTGAATCCCCCACTGGACGTTTTTGTGTAGAAACACTGTAGCAATGGCTGAAATGAGAAGTGTACATTAAGTGTTCTCCTGCCTGGCTACAGAGCCTGGGTGGGATGTAGACTCCACACATTAAACAGACTTCGAAGAATAGAAGGAAACCAATGGACAGAATTTACATGAGGTTGCAATGGATCTCGTTGGATGACATTGTCAGATTGTTTATGCAAACTGTGTGTGTGTGTGTGTGTGTGTGTGTGTGTGTGTGTCTGTGTAGATCTGCGGCCTGGAGGACGACGGCACGGCCCACGTGTTCCCCTGTCCTCACTGCACGGCGCGCTTCAACACGGAGGACCAGCTGAAGCATCACATGTAACCACACCCCCAATACACTCTCCCCTCCCTCCCCAGGCCTATTTGACCCCCGCTGATGGATGTGAGGGTCGTTTGAGACGCAGTAAATTCAGTCAACCATAACACACCCGTTTGCGCCGCGCCCCCCATCGCGCATCTCCCTCTCTTAGGAGCTGAGGCATGTCCAATAATTCTGCTACTGTTTACAGGTGTAAATAAACTCGAATTACTGCTGCGAGCCTCACCCAAGACAGGGTTTAGATAAAGCCCCCCCGTGGCGCCGCGGCCGCCGGCAGCTGAGCCGCGCCGGCCCACCGAGCAAGGCCTTTAAGCCGCGTAGTAAACACATGCCCAGGCATCTCTCGGCACCGCCCGCCCATGATTGACTGTCAGACAGGCGGGCACGGTGAATTAAGATGAGGGTTGATGATAAGTGCCCGGTAAGCCAAAGGTATGTGTGTGTGTGTTTGTGAGGGTGTAGAAGGAGAGACTGCGTAGAAAGATGGGGGTGGTGAGAGTGGTTTGAGCGGCTTGTGGTTGACCGGGGAGCCGGAACGAAGGCGCGCAGGCAGAGCCAGCAGTGCTTTACCCTTGAACCCTCACCCAAGCAGTGGCGGTCGAGGAGAGCCGGTATGGGGGGGGGTGCAGTGGCGGTGTGTGTGGATGTGGACCCTCATTACCCGGCACTTTGCTCCGCAGATGGAGCGACCTTGAAGGGACTTTAAATCCCCCAGGCTTCCTCGGGGTCAGTCGGCGCCTAAAATATTGACTTTCGCATCGTCGACCGAACGTGGCCGAGCCAACACAGTGCGCTCCCCCTGAATGCGGTACGGGCCCTAACTGTAACTAGAGAGCTGGGTTAACATGCACTCCGTACGCCCCGAGAATTCCTCGCGTTCACCTCCTTTAAATACTCTGCTTATCCATTACAGGTGACACTGTTCCATGAATAACTTATTGGGTATTAATGTATTCTCAATAATGCAGGTGTCCTCTCCGCTGGCTGGAGGTTGCGCCACACTGACACTGTGCGTTGTCTGGGGTGCAAAGTGCAGGGCTGCGGCAGCCCGTGCTGCGGAAGCCCGTGCTGCGCGTGGCCCCACGGCTAGCCTGGAACGTTACGCAATGGACAAATATAGTCACTTTCATGTCCGCCCTCTCTTGACTCTCCGCCAGCCACGGCCCCCGTTATTCTCCCACTGTTAGGTTCCCCCCTGCGCCATGTAACCTCTAGCAGGGCTCACTGCATAGGTGCTGCTAATCCCTGCTGCTAATGTCATCCAGTCGGGAGGCTTACAGCTTAAATGTGGTCATTTCCCTCTTTATTCAAGATTATGTGCCGTTGAGGTGTGTTTGTGTGGGGAGGGGGATTTCACGTAGCGGTGCGATTAGTCAATCGCTCCGTGCACGGGTGTGATGATTAATATGCTCTCTGAGTGTATTTTCTCCCTCTCGTTGCCTCTCTTGCCTTTATTCGCCTACAGGTAAATAAATTAAAGCGGCAAATAAAGTACCGAGTGCCTATTACTACAACACGACCACTCCGTGTGTGTGTGTGTGTGTGTGTGTGTGTGTGTGTGTGTGTGTGTGTGTGTGTGTGTGTGTGTGTGTGTGTGTGTGTGTGTGTGTGTGTGTGTGTGTGTGTGTGTGTGTGTGTGTGTGTGAGAGATGAAGACACATGCCACATGATTCTGACAATGTACTATACTGCACTTTAACTTTTTTTGTCCCTGTATCAATTGCCTTTTATGTCGACTTAAATAAATTGTTTAAATGTGTGTGTGTGTGCAGACTGCTCCACAGCAGCCACCCCTTCCCGTGCACAGTGTGCGGCGAGGCCTTCAAGCGCAGGAGGGAGCTTGACCTGCACGCCCTCTCTCACCAAGGTCAGTGTTCTACGCCCAAGAGCGTTAACCCTTTGCCCCCGGGCCCTGAAGTTGGCCCCCGACACAATCCATGGCAGATTTGTATTTTACGTAATGCAATCGGCTGAAAGGCATGCTACCACCAGCATTTCCAGTTTTATTTTGTAACCATTATTTGTCACAGTCTTTCTTCTTCGTCTCCTGCTTGTGTCTCTGCGTCTGTCCGGACTTCAGACCCAACCACCCGAGCCCTAGCTCTCGTTCAAAGCTATTAGATATGACATTGCCATCAGTTTGACTCCGGAGGAAATTGCTATCGATCGTTGCTGAGACACCAATAAATGCTCTGGGTGGGCCCCTGCCTTATATCTTGCCCGGGGTGGGCCCCCTAAACCAGTTGCAGTTTATTCCCAAACACTCAATCTACATGTTGCCCCTTCCCTCGTTCCTGAGACGCATGAGGTCAATGAATTCCCATTGATTCTGGTCCCCTGTGGAACGGGCGTAGAGGGCGGAGGTAAATGAATTGGGTGTGAACATGTGGACGTTTGATCTTGATCAGCTGGTAGGAGGGAGGGGGGGTAGTCACACCAACCTCATTAGCCTTGCCTGAAGAGTTGGCCTGTGCCATGGGGTCAAGGGGGCTCCTTTGAGAGAGGGGGAGAGAGGATTTGGTTATTGATCCATTGATCAACCCTGGGCCATTATTCGGGACTGTCCATATTAAAGGGGCTAAATGGAGGGTCCAAGGCGCGGGGGACGGGGGGACGCGATGCATCAGCCCTGCCGGAGTAGACGGCACAGATGGCCGGCTAACTGTAAGATGCTGGCTCGAATATGAATGGACTTACCAGAGGGTCTTGCGGGGCAAAGACTCTCTTCCCCAATTGCCTTTTTAAAAAGCGATTACTTGGTTCCAATGGAGCTGACATCCGACGGCGTTAATATCCCCTCCGTTAAACCCTTATCTAGTGATGCGCTATCAACTTTTATTTGTAAAGTTGTGTTGCCGTGGGGTGAGTAGTGAGATGCGTGTTTCCGGCTTGTATTTATGTCCTGACCTATATGTCCCATCAGTGACTGCACTGTGATGGCCCTGGGACTGCCCCCGGGCAACATAGCCTCTTTAGAGCAGCCCGGGACTACAACTTCTACTGTGGCTGCTGCCATTTAGGCATTCAGCAGACGCTTTGATCTAAAGGGACAGTGGACTCATGCACGCTTCGTTAAGGGCCAGGCAGGGGTTGGCTCTGAGCTGGCCACAGGTAAGGCTGCGTTCACCGAGCATCGTACCAAGGAGCCCACAGTGAGGAGTCCAGCACCTCTGGCCGACGCACCGCCCTGCCCCCTGGCCAGAGAGGACTCTCACCCTTCCGTTGTTCCCCTTCTCTTCCCCCCCCCCCCCAGACAAGGAGCCGGTGACGTGCATTCACTGCTCGGCCCAGTTCGTCAACCAGTCGGTGCTGGACATCCACCTGCAGCGCTGTCCCACCAGCGAGGAGGACAAGAACGTGGGGCGGGGCCGGGGCCAGGGAAGGGGTCGCTGCACTGGACAGGTCAGGACAAGACACTCACTTCTACCACGCTGCCTCAGTTTAGATTATTTTATGTTCAACTTGTGGCAGTGAGGCTTTTCAGTCATGAGCAGGGGGCATCAAATAATATACCTGGGAATCTACCCAGCACCTTTTTTGAGCTGTTTGTCGATCATCGTTGCCGCAACGCTACCCTGCCCCTCCAGCTATTGTTTTGTAATGTGTGTTCTTTCCTTTCCTTTGTTAATGGAAATTCTCGGGCTGTTTAACTGAATCTGTGAGGAAGGCGGCCGCTTGAAACGGCAGAAAAGATGAAGCAAGCTGGCAGGGCTTAAAGTATTTAGTTGTTGTAATTGTTGTTTTTGCCTAAATGGCTCAATGGGGTTATTATACCAAATCCATTTGTAATGATTGTTGATTCTGTAGTTCTGCCTTGAAGCAGTATACCAAGACAAATGCCATGGAAACGGATTACATTCTGATTTTATGACTTGTATAGATCTGGTTTACACAGTTGAGTTGAAGATAGGGTCGGCAATTTGGAGAAACGAGAGTACGCTATATTTTGAAAGTATCCAACTGAAAAATGTCCACGAATCCCACGATTATTACATATTCTTTTATTATTATATTTCTTTTGTGATTTATTGTTGCTGTCGGAATGTAATGAGAATTTAAACAAATATGAAAAAAAGCTTTGTGCTTTTAAAAGGGCACACTGTTTAATTGTTTACCTTTTCATTAACCCCCTAACCCCCCCCACACCAACACCACCTCTCTCCAGATGGAGTGCGACCTGTGCGGCCACCGCTGCATGACCCAGGAGGGCCTGGACCTGCACCGCCTGTCCCACACGGGGCAGACCCCGCTCAAGTGCCCCGTGTTGGGCTGCCGGCGCCGCTTCGCGTCCAACGCGGCGCTGGAGGAGCACGTGCTGGCCCACATCCAGGGCACGCTCAGCCGCTCCCGCCATCGGCCGCGCTTCCGCTGCGACATCTGCCTCAAGGAGTTTGCCTACACCTCCACCTTCAACGTGCATATGCGCACTCACACGGACGAGAGGCCCTTCGAGGTGGGTGTGGGGGTCGGTCGGTGGGTGGGTGGGTGATAGGGTTGGTCGGTGGATGGGTAGGTGGCTGGGTGTGCGTCGAAGTGTGTCTGCACGTGTGTGTGTGTGTCGATGTGCGTGTGCATGTCTGATCCATGACAGAGGAAGGTGGAATGGTCAAATGCACCGTTCCTACAACAACAACACCACCATAATAATAAACAGTAACAAAAGCCTTGGTGAAAAGGCCTCTCGTGATGCAGAGAAACTTTCCCAGCACACCCTGCAGGGTGCAGCCAGCGTGCCAATGCACAGGGGCTCCGGGGTTTCAGTCTGTATGTGCAGGGGAGGGTCTTCGGGTGTGTCCCCCCCCCGTGTACCTGTGATTAATGACAGCCCCTGAGTTAGGGCTTGTCAACTCCCCTATGTAACAGTGGCTATTCCTGGACTCCCTCCTCTTTATTATTTATTTAATTTGTATTATTTAATTCTTATCCCTGTTTTTCGTATGCTGCGGTGCCTCCCCCATCCCCTCCCCTGCTCCTGGAGGAGCACGGCAGTATATATATCAGTCGGTTTAATCTCTGTGGCTCATCTTGAGCCCGGCCTATTACTTACTCCAGAACCTCGAGGTGAGCTCGCACCTCAAACATCATATGCAGCAGTCAGAGATGAATCTCAATGAATTCAGATTCCCAATGCAAACACCCCCAGCCCCGGCGCTGACCTTGTATTTGCCGAGCACATAAAGTTGTTTAACGAGACTCTCAGAATACCAGCATGTTCATTTTAAAGTTAAACACCAGCCAACGACTCACTCAGCGGCGCTTAGCATTCAGCGCGCTCCACTCCACCGGGAATCGACCGCAGCGACAAAGCAGGAGATATTATTACAATATTAGCTCTTCCGCGCGCGCATCGTTTTATCCGTGGAGTGGACCTCCGCTCGCCGTGCGCCCTCGCTCAGGCTGCTCCAGCAGTCTGTGGGAAGTGAGTCCTCTGTCGAGACCTGCTCTTCTCCTCCCCCTCCTCTGGTTTCACCTGTTCCTGGTGTCCCCCTGCGCCTGCATGCGTGCTCCCACTTTGGTTCCTCTTTCATGGCTGATATCCGCCCCCCCCCCCTCGCCCGCCCCCTCTCTGCTCGGGGTGGTTTCTTTACTCTGTGTGCATACGCGTGTCTTTGTGCTGTTTTACTTTACTCTGTGCTGAGCCGAAAATTGCAGCCTCTGCATAAAAGGAGGAAGCGGGGCCTGTGATCATATTTGCGGTACAGGAAAGGGGGTTAACCTGAACATTAATCCTGAGACTCTCGCCCTGTTGTTGTTGTTGTTTTGAAGCCTTATCTTATCCTTCATTGTCGTGCGTGTGTGCGTGCGTGCGTGTGTGTGTCACACTCTCTGCGCATCTCACTCAGTTTTTTTCGCAACCCCTCCCCCTCTCTCTCTCCCCCTCAGTGCGCCACGTGTGGCAAGCGCTTCCGCCAGCTGCCCCACCTGCAGGACCACGAGCGCATCCACAGCGGCCTGCGGCCCTTCTGCTGCTGGGTGTGCGGCAAGAGCTTCAGCGTGGCGGCGCGCCTCACGGAGCACGCGCGCACGCACAGCGGCGAGAAGCCCTACGCCTGCGCCCACTGCCCCGCCGCCTTCCGCTCGCGCTCCAACCTGGACAAGCACGTGCGTCTCCACGGCGACCTGCCCCACGAGGGGGCGGGCTCGGCGGCGGACGCGGCGGCGGTGGCCCAGGTGCTGGAGGGGGCGGAGGTGCTCACGTCCCTGGCGGGCGCGCTGGAGGGCGAGGTGGGCGGCGGCGGCGTGCAGACCTTCTACGTGCTGCAGGAGGAAGGCGGCGGCGGCACGGAGACGGTCATGATCTCGTCGGAGCAGCTGGCGGCCATGGACGGCTCGTCCCAGATGGTGATCCTGCCGTCATCGGTGCTGGGCGGCGGCCAGACCATCGCCCTGCCCCACCACCTGGCCATGGACGGCGGGGAGATCATGGTGCACACCGGGGCCTCGCCCAGCCAGCAGCACACCATCGAGTTCATCGTGGAGGAGACGGTGGTGTGAGAGGTGGTGATGGAGATGGAGGAGGAGGAGGAGGAGGAGGATGATGACGACACCGTCTGCGGCCCATGTTGATGGGACGTCATGTTCCGAGTGGCTGTGTGAGAGGTCTGTGTGTGTGTGTGTGTGTGTGTGTGCGGTGGTGGGTGATAAATCCTGTGAACTACGTCATCCTCAGGGCGGAGGCGGCCACGCTCGGGAGGATTCGGTCGGGGGGGCTTCAAATGAAAAGAGAATGATCAGAAATATATCTTTGAAATGTCCTGTTTTCAGACTGATTGAAAGGTAGATTGTAAAGTTGACATTTTGTTTTATATAGTTTCGACTCGTATTTACAACCTGTTATATCAGGGCTGGAGTTGGCCTCTCAAATCTCAACTGCTTTCTTAACAATAAAACGCTTCAGCTTCCACGTCTGTCGGTGTCCGTCATTCTTAAAGGGGTACATTGGGGCCACTGCCCCCTATCCTCAATCAAAAGGGTTTTTATTATAGGTCATGCTGTAAATTGATAAAGGTTTATTTTTTGATACACACAACATTGGGCCTTTATGATGGGACGGATGGATGGGTCATATGGCAGAGCTCAAAGTTCCCTCAGAATGGTCCATTTTGCTCTACTCCCATCGCTCTCTCTTTAAGGACGGTTTAGAACAAACGAGAGTAGCGGGAGTGAGTTAGTGGAGGTGTTTGGATTAACACTAATGTCGCTGTAATTTATTGGACACCGCGCCTTCGATTGGTTTTGTGTTGTATTCACATGTGGTAATAACAGAAGCACTGGGATTTATGGTGATTGAGCTCAAGTGGGACATTATGCACTGGCAAGTAGTGTTCTGAAATGATCTCCCTATCGCTCTAGTTACCACAAATAATGATCCTGTTAGCGTTGGAATGGGAGAGAGGTGTCATGTGATCCAAGTTTATTATTTTATTTTCTTAACCAACGCTGCAGTAGCCTATTATGGGTTTTCTGCGGTTTATGGCTGTCTCCCACCACTGATTGCTGACAGGGGGGAGGGGATGCAGGAATCACACTCTACACAAGCACTCCATCTTAGTTTGTTTTCATGTCATGGTGGGAGAAAAGCTGATGATTGCGCAGGGGAAGTGAAATGGGGAAATTGCAGCATTTCAGCTGAGCGAGGAGCACACGGAGAGACGAGGTAGAGAGGGGCCAGGGATTCTGCTGCTGCGGCTCGTCATTGCTTTTCTGAGTGAGAGTCAACAAGCAAAACCGTCAATAAATAGATGTGTTCTCCCTCAGCCCCCCTTCTTAGAAACCCCAAAGCCGATATCCCAGTTTAACTCTTTATTCAATGTGTTGCTTCTACGGTTACACCATATATTACGCACAAACACACTCGCATGCACAGGGAAACTCATGCACAAACAGACACGCACAGACAGATCGGTAATGATAGCCCGGACGCTGAGGCATGCGGTCTCATGCGGCCCCAGGGAACTCATTTTGCGGTATAGTTTTATGAACGTATGGGTCCTCAAGTGCTTTATTTTGTCTTTTTTTTTAGAGGCAACCAGAGCACGCGATCGACTGATGTTGCTCAGCTGGGAGAGTGTTATCCTCCATCTTTTCATTACTGATATAGGCATCCAATGGATTTATACTGCTCTTGTCACTTCCTACAGTCGGGGATATAAATTACCCCCCCCCCCCCAGCACTAACCAAGCGTAGCGAGTTTGTCTGCGTCCAATATAGCCTATATCACGATAATCACAATAATAGCATAGTAATGCCTTCCTGCCAAATAGAACCGTGTTTACAGTCAGCTCTCTTTAGTTCCCGTTATATTTCAGTATGCCAAGTGTCAGTCTTGCACACAACGAGCTGGATTTGGGTCATGCTTGTTCGGGCTGTCTAAAGCCGCAGCCGGAAATGATTGGGATTCCACGCGCCAAAGGTATAATCCCGCCACAGGTGGAAAGGTGTGAACAAAGGTGGAGGCGGGTGCAAATGTGCATGGAAACAGACGCATTAGCCAGCCAGGTGTGAATGTGACCTCAAAAAATCTCACCCTCCTCAATGGTATTACCAGGCTTACCTGAACCACCGCTGTGATCGGGGAGTTGTTCCGCTTCGCAACAGGCTCTGATTCAGACGTTTGATTGCTTTGTATATTTGCGTTTTTGTAGGCCGCTATGCAACACTTTCTGATTAAATGTAAAAAAGAATCTACAGGTTAATATATACAAGTACACACACACGCGCACGCGCCCGCGTGAATAAATTAGGGAATTCCGACAACGTATTATAATATTTGATCCATTGTTCGCCCGTACAACCGCTGTTGAATTATTCATTGGGTGTTTAGTTGGTAAACCTGGAAGAGTACCACGTCTTTGAGCTTAGGCCCAAATTACTTTTACGCATTTCCTTTGTTTCTTTGGAGTAACGAACATATGTTGAATGGCCTTCCCTTTTGAACACCCATTTGATTTGTTGTCCTATTTTCTATTGCAAAACACTCTAAAGTCACCCTTTGACCCCTGCTAGGAAACCTGCATATTCAGCGGTAAATAAAGGCGCTGACATGGCAGTATTTCATGCAGGTGGAGCACACATTCAAATGTTTTGGCTTGCACATCTCCTTATGGTGGTTATGGTGGAGACCAAGGTATACAGTGAAGTAACCCCCACACCGGGCTGTCCGAGCGCTGCACCCTGTTGTTGTTTGAGTCCCCTATGCCATACAGAGATCCCCCAGGCCCTATTTTAACACAGGGTTACTTCTTTCAAGAGACCCAGCATCATCTATTGGCGATACCGTTACAAAACGTTCCGGGTCGACCTCAATGGACCTCTGCAGTAGCACAGGCGATACTACTATTAAATGTATAATCCTACAGATAAAAGTACATCCAAGGTTTGAGAGGGTAAAGCCAGTTTAACGATTATGCCAAAGCCCTAATGTAATTCTTTGTGTTTGAATTCAGTTATGCAAACTAACCTGGTGGGCTATAACTGACTACCTCGCTCTATTATCATATTTCATGATTATTAATGTATGATTGACCTACATAGGTAATGGTATACATTTATCATTCTGCATGCCTTGTGATAACCTATTTATTGCTCGCTCTCTCTCTCCCTCTCTCTCTCTCTCTCTCTCTCTCTCTCTTTCTCTCTCTCTCTCTCTCTCTCTCTCTCTCTCTGTCCCCCTCCGTCTCTCTCTCTCTCTCTCTCTCTCTCATTCTTGCCCCCCCTGTCCTTACATCATTCTCTTTTTTCCCTCTTGTAATCAGTTTCCATCGCTGCCTGTTCTGTCTCGTTCCTCTCTTTCCCCATGCGACACCGCCTGTGTCTCTCGTTGCTGAGGTGGCTATACCTACCGTGACTTTGACAAAGTAGTCTGCACACATGCATTTCACATGGTTGTGCGTGTGTGTGTGTGTGTATGCGCACATTTTCTGTTCACCCTACAAATGTACCCATGTTTGCTCCTGTTGCGTTCCTTGCGTGTGAAAGTGCCTGGTCTCGACGAGTGAAGGGTAAGGTTTGTGTGCGTGTGGGGGTGCGTGCGTGAATGCATGCGTCCGTGTGTGTGTGTATGTGTGCTCACTGCAGTCCTCCACTCATGTCAACCTGAACTCCTCTGTTTTGTCCTCCATCTTCCCTCTCTCTCTCCCTCTCTCCATCCCTTCCTCTTTTGTTCAACCTTGTTTCTCCCTCTGTGCATCTCTTTCTCCCTGTATATATCCCTGGGCCCTCACCCCCCCACCCCCCCTCATTGGTAGTGAAGCCTATGTGACCAGGGTACTGAGGAGCTAATCATTATTCCACAAGCAAAAACAGCAAGGCGCTGTTCACGCTGCATGCCAATTCCTCTGTTTTCACTCCTCCTCTGTCTCTTGCTGTCTCTTTTCTTTTTTCCTCTCCCTCTTTTCCATCCCGTCATTCAAGCAATGGTTAATATGGTTACCAACCAACCGACTCCTCCTCCCTCCCTCCCCCCTCTCTCATTCCTTCCTCCCTGCCTCCCTCCTCCCTCCTCCCTCTTCCCTAATCTCTCCTCCCTCCTCCCTCCCTTCTTACCCTCTCACAACCAAAAGGGGGGAAAGACGTGCAGCTCAATAGGATGTGTAAGCATCAAGGTGTTTGTGTGTGTGTGTGTGTGTGTGTGTGTGTGTGTGTGTGTGTGCTTCAAATGTGTGTCTGTGTGGGCAACAGAGTGTAGGAATCAAGAGAAGGGAGAAGTGTATAAGGTTACCCCTGGCTGTGACCCACAGCTTCTTCAAGAAGTCAAGTGTACACACATAGACGCACACACTCACTCTAACTCTCCCTCTCACTCTCATGCTCACTCTCACTCTCACTTAAACTCTCTTACTAACCCCCACTAAACTCACACACACACACACACACACACACACACACACACACACACACAACCATCACAAACTGTCAGAAGCCACAGCCCTGTAGTCACACGTCAGATAAGCCTCCGTCTGCGCCTAATCACGTGGTACTGTGTGTGTGTAGTTTATATTTAAAACATAGATTTCCATGAATGAACAGTTACTTTACTTTCAGTTTATTAAACACAAAGTTAAGCCGTTTATTTCTTGCTGTCTATTCAAATTAGCTAGTCTTTATCCGCTTACATCTACTCTCCAAGAGGAATTATATTTGGGTCGGAGAAATTATGTAATTTCCCCGCGGGGATCCGGTTAATCTAATCTAATCTGATATGTTAGCTGTTTTTCTCTTCCTCAACAGTGGTTTTCATATTGCGCTGCAGCTCAGCTTTTAATAGTTTATTTTCCGTACACCTAATAATCCAATAAGAGGATAACACAGCACCATCGCTTCGTTACAATTTTCACTCTCTCTCTCAGTCTGTCTCTGTCTGTCTCTCTGTCTCTCTGTCTCTCTCCCTCTCTCTCTCTCTCTCTCTCTCTCTCTCTCTCAGTCTGTCTCTGTCTGTCTCTCTGTCTCTCTGTCTCTCTCTCTCTCTCTGTCTCTCTGTCTCTCTGTCTCTCTCTCTCCCTCCCTCCCTGTCTCTCTGTCATTCCGGCTGTCTTCAATATATATTCAATAGCTGTCCCTTGTCTTTCCTATCTCCCTCCTCCACCACTCTCCTCCTGGCTCACTTATCTCAGATCTTGCCGTCCTGCTGCTATAGCAGGTCTTCTTGGTGTAGCCATCTCAGAGCCTGAGCATGAAACCATCATCTGCACTGACGCCTCGCTTCCTGTTGCGTTTCTACCAAAGAAAACTAATTTGTGCGAGTGGAGGAAGTTTTCAGATGGGTATTTTAAGGGTATTTCTACAGTTGTCAGTTTACAAAGTGTCGATCTAAAACCTTTGCAGACGTTCTTTACAGAAAACCACTGCCGGACATGTTTCTGTTGGCCAATGATGTAGTAACAGATCCTCACCTCAAGCAACATGATAGGTTGAAACTGATGTGAAGTAAAATAAAGTGAAAGCCCCGTTCTCCCAGATCTGAGCTTGTCAGCCATCACAACCATTGTTCTAGAGGCTGACATGTGAGACGGCTGACACATTGATCTGAATTTCTTTTACCCATGCAGAATCACACCATCCACTGATCTTGACCGAGGATAAGACGCACACACACCGACACACACGCACTCACATTTAGCCCTCACACTCACACACAAACACACACACACACACACACACACACACACACACACACACACACACACACACACAAAGAAACACATTTGTGCGTACACAGGAATAGCACACACCTACACTTACACACAAACGCATTTCTATTCTATTCTATTCAAGTCTATGCACGCACACAGACTCACAGACACACATGTGCGCACAAACAGGATCAGACACACCTACACCTGTACACACACACACACACACACACACACACACACACACACACACACACACACATATAGATCCCTTACACATCAAACATGCCGGAACATTAACATGTCCCATGTAACTACGTTTCTTAGAGACGATGGAGGACTGACTTATGTCAATAAGCAACCTTCAATTTAATACATTTAATGAAATTTCTAACAAATTATAGACAAATGTAATACATGATATTGGCTGGATGTCAGTTGTGGTGTAGCTGGTATTAGAAGTGCTGTTTAACCCTTAACACCGCCAGAGGGAAGGCAGAACACAGCTCCCGCTCCTCACATGCCTTCAGAAGAAGCTTTCAAACCCTACAATGTCTGGAGATGACAACAACAAAAACAACAACAACTCCACAACACTTGAGTTGAGAATGCCAGAGGTTTAACATTTGAAGAAACCCACTAACATAAGGAGATTCATTCTTTTAAAACCTGGCTGGAGGTTTGCGGGCGTCGGGTGGTCACGTGGTCTGTGGCCTGGCCTGGGTTTACTGCGGTCTCGTCATTATTACAGTGGGGAATAGATGTGCTGGAGCACTGCAAAGTCAAGGTAACATCAATGCTCTTCACTGGATACCACAGGCGCTTATCAAGTGCTGCACTATAGTGCTCATTCTTTATGTACGTTTAAGTCTGTTGCTTTTTATCCGACACCATAATGCAATGGGACATAATATAATGCAGATGTTCCAGTCAAAATCCTTGTGTTGATAAGGTCTTCTGTCTTATTTTCGAAAGGATTTTCAATGGAAGGCAGACCCACCTGCATCTCTCAATACACAGGTCCAGCGTGTCAAGTTGATTCTTGCTCAGCTCTGGGTTGGTTTCTGTGGAGTAAACTGTTATTTCATCTTGGCTAATAATAATGAATTTAATTTAAAATCAGTAAACGTTGAAGCACCACACGAGACCGCCACCTACCTAGACAAGATCATCAAAAGAGTCGTAGCAGAACCGTTTCTTCTCAGCACACATGGCGCTGGCGCCTCTCTCCTGCTCCTCAGGTGTCTCAAAGAGAGACTCTGTTTAAATGAAGTACGCAGTAAGACTGTGTAAGACATCTTATTCATCTGTCTGGAAATGGGATACATTTAAAAAGATGGCTTGCTGCTGGATTTGTAATTGCTTCAACTTCACGGAGGAACCTTTTGAATGAATCAACGCAGGAACAAGTTACTGACAATCCCTGTAAATGAAGCCCCCTCAACAGTGTTGACTCTTTCTCTCGTTAATGAAATCTTAGCTTTTCTCAGTATTTCCCAGAAGAAAGATCTTTATACCAAGATAGATGAGTCTTGGTTTAAAGTCCTCAAATGTTTTATGTTCTCCTCAGAAAACCGCAGCCTGTTTCCCAAAGTCCTATGGAATCAAACAGCCATCATTCAATCATTATTAAAAACTTCAACTTTGGTGATTGGCATTTGGAACCATTCAGCCACACACGTTAGTAAGATGATATAAAGATATGAATAAAATAATATGTACATTTGTTTATAATAACTACCCTTGACACAATACAGGTGGAAACATTGAAATAAAAAAAGCTGTAAAATGCTTAAACAGTTGAAAGGTAATGTGGTGGCTTAAAAACAACTGTTTCATGCCTATTCAGGTAGATAGGATGCAAGAGCTTGTGATATAAATAACATGCTCTTCCACAATACCGTAAAACAAGACAATTACACGTTTTCACACAAGCCTTAGTACAATCCCAAAGGGACCGTGATGAATGTAATTACAGCGTAAACACAAACAGAACTGTTTTGCAATGCAAACATTTTGTAGTCCTGATTTCAAATGAATAATAAGGCACACAGATAATGTAAACCCACACAAAATGTACTGCAGAATAAATTATTACTAATGGATGGAAAATGTAATGTAACAATGTTCACAGTTGTAGTTCACAGCATTCAGAATAGTACATTATATTTGAATATGATTAAGTTTCAAATGTTTACTTTGCAAATACAGAACAAAGGTAAACAGTGCTTTGCACGTTTCTCTGAGATTGCGGCTGCTTACACAAGGCGAATGAAGGGTTTTCTTGACTCTGATTATATTGGGACATTGCTTGCATTACGTAACACACCTTGAGGGCCAGTCCTCCATTGTAACACATTGAGCCCATATATGAAGAGGTGAACCAATGGAAATGTTCAATTCCATATAATCTGTGTAATTAGAATTTAAATTAAATAGCTATACTACCTCCGCCTGTGCCAATATAGAAAAGGAGGCAGAGTAAGTCATTTGTATGCAGCTTTGGGAATCTATTTATGATATGATAGAGAGCAATGTGCTCCTTTCTGCCATGGGGTGTGCATACCTGAATAGTGTACTGGGCCCTTTCTGACCCAACCGGCTTAGCTCCCCCATTCCTCTATGCATCGAGGTTTGAGGTTGCACACTACAAGTAACTAAGTGGTCCCACTCTCAGGTTCTTAAATGCTTCTTACGCCCCTTACAGCCACAGAATTATTTAGACCATGAGACCAAGGGGAGGATCTTTAATGATCGAGTGGTGTTGTCATGTCTACAATGCATAACACACACACACACACATACACACACACACACACACACACACACACACACACACACACACACACACACACACACACACACACACACAGACAAACACACACACACACACACACGCACACACGCACACACACACACACACACACACACAAACAAACACTTACAAACACACACACACACACACACACACACACACACACAGACACTCACACGCACACACACACACACTCCCATGCACACACTCACGCCTACACACAAGTCCACACATTGACACACTGACAAATGTGGGCGTGGATGCTGATTGGCTGAAACATGAGTAAAAGGCGTGGCCCAGCTGTCCGCCCAATGGATGGAGACGTCCTGAGCACCAGCTCGTTCCACAGGAGAGAGTGGAGCCGTGGGAAATGAGAGGAGCCAGGGTTTGGGGGGGGGGGGGGGGGACAGTGTGTTTTGGCATCAGACCAGAGCAAAAGTGACAGCTCAGCGTTGTTTGATGCTGCATCTGACCCCCTTGCTGATCTTATTAGGGGACAGCTTGGGTGTCCCGCGGCTCATTTCAGACGATACCCCTCACCCGGGCTGACGTGGTGATCAGACCCCCGTCCTCTCAGAGTAGGGCTGCCAGGGTCTCTGTGTTTTTTTTTCCAATTTATTTGTTCTGTAAGATTGATGCAAGATTGTGCGCTGACATTTACTGGAGGTTAAAAGGCGCATTTCGTTCGTATTTCCATAAGGGCCTTGTTATAACCACGCAGCGTCACGACACAAATGCCCTT
>NC_136934.1:33397091-33415640 GCF_949987615.1 Pollachius pollachius
TTGAATCGTACATGTCTCTGTCTCTGTCTCTGTCTCTCTCTCTCTCTCTCTCTCTCTCTCTCTCTCTCTCTCTCTCTCTCTCTCTGGGGATTAGCGGGAAGAAAGAGTGGGGGGACACAATATGAGATTGGTTGACGTTAATAGGAGAAGATCTCAGAGAATATGTTTTTTGTGTGTAGTGTGTGTGTGGGGGACGGACGTGTGTGTGTATCTGTGTGTGTGTATGTGTGTGTGTGTGTGTGTGTGTGTGTAGTCAAGTCTTTACCTGTGTGTGTGCTAGTATCTGTGTGTGCTGTGTGTGTGTGTGTGTGTGTGTGTGTGTGTGTGTGTGTGTTTGTGTGTGTGCATGTGTGTGTGTCAGTCAGTGTGTGTCTGGTGTCTGCAGGTAATTCCGGGGCGATAAAGGAGCAAAGCGAGATGTGAGAGACGAAGCTGCGGAAGGCAGAGGAGAAAGAGGAAAGCGTGAGGGAGAGGGGGGTCGAGAGACACCAAGAGAGATAGAGGGAGAGTGAGCGAGCGGGACAGAGAGGGAACACAAACAAGCAGCAAAGTCAAGTCCCAGGAAGAGTGACAAGGACGGAGTAGACAGCAGGACGACAGGCAGGGATGAGTGTGACACGGGGGAGAATGACACGCGCGATAACACAGAGTGACACAAATGTCACTGTCCTAACCTTTCACGCACTCTCCCACTCTCCCTCTCTCCTGCTCTCTGCTCCTTCCTTCGTTTTCACTCTGTTGCTTTTCCTTCCGCATTACAGATCCCGAGTCTCGCCGAGAGATGGACTCCAATGGCCCATCGATGCGGAGCCACACATGGGCCGACCACTGACCGCGGGGGAAGAGAAACCCGCCCTTTGCCGTTTTTGTCAGCGGCTGAGCATGGACAACACCATCTAAAGGAGGACTAAAAGCAGAATAAAAAAAAAAACGTTTGGGAAACGTTTGGGAGTTCAAGGAGAAACCACGTACACAACCATATTTGGACATCCTGTTGCTCATGTGACCCGGCCTCCCGAGGTCTGTGCAGATGAAGTAGCGCTAGATGCCTGTGATGGCTGATCAGCAGCATGGGCCACTCGGACATGCCCAGGTTCCTCTGTCGGAGTTCCGGTCCACGTTACGGGACGTTTTTGCTCACCACAGAGTTTTTTTTCTTCCAATTTTGCTCACGGGAAAAGGCGAGTAATTGAAAAACCCAACCTTGGGAGTGTTGATCTTTTTCGTTGTTTATTTTAGATAGCGGGTTTATTTCTTGGAAAAAAAAGATATCTCTTTCAAAACACCTTTTGTCGTCGAATTTTTCCAGTCTTTGAAATGGAGAAATATATTATGAAGCATCTCTTCCTGAGCCACCCTCAGTGACAGAGAGAGAGAGAGAGAGAGAGAGAGAGAGAGAGAGAGAGAGAGAGAGAGAGAGAAAGAGAGAGAGAGAGAGAGAAAGAGAGAGAGAGAGAGAGAGAGAGCGTTACCTGGGACTGGTAGTAACATAGTGTTGGTGACTCACGGTATCTTCCCTAATTGCCCGTGTTGCTCTTGCTGGCGGGGCTAGCACCATGGACAGGGGCTGGGGGGAGGCTGCGTAGCACGCCACACGCCAGGCGGGGCACTTGAGCTCCTGAGCAAGGTTAAGTACAGCCCCCCCTTGCCCCCCTGCCCCTGCATGAATCCCGACCAGCGGTCGATTTCCAGCGCGGTGCTTGTGTGTTCATGCGGTGGGTGAATCTGGGTGCTAGAGAAGAAGGCAGAAGCGGTGCGCTGACTGACAAGCGAGCGGCGAGGCTGCAGACGCTGCAAGCTCGCGGAGGGGACGGGGTTCAGGTACGCTAAGCTGGCGTTCCCGCTGTCAAGACACACAACGCCACCGGGACGCTTACCGCCGGCGGAATAGGCAGCGGCAGCAGCAGAGGAAGAAGAGTGCAACTTGTGTGAGTGAGGCTCTGCTCATCACTGCCGTCGGTGTGTGTGTGTGTGTGTGTGTGTGTGTGTGTGTGTGTGTTTTTGTGTGTGTGTGTGTGTGTGTTTTTGTGTGTGTGTGTGTGTGTGTGTGTGTGCGTGAGAGAGAGGCAGGCAGGCGGAGGCACAAGAAAGTGTGAGAGACGGGCCTCCCTCTCCGTAAGAAGCCCTCCGAGGCGGGGAACACTCGCGGCAATTAAAAGCGCGCCTGCTCAGCCCACCCCCCCCCCCCCCTCCCCCCCCCCCCCCCCCCCTTCTCCCCCCTTCTAGACTGAAGCTTCTCCGCTGCCGATTCCCAGGCTCACCCTCACATTTAAATACCGAGGAAGAGGGACTTTTACTGTTGAAGGCAGGCACAGGTTAAAGCAGGAGTGTGGTGGTGGGGGAAGGAGGGAGACAACCAGGCAGGAGGGGTGAGAGAGCCGAGCGAGGGAGGGAGAGAGGGAGAGCGCAGGTGTCAGAAATCATTTCCGCCTTTTCTGTTCTATCATCATCCTCATCTGGCGAGGAGGTCCGGGGTTTTCTTAGTCTTTTTGGGACGACGACTCGGCTCACAGGTATTCCCTCGACCGCAGTGGAAAGCAGGAGGGGAGGGGAGGAGGAGGAGAAGGGGGGGGGGGGGGGTGGGGGGGGGACATTGGAACTGAGGGAAAAAACAAACCCTCGAAAGAGAGAGAGGAGGCCTGTTTCTATTTTTGACCATTTTTATTCCTCTCTCATTCAAACCCTGTATTTGTCCCTCTTTCATACTTTTTGAAGAGATCCAACGGCCCAGTCCCCCTGGTCCCGCCCTGACACGGCTCTTTATTTATTCACCTGTGGCCGCGTCGCGTGTTCCCGCCGTCCAACTGAAGGATTACATCCTCCTCAAACTGACACCGCAAAAAACACTGGAATCCTCCCCACTCGCCCGGCATCACGTCTGTGGACATATTGTGAAACCGATTGAAAAAGTACAACTCGTCCCACGTCTCACCGGCTTCCCCGGGCTGTCTCCTCCCCGACACCGACCGTCGGACCTAGGGGTCAGTCAGGCCACCTGCAGCGGCCTGTCCTTACGGCATCGGAGTCCCCCCTCCCCCCCCCAACCCCACCCCAGCTGACTGGCCAACACGGAGACGTATGGCCCGGCCCTTCTGACTCGGTCTGACTCATTCTGTAAGTAGGACACTGTCGCCGGCTCGCATGCAAGTGTCGGTTCACATGTACAATGTTTCATGTGATTCATTAGTGTGTGTGTGTGTGTGTGTGTGTGTGTGTGTGTGTGTGTGTGTGTGTGTGTGTGTGTGTGTGTGTGTGTGTGTGTGTGTGTGTGTGTGTGTGTGTGTGTTCATACATGCATCAGAGCCTGTCTTTCTGCAAGCCATGTTTTTCCTCGTCTTCAAAGTAGAGCGGATCTGCTCCTCTACTGCTGCCTCGGCTTCAGGCAATTTTGAGTGTGTGTGCGTGTGTCTTCAGTATATGTGTTGGGGGATTTGTGTGTTGGTGCGTGTTTATGTGCTTAAAAAAACAGATTGTTATCTTACAACAGCTACGATGACAGAAAGCAGGCCAGGGGTTCCCTTTGTGTGTGTGTGTGTGTGTGTGTGTGTGTGTGTGCATTGTGCGTGTCTGTGTGTTCTTGTGTGTGTGTATTTGAGTGTGTTTACATACATTTCTGCGCTGTGTGTGAGTATGTGTGTGTGTACAAACATGTGTGTGTATGTGTGCGTGTGTATGTCTGTGTGTGGGCTTGCCTACAGATTGGACCTGAGGTTAATTTGAACTAATTAGTAGTAAGTATTTTTTGCTTCTCAGAGCAGTTTTGAGTTCTCTGTCAGTGCTTAGCCGCATTCATTAGGGTGAGAGAGAGAGAGAGAGAGAGAGAGAGAGAGAGAGAGAGAGAGAAAGAGTGAGAGAGAGAGAAAGAAAGAGTAGCAACAGAGAGATAAAGATAAAGAGAAGCAAGAGAGAGAGAGAGAGAGAGAGGGAGAGAAAGAGTAGCAACAGAGAGATAAAGATAAAGAGAAGCAAGAGAGAGAGAGAGAGAGAGAGAGAGAGGGAGAGAAAGAGAAGCAACAGAGAGAGAGAGAGAGAGAGAGAGTGAGAGAGAGAGGGAGAGAGAGAGAGAGAGAGAGAGAGAGAAAGATAGCGTAGGAGCACAGCGAGAGTGAGCGTGTGTGTAGGTGTATGTTTGTGTTTTATGTGTGGGCTAGCAAGCTAATGAGAATGACTTCTATTCTCCCTTTTATAGTTGTCCTTAATCTCTGTGGCTTTCTTCAATCCGTCTAGCGATGCAAGTGTTGTTTCCATGTGCTATTACGACGCCCCCCTCCCCATATCTCTATCTCCTACGTGTTGCCTTGGATCCAGCACGAGGAGAGGCCACAGTCTCCTCTATGTGCTATTACTAAGCAGTCCATTCCAGCAGTCCCACGTACGAACCCATACTCACCTGCTCTCAAAGACTCATCCTTATGCACCCCCATAGTCTCCTGTTAACATATACATCCTTATACACTCCCAGTCTCCTGTTAACATATACATCCTTACACACCATCGTCTCCTGTTAACATATACATCCTTATACACCCCCATAGTCTCCTGTTAACATATACATCCTTATACACACCATCGTCTCCTGTTAACATATACATCCTTATACACCCCATCGTCTCCTGTTAACATATACATCCTTATACACCCCCATAGTCTCCTGTTAACATATACATCCTTATGCACCCCCATATTCTCCTGTTAACATATACATCCTTATACACTCCTCACATAGTCTCCTACACATCCTTATACACTCCTAAAGTCCCCTAGTCTCGTACACATCGTTATGTACTCCTAAAGTCTCCTAGTCTCGTACACATCCTTATATACTCCTATAGTCTCCTAGTTTCCTACACATCCTTATATACTCCTATAGACTCCTAGTCTCCTACACATCCTTATATACTCATATAGGCTCCTAGTCTCCTACACATCCTTATAAACTCCTGTCTACACCTGAAGGGTGCTCAATCAAGATGGTTCCTTCACACAGACCAATGAACTGTGAATCATGCCATTACAAAACGCCGGGGTGGAGCTGGTTGGGGGGGTTGATGGGGACCACAGCCAGGCAGAAAGATGTGAGGATGGAGGTGTGTGTGTGTGTGTGTGTGTGTGTGTGTGTGTGTGTGTGTGTGTGTGTGTGCGTGTGTGTGTGTGTGTGTGTGTGTGTGTGTGTGTGTGTATGTGTCTGGGCAGGGCAGTCAATGGAAGGGACAAAACAGGCGAGAGACCAAACGACATGCAGACTTAGTCAAACAATAAACCAACAGAAATAAATAGGAAAAGAGAGTGAGAGAAAATTAGAGGGACACATCAGAGGGATGGAGACTCTGAATGTGGAAAGAGAGAGAGTTCGGTGTGTGTGTGTGTGTGTGTGTGTGTGTGTGTGTGTGTGTGTGTGTGTGTGTGTTGTGTGTGTGTGTAGAGCAGTAAAAGACTTGTGCTCCGTAGGGGCATTCTGGCGGGGGCTTAGCTGGCAGGCTTTTGTTCACTGTGTTGGTCAGCTCGGCAGAATTAAGATTACTAAATAATACGATTACCGCAGCTGCACTCTGATAACGCTCTGCCGCCAAACGCCGCCTTTGTGACGCTCATAAAGCCCAGGCAGGAGAGGCTGTGGACGGTGTCTGTCGGCCGACTCACACTACAACCACACTGACATCAAGAGTCAACGCTTCGCTCAAAGCTCAAGGCTTCTTCCCTCTGCTCGCCCGGTGAAGACACGCACGCTTATAAATACTAAGGGAGGCTTGGGTGACAGCTGATGATTCACCACAGATGTGGCCGCCATCTCCTCCTCCTCATCCTCCTCCTCCTCCTCCTCTTCTTCCTCTTAATCCTCTTCCTCTACCACCTCCTCTTCGTCCTCCTCACCCCCCCCCCCCCCCATCCTCCTTAGATGGATCCCTGCACCCAGTCCCATGTCGTTGGGACACGATGATGATTGGCTTGTCAGGTCCATCGTGCGATCATTTTTCTAATCTTCGATTACTTGTCAGCTGCCCGTGAGGGAAAAGGCAGACGTATGGTCAGGGTGGGGTTGGGCTGTGGGGGGAATACAGCTGTGGAATACATTTCAACTGGACGCATCTGGATAAGCGTAGTGGGCCGGACTGGTTTGTGATCCCAGCCACCTGTCTGCCCCCCTTATCACCATGTTGTACACGGGTCTGCGCGCCCAGACTATTTGTTTCATGTATCCCTCACTTGACAGCTTTGACACAAATTTCTGTCAAGTTGACCTTGCAGTTTAAGGCGTAATAAAAGCTCAACTCCCAGGCTGGGCATCACATCGATACGTACTCTTCCTGCTAGCTGATTAATAGCCTTCCCAGCCGGCGGGGGGAGGGAAGGAGCAAGCAGGAAAACATGGCCCTGGGTTCAGTGCATGTACAGACATCTGAAACCCACGGCTCCAGAGGCAGCCGGCTAATATCTGCAAACCGCTCCTTATGATACTCCAGCCACCTTGTGTTGTGTTCGGGTGATTTGCGGAAGCGAATAAACAACACTCTGAAATACCAAACCCAACCCCCACAGAGCTTGCCCTTTGTGTTGTAAACCTTTGATATAACCTTTCTGGCATAGGCTTTATCAATTGCTTACCGACCAAAAAAGTAGTTGAAAAAGAGGCTTTCTGCCGTATTTCTTCTCCTTTAATCCATAGTTGTCCTGGTGGTAGCAATTGATGTTTGGTTGTTCCCGTCGTGTCAGACGCCTCCTTCAGTGATGTTCTCTGACCTTTTGCCCCAAGAGTTTTACCAGCTGAGCCACATCCTCTGAAATAGCTCTAATATGATGCAGGATTTCAGAAATAGCAAATATGTAGTCAAAGCATGTAGTCTGCTTGGATTCAATGCAGAGATTATTGGGTTTATGAGTTATTAAAGTCTTAGTGCCTTCGGGTGTTCCATATTTAATATTTGAGTTCTCCCCCTACCCCTGAAGGAGGATACTATGATACTATGCAGCTCAATTAGCGCAGAAATTCACTGGGTTCATGAAATAATCGCTGGTATTGGCTTTACGTGCATCGCAGCCTCTTCCTGGCTGTCCTTGTGTGTACTGGTCTGGCTGCTGCATTAATTGGCATCATTTGTCCTTGTACGATTGCCTTGGTGCATATTACAATCTTGCCCTGTACAATTAACCCTTAAGAGGGTACCTGTCCCACTACCTTCTGATCTCACCTTATGTTCTCTATAAGCGAGTGAAGGTTAATGTTAATGATGCAGACATTACCGGTACAATATCCCATGAATCCCATGAACAACTCTTTACGACCTTGGTCTCTGAATCTTTTTAACAGTTTAGCCCAAAGTCTATATTTAGTCAAATGTCTTGAAAAAAAAAATGTAACTTGTACTGAGTTTTACAAGTGCTTTAACTGCTTAGATTACTCCACATAAAAAAACACCTTCAATAAGGAAATTCCAACATAATAACGATAATTCCGCCATTTTATAGTTGTGAATGTAATGGCTGACAACAGCATCTTAACGTCGTCCTCAGAGAACCCGCTGCGTCTCCTAATCCCATGTCAGCGCCCACCCTGAGGAAACTGGATTCAACTGCAATACGAGCGTTCCTCTAATGCAGAGCGACGCTGCAGTTTCCTGCCTGCCGCCCTCCCACCACTTGACCACCGGCGCGAGGCACGGCAGCCTGAACTAAACCCCGGCTCCTCATTGCCTAATGGTGCAGAGAGAATGACCCCCCCCCCCCCCCTGCTGGACCGTTTTTCCCATTCTGCCTACCGTGAGCTGGCCTTTCTTGGAGGGAGGAGGCTCGTCGGAGGGTTGGAGATGGTGGGGAGAGGGGGGGAGAGGTTGGATGGTCGTGGTGGTGGCGGTAATGGTGGTCCTGGAAGTGTTGGGGTTGACATGAGTGTCACAGTGGCACGCGTGCACGTGGATGGGAACGGACATTAGGAAACACACACGCATGACCGGCCGTCTCCGTGGTGCGTTTAGCTCGGTGCTGAGTTGTGCATCTGGCCATAAAGCCACGTCTGCTAATGGCCTCTGCTTTCATGGACTCATTAAGAGTGGATTGCAGGACGATAAAAGCGATGTGTGTGTAATGTGTGGAAGAGAGAGAGATAATGAGAGAGAGAGAGAGAGAGAGAGAGGGGGGTGTAGAGGTGAGTAATTGCATATGGGTACTGTTGCCATAAGTAGTTTGTGTGGTTGTTGTCGTTTGTTTCTTTGATAACTGTACCCATGACAGGGCTTGAGAAATACGAGACTCCCCCTCCCTTGCGCTATAACAGAACACAAAAGGTTCATGTTTAATTTGTTGTGTTTTAATGACCTCTTGCACGGGGAGTCCATTGGTTGGGCTGGGGCTGCGTCAGCCATCCGTCTTAAAACACAACTGTAGTGGCGCCCCTCCGGTGGTGTCTCAGCACGCTGTTGCTACCCCATTGCGTGAGCTTATTTGAGACCACGCCGTGTGACAAGATTGACCCGAGGTCACATCACGATCTTGCCCCTTGGAGAACCTGGCCAGCCTGGTGAAAAGCATCCTGGGAGAGATGGCGATCCGTGGTTTGTGTTGTCGTTGTGTGTAGCAGTGGCGGCAATGATGGGGACTGTGTGTCCTCTCATCGTGTCAGTGTCCGCCTTGTGTGACTCTAACCACGGGGCGCACCGCTTGTGTGTCAGTATGCTCTCTGTGCGTCTGCCTCGTGCTGCAGCCAGCGGAGCTTGAATAATGGGACTGTACACTTTCATAATTAATTACAATGTAAGGACAATATCACGCCATCCAGGCACAGATGGCTTTGGATTTAATGAGTGGCTCGACGGCGAGGGAAAAACACACACTACACAACACGCAACATGAATATTAATATAGTAATAATGATGATAATAGCAATAATAAAACACTTTTGTTTGCAACACAAAATATTATTACAGTTTACTAAAAAGCATGCTGGTAAATCACTGTTGGCATTGGTAGTCAATAACTTAAATGTCAATAAGCTAAAGGGCCAATATCCATCAGTTTGATGTGATGTGTATTGGGTTAGGCTAACTCAGATTTATCTGTTTGTGGGAGCTCAATTTTCATAAGGAGCATAAGAAAGCCCATCCATTAATGATTGTATAGACTGCTGCACACAATGGCAGCCTACCTTGCATGGGACCGGCAGCGATTGCAGAAATGGCATTGATTTGCCAGCAAAGAATGAATGAACACGTGAATGAATGAACAATTGAAAGAGT
This sequence comes from Pollachius pollachius, assembly GCF_949987615.1. Classification (NCBI taxonomy): domain Eukaryota; kingdom Metazoa; phylum Chordata; class Actinopteri; order Gadiformes; family Gadidae; genus Pollachius; species Pollachius pollachius. Next base: position 33,406,319 of record NC_136934.1, read on the forward strand.
GAACTGGGTTTTGAATTAACTTTAAGAAGGTCTATGGAGGGAACAATTCCACCTTATGCTTTTCTATCTTTCTGTTTCCTTTTCATCCTCCTGCTCTGTGTTTTTTATAGAAGGATCTATATATTTAGTTACCGCCCACAGCCGCAGACGTCTCCAAGTTTACAACGCAGACTCACGGTGAAGCGGTTTATCTCAAATCACATTTAAAGCTACCTCGAGGAGTGCTTAAGTGACACCCAGGGAGACTCTGCAGAGACATGAATAGTCAACTTCTTTCTTTTTATTCTTGAGTAATTCTTGATAGAGAGATTTCATGAGAAAAGGAATACTTACCAGATACTACAAATATTTGTCCCAACACATCCGTGATAAGAGTACCTTGCAGGAGGCTGCTGAAAATGAGCATTTAATACTCAGCCAGCCTTATTAAAGGTCACATAAATAAATCAGTTTAACATTCCCAAAACATCTTGGGAAATTAGATTTCCTGAGCAGAATCTTATTTAACAGGGCCTGTGACCTAATTCATAGCTATTTAGGGTGCATTGATATGGAAATCTTTGAAATGATCCAGAATCGGATTGCAGCCTTGTGCCTCACTCTGTGTTTTTGGGAGAAAAATAACAATATTTTGTTTTTGGCAATTTTACAAACTGAATTTCCAGAGCAAAGATACAAACAAAAACAAACAAAGCGGTCACCGTCATTTCAAGCCTATGGCTCCAGCCATTGGTCTGCTGTGGATGTACAAATGAATGTGAACATTCAAACAGTGTTTTTATGTTGCGACTGGTAGACAAGGTAAAAACGTTGGGGATCACAGGGGGGAGGCGGGGGAGGGCTGGTATCATCTCTCTTTAATCATCTAATCACAGAGACTGGTTGCTCAGCTGGGCTCCTCTCCACAGGATTTTACCGCAGAGGTGAAACACACACACACACACCTAAACACACACACATACACACACACACACACACACACACACACACACAAACACACCTACACGCACACACACTACACACACACACAAACACACACACACACACACACACACACACACACACACAAACACACATCTACCGATACACACACACACACACACACACACACACTGTCATTCCCGCAGTTCACTTTGTTCTACTTGGAGCCAAAGTTATGAAAGGATATGGGAGGGAGGGAGGGAGGGAGGGAGGGAGGGAGGGGGAGCTTGGTGACAGGGAGGGAGGAGTTGACTTGTGTAATAACATTTTTTAGTCGTTTAGCAGACACAGAACTTTAGATATGTAATTTAAAAGGGCTGTAGATAAGATTTAAGAGCTATTATTTGAGTGTCATTTGTTAGAAATGGCATAGCCATCTGTCAGCTACGAGTGAGTGAAATGCTACGTGAGATTCTCTATTTTGAGTTGACTGCGCCTGCCTCTCTATAGGCCAAAAACGCTCCTGGCTCATTATTGACCAATAAGAGGACCTTGTCCCTGATTGGTCAAAAGGTCAATCACAGGCATATGCAATGCAACATTTCTTAATGTAGGGAGGGAGGGTACAGAGAGCAAGGGGACATCTTTTTGGTTATTGGATTTAAAATCTTGCTATGTTGGGCTCTCTCTTTTCTGCTCTCTCTCTCTGCTTACTATTGAATCTTACCACAGCAGCCTCAAGGAGTTGCCAGTCATTTTTCTCATTTTCAGATTTTTACAAAGATAATTATTATGATTAAGACTATTATTAGTGTGTTAATTCTCATGATCTAATTCTAATTCTAATACATTTTCCTCAGGCCAGGTGATTGAAGTAATTGCATGAGTCAACGACCCATCAAAACAGAACATATTGTTGCTATTTAGATAATTACACAAGTCTTGACTCGGATGAGTGAAAAGGGCGACAGATTAATTCATTCTTAATGGAGATATGCTCACTCATGAAATTGAATAAGTGATATCTTTTCAAAATGGATGAAAATAAATTTCAGAGAAATAATCCATTCAATTGCCATTTGGTTTTGGCATTTTCACTGTTCCTCAATGTGAGGAATTTCAATGTGAAGATTGAAATTCATGTTGAGGTTCATTATCCTATGTGAAAATATAAAAGTAATATAAAAATGAATATATTACTTCGTCAAAAAATGTCATTCAGTGTTGCATGACTATTAAACGCGCTCGGCGGGGGAAGGAACACCTGGTTCTGACACTTCTGGATCCAATAGCCCCTGCGGGCGCTGAAACCTTGTGGCTCCACGTTAACAGTAACTAGCACACGGGCAGAATTACCCCATGAAAATTGCAACTCCTCCCGATATTCATTGGAAATGGAGGCGGCCGTCTCTTCTGTTGCCTGTTCCTAGAGTACGACTGTGCGCCCGTTTCCATTACAGCTCTGCCTTCCCCCCACGCTCTCACGACCACGACGAGTTGTGCTGTGGTCCGCTCCTGCCGTGCAGCTCCTCCGCCTCGACTCACTGACATTTCCCTTATGCAAATGAGGTATAGTCGGCTGTGCCAGTCGTAAGCGTGTTGCCGCGATGTCAAGCCTTTGGTGGTCAGTCTGTCTCCCCCTGCCCCCCACCTCCCAAATGACCGGATGCACAAGTGCCAATCCAATCTCGGCTGGCACGGTCAAAGTGCCAGTGAATGAAGCCACCATATTAATAGCCCCACTGCTGTGGTGTTTTTAATTTGTTATTCAGTTTGTGTCCATTAAGCGTAATCCGACTCTTTTTTTAGTTTTCATAAACATATTTTACTTGTTGTTGCCTCATTAATCAGTCAGACGTGATACCACCCATTAGGTTTTGCTGGAAGTTAACTTTTAAGGCACACACCTTCAATGGTTTGATTTAAGCAGGACACAGAAGAAGTGACTCTAAGGATAAGAATACATTAAGATATTAAAGCAAACCAGAAATATAAATGACATGAATCCATTGATTCAACAGCGACAATATATTGTTCTGCTATGTTTACACAATGCCAAAATGTCATAGAAACAGAACGGAAGGAGTCCAAAGAACATTCTTACTGGCAAACTGAAATCCGGTCTGCCTTTTCTCTTCTTCTTTTATTAAATAATGTAAAAATATACAGTGCTGTGTAAAGGAACTCAAAGACATTGCATTCCCAGCCAGTCTCTCCCTGAGGATACGCTATGCTTATTTCAACTGCTCCCCTGAGCTGGGGTCCCGCCTATCGACCGTTGTCTGGAGGCCCAGTCCTCCATGCAGCCCCCTCGGCAGTCAGTTTATGTTGAAGTTGGGTGATTTAATACTCCTCGGCCATAGGTAGAAATGTAATATTCAACACACGTTTTAACAAGCGCTGTGGCCGCATGATAGCCAGTAAAAGGTTTCGAGAAATTCTGTATTCTGTATCACTCGTCACTATATATCTCTAGCCTGGTCCACATGTGAATGGGTATTTCTATAAATTAAACATAGTATATTTTCTCTGTGTTCTGGCCTCGTATCCACACCAAATCGCTGTTTCAGGTCACTGAAACATTGAGCATTCAGCAGAAACCTACTAACAATGGCAGCCGACCGGTGTGTTTACATGTAGTGACTAAGTGGTTAGGTCTAATTGCATGTTTGCAAGTCAACCTAGTGTAACTTCATCAGCACAGCGCCTTGCTGTGCGTGGTTCTCCGCTCCAGAAGAAGCTTTGCTCTTCCTTGTGCTCTTCTTGGGGGCTTTAAACCAAGTTAAATCGCCAGCTGCCTTCCGCCTTGCTTGTGGATACCTTTTTTGGTCTCTGGTTTTCGTGGTCTCTTGCTGATGTGCTGCACCTGTGCAGGTGCGGCCTGCAGGCCTTAGAAGGTGTCGCTGGCTCTCCTCCCACACAGGCAGGGTGCTTTGTGGGTTTGAGCTCCTTTTGCTTTGGTTCTGTGGCTTTGGGTTGCATGCATTTTTGGTTTGGATATGTCTTTTGAGGCGGCCGCACTACTGATTATATAGATTACCTGTTTTACCATATTCTGTTGAATCCTTTCTTTGGTGCACACGCTGAGCGCAGGTCTAACTATCTATATCTATATCTATATCTATATAATTTACTATTTCATTGCTCTTTCATTGCTGAGACACATTCATCCAAATGGATGTGGATTGGTTTGGATGAATGTATCTCAGCAATACATAGGAAATAAATAAACAAGTAAGTACATACAATATGAATAGATGTTTAGCCTATTGCTCCGTCTGGGTTCTGTATCCTCTTGACCTGTTGGTTGCGTGAGTGTTGGTGGACCTGTGTGCTGACATATTGTAAATATATGTGCTTTGTGCTTTGACTCATGGGTTAACCCTATTATGCTTGAATGTAAATTGAAAAATGCTTTCTCAAAATTCACTCTTGAGTACTCTCCGCGTGGCCAGGCGCAACGCCAGGGAAAAGGCAGGAAATTACGCCACTTTAAATGTCTTGTCGAGGCCCTTCCTTGACATAATAGAATCACCTAAAGTAGGCAGAGCGGCTGTAGAATGAAAACACGTCAAAGAGGCTGAGGTCGGAATGAAAACATTGTTGTTTTCATATTAGTAAATTCATTGGTGTCACTTCGTTTTCTCGACGAGTGCTCATATTTCAGCCCTGCTGAGCGGGCCATATGAATTCTAATGCTTATGCAATTCGGGGCTTTTATCTGAATCGGCCAACGCTATAGTGATCTTCTTTCCGCCATAGACCATATCATTTATTCAGCGGCGTGTGCGTGACTGTGTGTCTGTTTCCTGTTTGTCTGTTGAGAGGGAGACTGTGCATGTGAGGTGTGAAGTGTTGTGGCGTGTGTGTGATGTCCTGGTCTGTCCTTCCCTCTGAGCACATCGAGTTCACTCGGTTCTGTGTTGTCACCAAGTGGCCACATAGCAGTACAATGTGCGAGTGGTTGCCAGGTTGGGGGCGTGGTTCCTCAAGGTGTGCCAGTGACCGTTGTCGGGGGACGTGGCTCTGCCTGCTGGTCGGGAGATCTGTTGGTTTCAAGCAGGGGGGTAGAGGGGGGCCGGTGGAGAGAGGTGGAGGGTCCGTTCTCTCCCCCTGACAGCCGGCTGTCTGCATGAAATGAGTCGGAAGATTGTCCTCGTCTCCCACGTTGGGGATTCAGCCTTCAGCCAACTTTCTTTTTTTATTGTAATACCGTCAGTGTCAGGGGCAGAACGGCCTGCTGGTTATAATAGAGATGGTCGTCTCGAATCAATATACCACATCGTGTCTGGCCATAGACAGAGAGTCAAACAGTGGAAAAATAAATCAAATTAATGGACTGCTCTCATCATTTATTCAGGCTCTTACGTGTTCTACAATATGACGAGGTATATCTTCAGTGAGAACATACAAAAAAGGATGGCAGCATCAATATTGAATGACTGCATAATCTGGGGTCTGTTGAATGCCTGTAGAGTGAAATGAAAGAAAACGGAGTGAAAGTTGCCCAAACATGCCGTGTACATTATTAAAGGCAGCACGGGTATCAGTCAGTTAATCAGGTGTTTGGAAATAGATGTGAGGCATTATGCACCAGGTGGTACCACAAAAGAGTACTGCTTTCCATAAATTACATTTGGCAGACTATTACAATTTTCTAGGTAGAGTGAAGATACTCAGTGAGGAGGGGGGTATAATCCGATAGCATCGTCTCAGACGGCCGAATGGATAGCATGACTCTAGACTCCCCGCCAACAACCGTTTCCCCCCTGAGAATGCTAGACGTGTGTCGGCTCCCACGTAGACGGAGGCAAGCGGCTACAACCACCAGCTTTCCAATGGCCTCAAGGTACTCACTTTACCTCCAATTCTGCTTTTCCCGATTCCTGCAGAGCCCCAATCACTCAGCAGCCAGTTAGCCGACGGCGCTGTGTGCTGAATTCCCATCCATATAAACAACGGTGTGCAGTGGTAATGATGCAGAACGGCTGTTATTGGTCAGTGGATTTACATAGCGCGGGTTATGGAGGTGGTTTCAGGCTATGGGTGACAGATGGCGCGTGTCACCCCCGCGCGTGTTGCTCTCATTCCCATCCCACACTCTCGGGGACTGCCGGGCGCCTCGGCCATCCAGATCAATACGTTGTTTAGATAATTAGGAAGGTGTGTGTGTGTGTGTGTGTGTGTGTGTGTGTGTGTTATTATGCAGGTATCTGTGGATGTGGGGTTGTGTCTGTGTGCGTGTGTGTGTGCGTGTGTGTTTGTGTGTGTGTGTGGTATTATGTGTGTGTCTGTCGATGTGGGGATGTGTGTGTGTGTGTGTGTGTGTGTGTGTGTTAGTATGTATGTGTGTTGATTTGGGGTTGTGAGTTTGTGTGTGTGTGTGGTATTATGTATGTGTCTGTCGATGTGGGGATGTGTGTGTGTGTGTGTGTGTGTGTGTGTGTTAGTATGTATGTGTGTTGATTTGGGGTTGTGTGTTTATGTGTGTGTGGCCTGCACGCTTTGCTGTAGCACATCTAAACGCCTACCTGGAAGGTTTGTGTGTAGGACAGTGAATGTTTGGGCGTTAACGTGTTTTGCTGTCCATGGGGGCTTCTAAATGTGTGTGTCTGTGTGTGTGTGTGTGTGTGTATCACATGCTAGCCAGCCTACAATAGGGAGACCAGCACGGCGTCGCGGTTCAAAGCAGGCCGCCGCGCTCTCCAGCCTCTCGGCACAAACAGCTTTTCATATTCACAAATATGTGGCTCCCCGTAATCCATTTCAACTTAGTATACAAAAACGGCACGCCGCTAAACGGACTAAATGTATCCTCCCAGCTTATTCCGGGAGAAATTTTAAGCGTGAGGGGAGGGAGGAGCAGAGAGCAAGGAAGAAAGGGAGGGAGGAAGGGAGGGAGGGAGGGAGGGGGAGATTGACGCGACGGGGGCAGGGAGGGAGAGAGGGGGGGGGGGTGATAGGAATTGATAGCTCAGCATAAACTTGTAGAGTCCTCTGGCGGGATAATCTGACTGGCTTAAGGCGGCTGGTTTCTCTCCACGCAATGGGGGGGCAGGGGTGGGGTGGGGTGGTGTGTGTGTGTGTGTGTGTGTGTGTGTGTGTGGGGGGGGGGGGGGGGCAGCTTTGTGGGGAGCCTCACGAGCCGTCCCGGGTCTCAGCCTCGAGGGGGGCCGAGGGGGGGAGGGGGGAGGCATTTGAAAGCCCCGGGTGTCGGTGGTGGTCGAGGGGAAGGCAGCGTGACCCCTGTGCTGACATACACCCTTACCTGCACACCTGACTGCTCCCCTGCGGTGCCGTCACACGGAACATGAAGGGAGAGGCCAGGGGGAAGCACGAGAGATAATAAGTAGAGGGAGGGAAGAAAAGCGGAAGGTGTGACGCCAGAGAGAGCCAGAGAGATGGAAGAGAGCGGGAGAGATTGACAGACATAAACAGATGAGGCCAGCCGAGCCACGCTTTGTTGTGCTCTGATCCTCCGCCAAAATCGGTATGCATCTGTGTGTGTGTGTGTGTTTGTGTGTCTGTGTGTGGGTGTGTGTTTCTGTCTGCATGTGTGTGTGTGTGTGTGTGTATGTGGTTGTGTGTGTGTGTGTTTGTGTATGTGTGTGTGTGTCTTTGTGTGTGTGTGTGTGTGTGTGTGTGTGTGTGGGGGGGGGGGTTTGTGTGGGCGCTAACCTCTGTGTATGTAGGTGTACACGCGCTCCCATGCCAAGTGTGCGTGTTTGGTGTTTGTGTGTGTCTGGCTCGAATGTGTGTGTGGCTGGTGTTTATCTGCGAGAGCTATACGGTAAATAAAGCTGGAAATCCTGGCAGAGAGACAGGTGGCAGGAGGCAGGGCCAGACCAGAGCTGCTGCTGTTTCTTAGAGAGAGAGGAGAGGGAGGGGGAAGAGAGGGAGGGAGAGAGAAGGAGGAGGTTGAGCGAGAGGCAGGGAGCAGCTCTCCTTAGTGCACCAACCGGACTATCCTTTGAAGTGGCTGGTATTGGCACAGCATGAATAAACATGAGCACGACTGCCTCCGTGTATGCAGAGCTGTGTGGCTGTGAGGATCCTCCAGTCCAAGAGGCCGAGTGTGTGAGCCGGGCCGTGGACAGGATCATTAACTGCACTCAGCAGCCTTGCTGCTTGATTCCATCACTTCTATTTAGAATATTCCGGAGAGGCGGGGGAGGGTCTGGGGGAGGGCAGCGGGCTCCGCTTTCATCTGGTGGGGCTTTCAAATGTCGACCCATCTAAGGAAATAATTAACAAAATAAATAAATATCTGAGGAGAAAAAACACTAATCTCAATGGCTGAAAAGAAGTTACTACAAATAAAAAGAAATCTGAAGAGAAACACTAATCTCAATTTCTGAAACAAATTTACTACAAATAAATAAATATCTGAAGAGAAACACTAATCTCAATGTCTGAAAAGACGTTACTACAAATAAATAAATATCTGAAGTGTCTGAAAATAAGTGACTACAAATAAATAAGTATCTGAATATTTTCAAAGGAATATCCTAGTATCTAAAAAGGAAGAAATATCTAGAAAGTAATACAAAAGTCTTAATCTAAAGCTCTTTTTCATATTTAGAATAAAATAAATATGTAACATTATCTATGGAAATGGGTGTAATGTAAAAATGTACATTTAGGAGCATGGGGGCAGTGAATTCACACTGAATATGATGTGACAAGCTGTGATCGGCTTTCATCGCTGGCGTAATTTGGCCAATCACAGCTAACATGGGCAACATAAGGAGGAGGCCATGAACATAATTGAAAATGTTAAAGTAGATTTCCTTTGCATATAGAAAGCAATGGCAAATGTCACATGCATGAGCTAACATCAGTGATTTTATGTTTCCATTTTCATGGCTCATGATTCATGAACAAGGATGACATACAGTTAGAATAATTATTATTTTAGTCTTTAATAAACCTTCATTGTTTCGGTTCATAGATCAGTGTGCATAATGAAGACAGCAATTTACCACACAGCTTTAAAGATAACAAAAGATAACAATCTCTCAATATTTTACCTTTTGTTTTATTGTGACGGTGAATATATTAGTAGTTAATAATAGTTACCTAGAAAATGAATGGATTCTTCCTTTTTTCTTCTCCATATCTCTGAACTGAACTATGAAGCTCTTTCCTCAGCTAATGCAATAATGTTGTTTTCCCAGATGGATAAAAAACCCATATCTAATCTTATCTCAGTCCCATACTGGCAGAAGGCTGTCTGGTGCAGAAATATGCTCCACTGTAGAACCATGCTCCGGGCTGTGCATTTAAAATGAAATCTATGTATGAGTACAAGATGTATGATTTCTGCCTTGAATTCGATTTTTTTCCAAATTGCTCTGTTTATGACACCTATTTCTCCCTTTAATATCAACAAAGTTGTGAG
>NC_136934.1:33415840-33438340 GCF_949987615.1 Pollachius pollachius
TTATCTGTTCTTATCTTCCCCCTGTATCTGTTCTTATCTTCCCCCTGTAGCGGTTCCTCCATTTTGCCTCCTCAGCGGCTCCTGTGTTCCTGCAGCTCCGTCTCGTAGATCCATATATTGATGTATGAATCAGGATATTATAGAGCGTCCGGGCGTTTTTTCGGCTTGTTGCTATATTGTGAAATAGATGTATCTCCCTCCGTCTCCGAGGCTGCGTGCATTGGCAGTAAAGCAATTTGATTAGCCGGGTGAAAAATGACAAATACACGTGCCTGGCCTGCTCTAGGTTCATATCCCAAGTACTGATGACCTACTCATATTTTCCTCAGTCGATAGTCGACACCCTCGCCGAGGTAGTGTCACATCGCGGTGGTTCAGGTAATGTATTCAGTCATCAATATACCGTGGTACTTTGGGCGGGCGGCCGTCGAATGCCTGCATGACCCCGCTCTGCTACCACGCTGTGATTGGCTGTCCCCCCCTCTGTTAACCCCTCCCCCTGCCCTCACAGGCGGCAGTAGCCCCTCTGCAGTGAGGGGCGCGTCAGGGCGTGTTACGTGCTAAATTGGAATGTTGGGGCCGTGGCGACGCGTGCACACGCATGAGGAACCATGCGCTTAATGGACAATTTACCTCGCCTCATTGTTAAGGCCTTTAACTTTCTTTAAGCCGCCGTATTCTCTCCTCTCAGCTCCTGTTTTCTCTCTGCTGGTCTGTCTGTCTGCCTCCTGCTCCATATCTCTCTCTCTGCCCTTCACTCTGCCTTTTTTTGTCCCTGTCTCTCTCTGTCCCCTTCACTATATCTTTCTCTTTATCTCTCTCCCTTTCTGTCTCTCTCTCTCTCTCTGTGTCTCTTTCTCTCTCTTTCTCTGTGTCTCAGTCTTTATCTCTCTCCTCCCTTCACATTTTTGTTAATACATTACTCAGTAGACTTTTTTCTCTCTCACTCTTCCAGTCTTCATTATCGGTTTTTCAGGCTGCTCTTTTTCCTCTGCCTTTTTCTCTTTTTCGCTCTTTCTGCTCGTCTCTCTCCTGGTGGGGTCTGGCCATCTGGGCTGGCTCCTCTCCGGCCCACTGGAGTAAATGGTAACGGCCAACCATAAATCAATCCAATTGAAAAACATCACCATTACGGTTTCCATCTCTCTCTCTCTCTCTCTCTCTCTCTCTCTCTCTCTCTCTGTCTTTTTCCCTCTCTCTCTCTTATTGGCCCTCACCTATCCATAGAGCAGGCAACAGAGAGAGAGAGAGAGAGAGAGAGAGAGAGAGAGAGAGAACGAGAGAGAGAGCGAGTGAGAGAGAGAGAGAGAGAGTGATTTGCAACTCTTGAGGCCTCCAGAAAAGAAGAAATAGAATGATAAATGCAGCAAGGAGAAGTGCAGGAATTGTGTGTGTGACGGTGTGTGTGTCTGTTTTTGTGTGTGTGTGTGTGTGTGTGTGTGTTTGTTTGTTTTTGATCAAGCGAGAGGAAAAGGAAGAGAGGGTGGACTTGGAGGATTTGTTTTTGAAATAGTCTGCGAAAAAAACATAGAAAATGATCTTCTGCCTAGGCTTGTGGAAGAATTGTTTAATTCTATGTTTGTGTGTGTGTGTCTGTGTGTGTGTCTGAGAGAGTTATACCCAGTATTTGGTGCGTGCTGAATAAGCTTGGAGTAAGTTGAGAGCAAGAAGGGTCCCGTTTGGAATGAAAGAATATCCGCTTTATTCTTCTGCCAGGGCACCTCAATGCTGTTGTGTCTCTGCGTGGGTGTGTGCATGTGTGTGTGTGTGTTTGTGAGTGTGTGTGTGTTTGTGAGTGTGTGTGTCTATGTGTATCTATGAGAGTCTGTGTGGGCAAGCGTGAGTATTTGGGAGCTTGTGTGTGTGTGCGTGCATGTGCATGGTTCACATATCTCTCAGAGCCCTGGCCTAAGGGGGGGTAGGGATGAAACGTGCCACAGAGACACAGACTGAGCAAAGCCACGAGTGGGGAGAGAGAGAGAGAGAGAGAGAGAGAGAGAGAGAGAGAGAGAGAGAGAGAGAGAGAGAAATGGCGATAGTGATGTAGCGAGAGAAAGAGAGGGAGACAGAGAGACAGAGAGAGATAGAGCGATGAAGAGAGTGATGGAGAGAGAGAGAAGAGACGAAGAGAAGAGGCTCTAATGAGTGAGGTTTTTTTTGCGAAATGAAGCATTGGATGAAGGGTGGTTCGTACTGAGATGTGACACGAATATATTCTGTACACACACACACACACACCACACACACACACACACACACCCGCACGCACACACACACACACACACACACACAGACACACACACACACACACACAAATAAGCACACGCACGAACAAGCACACAAACATAGACTGCAGAATGCACGTCTCCGTTCGTGTTTTGTCATATTGGAATAAAATATTGTACTGGCATACACAAACACACACACACACACACAAAATAAGTCAGCATGCCGCCTTTCGGGATGATGCGTGTGTGGACATTTTAGGATTTACACGTAAACACCAGCACATGTGAGCTTACAGACAGCAAGTGTTTGTAGTCTCCATAAGATTAGTAAATAATGCCGTCAGACCATGCCTGTTTGCTGTTCGGTTGCCGTGGCATTGGTTACCAAGGCACATGGCTGGCAGATTCACAGAGAGGGAGAGAGAGGTAGAGAAGAGGAGAGCGAGAGAGAGGGGAGAACAGAACGTACAGAAGAACAACCAACATCAGAGACGGTGCTACCCACTGATGTTGTGAGGCACACACACACACACACACACACACACACACACCCACACACACACAGGCTCCTGCACACACAGTTATTGGCCACGTCCTTGCCTTGACAAAGTGACAAATGCACAAACACACAAACACACACACACTCCACATTCCCACAGTCATTCATTCCTAGATATTGATTCATGAATATTGTTCTCTAGAGAGAGAGAGAGAGAGAGAGAGAGAGAGAGAGACAGAGACAGAGACAGAGAGACAGAGCGACAGATAGAGAGAGCCAGAGACAGAGAGAGAGAGAGAGAGAGAGAGAGAGAGAGAAAATAAGCATGTGGTGTTACATTCTCAGGTTGGGGGTGTCGGAACAAAGGAAACAATAAGCTTGGCGTGTAGGAAGATTGTGTGCATGTGGATACATCTGCTCCATGTATGTCTTTATTGCGTGGCACATGGCGTTGCATGTGTCAAGGCAGATATGTGATTGGGGACTTTAGATGGAGAGAGTGCGGGAGAGAGGGGGCGAAAGAGAGAGGGAGCTCTGCTCAGTAGGAGAATGGTCCTGGCTTGCCCCCCAGGTGCCTCTCATCCAATCTCCATTGCTTAATCAAGGATAGGAAGAAGAATCCACATGTTATTAAAAATCAAGCCAGAGAGAGAGAGAGTGAGATAGGGAGAGAGAGAGAGAGAGATGGAGTGGGGTGTAGAGGTGAAGTGAGAGGGAGAGTGCTCTGGAGTATAAATATAGCCATGTCCTGCAGCCATTTTCTATATATTGTTCCCTTTTCCCCATTGCCATTAAGGAATTCTCTGTGTCTCGTTCGGCTCCCTCTTTTACATCAAAATGAAATATGGTTGATTTTCCCCTCTGACTTCGTATTCGCGCTCTCTCTCTCCATCTCTCTCTCTCTCTCTCTCTCTCTCTCTCGCTCTCTCTCTCTCTCTCTCCTCGCTCACTCTCGCTCGCTCTAACTGTGTGTTTTTCTACAGCCTGTCTGCCCTTCCCTTTCTCTCTGCCTTTATTCCTATTTACTGACATATTGGACTTGTTCTCATTTTGTCCATTTCGCTCGCTCTCTTTTTACTTACTTGCCTTCTCTCTTATCGTCTTTTTTTTTATTACATTTAACATTTGTTGGAAATGTAATCTCTCTTTTTGTCTCTCTTCTCTCTCTCTCTCTCTCTCTCTCTCTCTCTCTCTTTCTTTCTTCTGTAACCGTCTCTCTATTCTGTCTTGTCACCTCTTGTCGTCTGTGCAGCGTAAAAGTCATGGTGGATGACTGTTTGGTACATGGCAGGTGGGACCCAAACACAACCATCCTCCATCATGCCCCCATACCTGTCCCCACAACACCATCCCAAGGTTTGTGGGTCTGTGCTTGATTAGGCACACATTAGGGAATAACTCAATATTTACATCCCAGTGATAATTGGAGGACGCAGTCAACAGCCAATCAAGGAAGAGAGAGAGAGAGAGAGAGAGAGAGAGAGAGAGAGAGAGAGAGAGAGAGAGAGAGAGAGAGAGCCCAGGTGCTGCATCAGAAGTCTCTCTATTATCATTCTGTGTCTGTGTTGCAGAGAATGAGAAGCCCATTGATACGCAAAATGTCAGAAATGACAGTTTGCTTGCAATCCGAGGCACACAAGTGTGTTTTGTATGTTTTAAATGCCGTCTCTAGATGCTAATCCATTCACCATTTCCATAGCTCTCTGGAGAGTAAACCAAGGTTGTACATATTCAATGAGAATTATGTGTCCACAAAGTATTTATCTAATAATACAGTGCAGCTTTGGCAATAACAAACACAGGGCTAGATGAATGGGCCTTTACTTTCTTAGAGATAATGATGCACTCGAAACAGTAATTGCTAACGTTATAGCTATGCCTCAAGGCCGTGGCGCCACTGAGCATAGAACACACATTGTGCATGCAGAGAGCGACGTTGCTTGATAAATACCCCTTTTAGCTTTCCCATCAATCCCAAAGACGACATTATCATCTTTGAAAGTGTTATTGATTGATATCTCTTGTCAACCAAGCCTTGCAGATCTATTTTTCACAACAGTTTTTATGGGTTTTTAATCCAAAGGAAATTCCATCAAATATAATCTGGGTTGTGTTTAAGTGAATAATCTCACAGCGAATGCTGGTTCCACCTGTTTAATTTGTGTTCCATTTCAGGCTAGAGTAAGTAACGCTATGAATATTTAAGGAAATCCAAACATGCAAATGAAAGTAATGTTGGTAATCATTGAACGAGAGAGAGAGAGAGAGAGAGACAAAGCTGCAGTCGGAAAAAACATCACCTTCCTTCATTAATTTCTTCTGCTCTAAACAGAGAGAGAGAGAGGTATAAATCCATCCATGGGGACGATTCCAAATCTTCTACCAGTTCTAGCATTTTCCGGGTTTTCAGGCAGCATTAAACGACAAATGGGGCATTTGTTGGACAACAAATAAACAAATTGCAGAAAAACAAGTCACATTTTGAGACAAATTTCTGTTGTTGATAGGACCAGGTGCACAACATGATTGGTTTCCTAATATACAGGCTGGCTGAAAAACTGTAAGACCACCTGGCTGTGTGTTTGTGTGTGTGACATTGTGTGTGTATTTCTCAGTGTGTAAAGATGTGTGTGTGCGTGTGTGTGTGTGTGTGTTCGTGCATGTGTGTGTGGTCTGTGTGTGTGTGTATGTATGTCTGCATGTACGTCTGTATGTGTGTGTGTATGTGTGTGTTTGTATGTCCGCGTGTACATCTGTGTGTGTTTATTTGTGTGTTTGTATGTCCGCGTGTAGATCTGTGTTTGTGTGTGTGTGTGTGTGTGTGTGTGTGTGTGTGTGTGTGTGTGTGCGTGTGTGTTGTGGTAGTGTTCCTGGTTGCGCTCATCATGCTAATTGGAGGACAAAGTGGCAGGTATGAACGCCGCTGAATGTGTGTATGATGTGTTATAGCCGCACACTTCCCCTGCGCCGTAAATCATTCACAGTCCGCCCACAACAGGGTGAATCGTGGATTTCACCCTTGTCGAAATATCATTCATCCGATGTGATCATTCCTTTGTAGTGAAAATATGAATTTTTAATTTAGCAACGGTTATGGGAGGCTCATGGAGGCCGAGGTGACGTGTGATGGGAGCTGCCAGATATGACTGGAGACAACTGGGAGGCAGAGAGAGGCTGTCTGTGGAAGGAATGGGGAAGGAGAGAGATGATGATGTTGTGGCAGAATCTGCACATATTGCAACTTCTGTCTCTACAGCTTCACCAAGAAAACCAATAGAAAGAAGTCTGCCGGTCTGTGGAAACCAAGCATCGCTTTGCAACATACTCTCTCCCTAAGGCCGACCATCAGATGTCACATGACCCTCAGATGTCACATGACCATGAGATGTCACATGACCATCAGACGTCAGATGACCCTCAGATGTCACATGACCATCAGATGTCCCATGACCATGAGATGTCAAATGACCACCAGATGTCACATAACCATAAGATGTCACATGACCATCAGATGTCACATGACCATGAGATCTGTGACATGACCACCAGATGTCACATGACCATCAGATGGCACATGACCATCAGACGTGAAATGACCACCAGTTATCACATGACCATAAGATGTCACATGACCATCAGATGTCACATGACCATGAGATCTGTCACATGACCACCAGATGTCACATGACCATCAGACGTCACATGACCAACTCATTCCAAAACATTGACAGATCATTTCATTCTCTGGAACATTCTTTGAAAACACGTCAAAGTGGAGATGTTGAGGTAACACATGATATTTCAGACGTTGACCAGGCTGACATGTACTGGTCTTGGAAGGAGAGGCACTTCATGCTGAGCGGAAGAGTCCGGCTGTCCTCACCCAATCTGGCCACCCCTGGAAAGGTCAACCATGTGTTTGGAGTTATTGAAGCAAAACCTACTACATTAAGAACCCAGAGGGCTGCCTCTCTCACCCTGTCTCTCTCTCGCTCTCTCTCTCTGAATGTTCCCTACTGTGTAGCTCTCTCTTTATCTATCTCGATCTCTCTTCTCTCTTGAAGACTCCACCAGTAGCCAGTAGGAACTAGCTCTCTCTCTCTCTCTCTCTCTCTCTCTCTGTCTCTCTCTCTTTCTCTCTCTTTCTCTCTCTTTCTCTCTCTCTCTCTCCCTCTCTCTCTCTCTCTCTCTCTCTCACAATATATCTGTCTTTTCTCTGTATCTTCCTTCTCTTTCTTGCTCTAACTATCTATCTATTTGTCATTCTATCTGTTTACCTCTCTCTGCCTGTCTCTCCTTTTCACTATCTATCTGTCTGTCTGTCTGTCTGTCTGTCTGTCTGTCTGTTTGTCTCTCTCTCTCTCTCTCTCTCTCTCTCTCTCTCTCTCTCTCTCTCTCTCTCTCTCTCTCTCTCTCTCCCTCTATGTCTCTATCTCCTCCCTGGTAGAGAGAAGCTGGTGAGTGCTCCATGAAGGCTGCCCCAGGCTGCAGGCTGCATCATAAACCAACCACACCAGTCCCTCTCTCCTCCAAGATGAAAGATTGGTGGTTTGGTGCAGGCAGCGGATGTGACAGTACTATTTACCTGTGTGCGTGAGTGTGTGTGTGTGTGTGTGTGTGTGTGTGTGTGTGTTTGGGTATGTATAGCTGTGTGTGTATGTGTGTGTGTGTGTGTGTCTGGGTGTGTGTTTGCGTGTGTGTGTGTGTGTGTGTCTGTATAGGTGTGCGTGTGTATGTGTAATGTATAGCTGTGTGCGCGCGTGTGTGTGCGTGTGTGTGTATGTATAGCTGTATGTGCGTGCGTGTGTGTGTCTTTGTGTGTGTATGTATAGCTGTGTGTGCATGTGTGTGTGTGTGGGTGTGTTTGTATATGTGTGTGTGTGTGTCTGTGTGTGTCTGTGTGTGTGTATATGTGTATGTATAGCTGTGTGTGTGTGTGTGTTTGTGTATGTATAGCTGTGTGTGCGTGTGTGTGTGTATGTATAGCTGTATATGTGTGTGTGCGGGTGTGTGTGTATGTATGTGTGTGTGTGTGAGTGAGTGTGTGCTTGTGTGTGTGTGTGTGTGTGTGTGTGTGTGTTTGTGTGTATGTATAGCTGTGTGTGTGTGTCTGTGTGTATGTGTGTGTGTGTGTGTGGTTATGTATAGCTGTGTGTGTGTGTGTGTGTGCGTGTGTGTGTGTGTGTGTGTAAGTGTGTGAGTGTGTGTGTGCGTGTGTTTGTGTGTGTGTGTATAGCTGTGTTTGTGTGTGTGTGTGTATGTATAGCTATGTTTGTGTGTTCGTGTGTGTATGTATAGCTGTGTGTGTGTGTGTATAGCTATGTGTGTAAGTGTGTGTGTTTGTATGTATAGCTGCGGGTGTGTGTGTGTGTGTGTTTGTGTGTGTGTATCCCTGAAGTGGGCCTGAAAGCTCTCCGTTGTTTACCCTTTATGTGATCTCATTAAGACAATGAGGGCACTAAACCCACACACAGAGGCATGACTAATCATAGATAAGATCACTAACCCCTCCCCCCACTACCCCAACCTTCACCCCAAGACACACACACACGCACACACACACACAAACACACGCAGACGCACAACAGTGGAGTGTAATCCTGGTGTATAGGGTCGTTACTGTAGAAGTGCAGTGTGTTTTTGGGAGCGATGCTGAGATGACTGCAGGGTTCCCAGCGTTCATTTATCATACGGCTCATCTGAGAATGCTCTCACCTCACCGTGGGCAGGGGAGAGAGAGAGTGAGAGAGAGAGAGAGAGAGAGAGAGAGAGAGAGAGAGAGAGAGAGAGAGAGAGATACAGAGAGAGGGAGAGAGAGAGAGAGAGAGTGAGAGGGAGAGAGAGAGAGAGGGAGAGAGAGAGTAAGCGAGAGAGAGAGATAGAGAGAGAGAGGGAGAGAGAGAGAGAGTGATTCAGAGCAAGAGAGAGAGAGAGATAAAGAGAAGGGGACAGAGCGAGAGAGAGAGAGAGAGAGAGAGAGAGAAAGAGATAATGAATTCTTTGTCCTCCAGGTTAGTACTTTTCCATGCTACAAGTCTTCGACTTCTTTGTTACATTCCGTCATATATTCTTCGGGGAATAGTTAATTTCAGAGAGAGGGGTGGGCGAGTGGAGCTTTGTGGGAGGTATCTTTAGAGGGATGCTAGTTTTCACCCTTGATTTGGATTCTTAAGGTCATTCTTGAAGGGCATTTGACATTTTGACATCCGACATTTGATGAAAAGTGTCCTAGTAGCCCTGCCTTTGGCATTTTCAGACTTTGTTGTTTCAGTTAACAATCTACAGCCCAAGAAAAAGGGAAGGGACAATTACAGATTGAAGAGACATGTCTTGTCCCTGATGTGAATCTGATTCCGTTGTTTTTTTTTTTGCCCAAACCAAAATGTCCGATATGAACTCGAAGTAACCCCAATCAGCTACCCCTACCTGCAAAGGGCAAACATGTTTGATACTCAATGTTTTGATACCTTTTTTTTTATTTTTTATTATTGCTGTCAGTTGGAGGATTTGTTAGTGTTCTTGTTATCCAGACAGAAGTCAATCACCCTGTCCACTGGTAGCCCAGGAGGGCATTTCCTCGCGGGGCCGAAACCCAGGGGCCCCTGTTCCCATTGATTAAGCACTGTGTCATCCAGGAAGAGGGCCTAGTGGCCCCCGGGGCCCACATAGCTTCTCTTGTCCCACTAATGAGGGTGGCGACAAGGGTCACAGATGATAGACCATCTAGATAAGAGGCTTGGTATGACATTAATACTGGCTCACAGCCTGTCACTGTGTGTAAAGTGTGTGTACGTGTTCAGTTTGTATGTGTGTGTGTGTGTGTGTGTGTGTGTGTGTGTGTGCACGTTTCTGTGTGTGTGTATGTGTGTGTGTGGGTGTGTGTATATGTATGGTGTGTGTGTGTGTGGATGTTTGTTAGTGTGTTAAGACCAGCAGTGGATTGATAGAGGTGGTGACATTGACACCCCTTGGTGGCAGCCTACACACACACACACACACACACACACACACACACACACACACACACACACACACACACACACACACACACACACACACACACACACCGCACCATATATTTCCTCTACTGTCTTAACCATTCACAGCAAGTAGACATATACTATATATCCCCTCCCCCCTTTACACACACACAAAAACACACACAAAAGCACACACACACACACACACACACATGCACTAACACAGGCTCTGTCAGGTCGCGGGTTGGTCACGGCGTTCATAGCACAATACTGTCAGAAGTTGTGAGTGCGTGTCGGCCCACCTGACAGGAGCAGGGATCTCCCCCCCCCTCCTCCTGACCTCCTCTGATCCTTCCTCTGATCCACCACCGACACACTCGTGCCCCAGTTGGCCCCCCCCCCCGCTCATTAACGCCATCCTTCTGGTTCAGTTCTACCATATCATACTGTACGACATCGCAGCCCGCCTCACTCAGGCATCTCCTGCAGGGTACGGTGTGTTCAGAAGGTATCAGATCACACTGTACCACATAGCGCCGTCATATGTAGCACTGTGTCATTATCACAATTCATCCGGAGCTTTTGTGTCATTAGCCTATCGTACCATGTCCGATGGTATTGCATTGTAGCGTATTGTAGCGTATCGTATCAAACGTTTGGAAGATCAAACGGAATGATATCCTATTGCGTCATGCCGTCTCACTCGGCTCTCGAGGCGTCATTCTCAGGGGGCTTTTGGAGTTCACCCGGCCTAGCACGGCAATAACAGCGCCCGGAAGAGGGTTTGATTCCCACCGGGGAGACATGCTACCAGATGCATGAGCTCACGCTAGCGTAAGACGCTTGAAATAACAGCCTCCACCAAATGGTGCATGTAAACAGCTTACAACGTTGTGTTGGTACCCTGGTCCCCACTTATATGCTCCATAGACCCGGTCTCCTCAAAGGACATCTCCTTTCTTCCCCTCCACCCCCTTAACAAACATTGTCACTTAATTGCACAACTTTTTCATTCTGGATTTAGGATGTAGGTAATTTCCCCTTCCGCACAGCGGGCTTCCAAAGACAAAGGGGAATGTCTGTCTCGCGTTGCACGCAGAGAGAGAGGGAGAGAGGGAGAGAGAGTGAGAGAGAGACAAACCATTCCCGCCCTCTCTCTGCGGTGTTGGTACGAGGGCTTTAGCAGCCGGCGAGGAGCTGTTGCGGCGTGTTGTCGCTGAATGTTAACCAGTGCTGGAATGCCAGAGGGCCCTCCGTGCCGTCGCAGAACTGTCAGGAAGTACAGAAACACAGAGCAGGGCGTTATGGCAACAGGGGCCCGGTGTCACTGAGCAGCGGCAGATGAACGGCTGTTGCGGGGCCAGCCAGCTCCCAACACTGTGGCTACTCACTGGCCCCAGATGTTGGCTAGCACGCGGCAAGCTGTAGTCAGAACGCCGGTCTGCCTAAACTGTGTGCGCTTCGTATCAGAGGGGCTTGTGGCTGCAGACACGTCAGACGTGCATCACGGCCTCGACCATTAAGGCATTAAGGCAATGTTATCGCTATTCTAATCATTGTCTCCCCATCCATAGTATTAGCTGCCCTGTGTGCACACAGAGCCAGACACACAGGTCCAGATGGCTGTTCCAATTGTTCTGGATCCCTCCTGCCTGCAGGGCCCGTCCAGGCTTTGTTTACCACAAACGGCCCGGCCCCCCATGACATCCATATGGGACACTGCTGGTGGAGGAGGGGGGTACGGCTGACATCATCATAATTAGCCTCCATCAATTGCTAATTCCTTTGACTTAACGTCCACTTGACTGCCTTCACTATGGAAATATTCATCTTGAACAGGCAATTACCTCTTTGGTCTTATTATGGCGAAGGCAAAGGGGATGCAATGCGGAATAGGATAATCTCACTCTTTTAATAGATTTCGCTTCTTGCACTTCGGCTTGCTCGGATAATTATGATGAGCTGCATTCTCTCTTGATGCATGTTGGAGTTAATGGCTTGTTGTAAAATACCAACTGGCTTCATTGGGGATGTTGGCAATAAGAAAACCATAGAATCCCATGGGCCTTGTGTTTTAAATGCTACTTTTTAGTAGTCTACTAATGACTTGATTAAAGCTGGAAACGGAATCTGCGGAATAAAGCAACCAAAAAAACAAACAAACACGCATATGGTTCGGCTGCCAGTAGAAATAAAAAATAAAATAAAAACTAAGGAATGTGGCTTCAATTTGACAGAAGCTTCTCTAACTGCTTAGCTGGCGGAAATTACTCACACAAACACACACACACACACACACACACGCACACACATGCGCACGCACACACACACACACACACATGCAACCCCCACTCATAAAACAAACACACACACACACACACAGACACACGCACAAACACAGACACATACAGACACACACATACACATACATTCACACACACACACACACACACACACACAAACACATGCAAACACACAACACGCCACTCAACACACCCACACACACACACACACACACACACACACACACACACACACACATGCGCACGCACACACATACACACACACACACACACACACATGCAACCCCCTCTCCTAAAACAAACACACACAGACACACACACATACGCACAAACACAGACACAAAGACAAACACAAACACACACACACATACACACAACACCCATTCAACACACACACAGCTCCCCTCCAACACACACACACACACATACAGACATGCATACACAACCCCCCACCCACACACACACACACTGAGACAGGTGGACACGCATCCTCCCGCTCAACACACAATCATACACACAGCAATGCCCTCAGAGGGTTTCAGCCCTCAGTTCTTGACTGGTTGCCGCAGTGATGCGTACGGATGTGGCGGTGGAGGCAGGCCCCGGCCGCGTGCCGCGTGTGTATTGGACGCGTGTGTGTTGGACACATGTCGCTACTCTATTACTGGTTGAGCTCCAGGGCTGTACGGCCACAGATTTCTAAGAGCTTGCAGGAGCATTCAATTCAAAATCACCGCAGGGAAGACGCACAGACACAGAGCCGTTAGAGTAGCTGGATCAAAATACACATAAACACGCAGATACATAAACCCCCACAGAGAACACAGAGCGGGGACAGCATCGCTGGACCCATTTCACGTTTGAGCAGAAAAATACTTCAACAAGCAGAAAAACTGTAAAAGCACAAATATTTCTACCTCTAAGGTTTAGACAGCCAACTAAATCAAACACATCACACCTTTAAAATGTTAACACCTTCAGCAGCCCCGTAGAAGCAAGACATTTAGAAAAAACTCTGGACTAATACATTTGTGTTGCTATATTTCCCTGCAGTTAACAAGCACAAACCAATATTTGGAAGTATAAACACGTACATAATAAAACAAAGACGCAGGGTTTTTCAATCCCTTTGTCTCTTTATGGTTCTCTGAACACTGAGCTGCAATGGCATAAACAAAAGGCACTTTGAGAGAGTTCTGTGTCACAGTGTGTCTGTGTGTCTGTGTCTCTGTGTGTCTGTGTGCCTGTGTGCGAGCGTGTGCATGTGTTGGCACCTGCACGAGTCTGTGTTCTCCCAAGACATCATTACAATATTATGCCCCAGTCGGGCATCACTCGACGGTGCCCAAGATTGAACAGACAGGAACAGGCGCCGGTACTGCTTCTGCCCATTGACCATATATGGCCCTTCCTGCATCACCCTGGCTCTGGCTTAGCCCATTACAGAAAGTAGGACAGTGTTGGGTCCTGATGACCATATTTGGCTGGGTGCTCTGTCCCCCCCCTGCAGCCATCTTGCCTGCTTGCACAGCATACTGCCGAAACTCTCTTCCTACCCCTCCCCCATCTCATCCTCCTCCTCCCTCTGTTCCTCTCCTCCTTTTCCCTTTATTCTCTTCTCCACTCTTTTCATTTGTCGTTAGTTATTCTTAGTTGCTTTTCTTTATGCCCTCTTTTTTTTCCATCACAACACAACATAACAAACATCACTGTCTCCCTCCCTCTCTCTCTCTCTCTCTCTCTCTCTTAGTCCCCTGCTACCTCTCTCTCCCCTTCTCTCTCTTGTCAGCCTGCCCACCCTTCTCCTCACATCCCTTGTTTCTATCCTCCTGTGTCTCGCTCATCCTGTGTTCGACAACTCCCCCCTCCCCACATTCTCACCCCAAATCTTCTTCTTCTTCTTCTTCCGCTCAGCCTTCCCTTTTTTCCCCTTAATTCATCCCTCCCTTTGTTGTTCAGCTTCTTCCTGTAGCCCCCCAACCCCCCTCTTCCTTATCCTCTCCCAGCAGGAAGCAGAGCTCATCCAGGTCTCCTCTGCTGGCCTTCAGCCTAGCCTGGCTGCCGCCCTGATTCGCTAATAACTCCCGCTCCCTCATGCACGTGGAATTGTGTGTGTGTGTGTGTAATTGTGAGTGTGAGTGTGTGTGTGTATGTTGGTGTGTGTGTGTGTGTGTGTGTGTGTGTGTGTGTGTGTGTGTGCAAACACAGGCATGCATGTACACGCGACTCCCGCCAGCACTAATTAACACACTGGCTGATGTGTCGAAGTGTGTGTGTGTGTGTGTGTGTTTGTTTGTATGTGTGTGGGAATGGGAATGGGAATGATTGCTTATGCACATGTAGTGCATGTACGCTCCAGTCCATCGTGATGTTGTGCCTGGGTGTGTATTCATTTTATTATTATGGATAGAAAGCGTCTACGCAAGTGTTTTGTCTACAATCTTGTCTTGTACACTCACACTCCAAGGGCTTTTTCCTCAACCATTAGACACACAAGTGAACACTTCTGTACAAATTGTACACATTGTCAGATATCTGCACAATATCTGACATTCCACCACCAACACCCTAACCGCCGCCCCCACATAAAAACACACACTCACACGCACGCACACGCAGCGGCGCACATGCACAAGCACACACGCTCATCTGCATGGTAATTAATCTTAGCTCTAACTCGTGGCAGTGCTATGTTTGCTCGCCTGGAAAACGATCACTAAACATGTGGCAAAACGTCTGGCAGGGATCACCTTGGATTTGGTGTTGCCCGGCTCCATGGCGACAGACCAGATGGGAGGGGTTTCCCTCAGCCCGGTCCCAAGACCCCCCTAATGAAGGAGATGTTAGGGCTTATTTAGTTATATTTATAGCGGATAGTTTATTTTCATTGTTGGTAATTTTGGGAACAGAGTGCTGAAGAGATTTCTCCTGGGGCCTTGCTGAAGTGTTCCCTGCTTGCCCATAGTTCTTCCTCTTCCTCTTCCTCCTCTGACAAGGAGGGTCACACTGAGGGAGATGCTGCGGGACGCTAAGATTAGTACACCGCGTACATACTTGACATAGAAAGTGTACGTTACGTGTTTTTGACGCAAACCAGTACTGACTTGAACCACACAGCTAGACCCGGCTTCCTGCCTATAGTGAGGCTTACTGTTTATTGCGTTTCAGATGCATTGTGTATTATGCTTGGAATTTTCACAGTGCACGGTGTTCTAGGTGCAAACAAACACACACACACACACACACACACACACACACACACACACACACAACCAGCCAATGAAATCTTGGCGCCCGCCCAGTCGATCCATTGTCTTACACCACTGCATCTCTTGGGAACATGATGGAGTTTAACCAACAGTTAGTAAAACTGAACCATTAAATAACGTTAGTTAATGCAGATAAGCATAAAATAAAAAATTACTAAGAGTAAATACCTTATGGTGTAGTTATAATTTACAAATGGTGTCACACATTATTTAATAGGATTTATGGGTTAGGGTTAACCCAAACCCATTAACCTTGACTCTTTAATTCTAACCCTAACGCCTATACTAATGCTTTATGATTATGCTTATTACTGCAGTAACTAATGTTAATTAATGGCTAGTTAATGAAACGTTATTGTAAAGTGTTAACAGCGCACTTGTGTTTGCAAGATCACTTTCGTCCGTAAATGTGTGCGTGTGTGTGTGTGTGTGTCTGTGTGTGTGTGTATGTGTGTATATATATGTGTGTGTGTGTGTATGTGTATGTGTGTGTGTGTGTGTTTGCGTGTGTGTGCATGTGAATGTGTGTATGTGTTTACATGTGAATGTGTGTGTGTGCGTGTGTGTGTGTGTGTGTGTGTGTGTGTGTGTATTGGCTTCTCTGCTTATGACAATAGACCAGCAGTGCTGGCGGACCCTGGACCACCCGGAGTAGCTGTGTTTACACCGCAGCTGCTATGCGTTTTACAATGTGATTATATTCCCCTTTTTTCTTTATGTACATGAGATGTGTTTTACATCAAAACCCCTGTGTGTGTGTGTGTGTGTGTGTGTGTGTGTTTGTTTATGCATGTGTGTGTGTGTTTGTTTGTGCATGTGTGTGTGTGTGTGTGTCTAACTGTGTTGCATCTGTTTGTGTGTAAGTGTTTGTGTTGGCCTTCTGTTATCAATCCTGACCAGATGACACACCGGCTTTACTGGAGAGTTAGCTCGCTTTAGAACGAAGACAAGGCTAGCCGGCCTGCGCGTGCCGTTTGTGTGTGTGTGTGTGCCTGTGTCTTTGTGTGTGTGTGTGTGTGTGTTTGTGTGTGTTTGTTTTGTTCTTTATTTGCTGTTGGCTGTTGGTCGCTGCTGTTTGGAGATGGGAGTTGTTAGGTAATCATAGAACAGAATCTCGCTCTGTTTCTGAACCTCCACCATTATATATAGCGCCCTCTCTCCCACCAACAACCTCTCAAGCGCTCCCTCACACACACACACACAGACACACCTTACACACACACACACACACACACACACATACACACACACACACACACACGCGCACGTGCACAGACACAACACACACTCACGCATATCCACACACACGCACTTACATACATGGAACATCTCTCCATCTCCCACACTCCTCATCCCTCTCCTCCGTCCTCTACTCCCACACTCCCTCCCCGCTCTATCTGCTTTTCCAATATTTCCCTGCTCTCTGTTGTCCTCCTCCTCCCCCTCCTCCCCCCCTCCCCCTCCTCTCCCTCGTCTCCCTCTAAGCCTCATGCTCCCCGTCGGTAACATATCGCCTCTCTTGATTCCCTAACCCTTCTCCAACCCCCCCTATCCCTCATCCACCCATTTCATCCTCACCCATTCCCCCTCCCTCTCTCTCTCCCCCCCCCCCCCCTCCCTCGCCCTCTTCATCACGTGTGCGCACACTGCTGTCGGAGGGCGCCGTATTGATTGTGCTCTTGGCCGACAGGCATGGTAATGGACAACTCAAAGCGTGTGTGTGCGTGTGCATAATTCGTCTATGTGTGTGTGTGCGTGCGTGTGTGTGCGCTTGTGTGCTAGGGTGCGCATGTGTGTTTTTGGTAGTTTGTGTCTATCTGTGCGCCTGTCTGTTCTGGTCCCTGTGTGTTTGTCTGTTTGCGTGCATGTGTGTGTATGTGTGTGTGTGTTCGTCTGCGTGTGTGTGTGTGTGTGTTTGACTGCATGTGTGTGTGATTGTTCGTCTGCATGTGTGTGTGTGTGTGTGTGTGTGTGTGTGTGTGTGTGTGTGTGTGTGTGTGTGTGTGTATGTGTGTGTGTGTGTGTGTGTGTGAGAGAGAGAGGGTTGGAGGTAGCTGGCAATAACTCACGTGACCAATCGGGCTGCTGATGGGTGCTGCTGGTGGCAGCCAGTGAGATGAGAGGTGGTGCCAGAGCCCAGCAGGGCACAACGTGTTGCATCCCAATGAACACCCAGCCCTCTCCCCGCATCATCCCAAAAGCACTCTGTGTATTTCTGCGCTTTGAAAAACTTATTTTGTGCGGAGGAAGCGTGAGACGTGGTAATTTGGCCGTGCATAGAGGCTCTTTGTCAAACCCTCGCCTGTTTGCTTTATCGCCGCGGTGCAGGGCGCCAGCGGAGGCTGTGTTCAAAAGGAGGAGCGGGGTCTTGTTGTTTGTGTCGTCGTCTTGTGGTGCTGCTGGTGTTGGTGGTGGTGGCGGTGGTGGCGGTGGTGGCAGTGGTGGTTGCGGCGGTGGTCGTCGTCATCGTGCGTCACCAAATGCAGAGCGTCTCTGGTCGCTAATCATCACTGCAGCACGGACCGCGAGTGGCGGAGAGCGAGACAAACACCTCTCCACTGCAGCAGCCATTTTGATACGGATGATTCAATTAATGCTATTGCTGCGGCGTCATAAAAAACAGCCCAACAACAACAACAACAACAGTTGGTGCCTCTTTGTCTCCGTTTCCAGTGGATTGTGATGAACCCCTCGGCCGGCCCCTGCCTCCCGCAGGGTTTGGCATTATGATTTCAGAGGTTTGGTCGCTTTTGTGGTTTTTGAGCAGCAATTTGTTTGACCATAGGATGACTTTACTTTACGGTCTGGAGCTAATAGGGAGGAAGCCTCAGAGATTTGGGATCTGACCAGCCTTGCAAATACTATACAATTATAGCAATGGGTTGTATAATCCGCTGCATACCAACAGGGCGTTTATGCAATTCTCTCGCAAGTCACTTCGGTGTGTGCAGTGAGACTTACGGACGACGGTGCCATGCACTGTGAAATGATGCACAACTGAATAAGACATAGACCATGGCCAGGGATATTGGGGATTGAACCCAGTAACTATCGGCTGGGA
Source organism: Pollachius pollachius (assembly GCF_949987615.1). Classification (NCBI taxonomy): domain Eukaryota; kingdom Metazoa; phylum Chordata; class Actinopteri; order Gadiformes; family Gadidae; genus Pollachius; species Pollachius pollachius. Next base: position 33,434,181 of record NC_136934.1, read on the forward strand.
TTCAAGAACCCTAGCTACTACACAATTCCGCTTCCACTGTTTTATGCTTCATTTTATTCGCCTAAAATAAAAATAAATGTTTTTCCAGAAAGGTGTCCAGGTGTAAAAACGTACCTCAAGTCATTTGAAAAAGCATACAAATGCGTAAACAAACAAATCGATTCTGTTCTCTCTCTATCATATCAAAAAATGTGACTAATCCAAGTGTGGACTGTTTGTAATGATAATCTGAATCAAGATGTTCTGGTAGATTATCCACTTTCAGTAGCCCTATAACAACCAAAAGTGTATATCCACAATACTATGGTCTGACTTGTGAAACTTCTTAAGGTAATTTAGCATCGGCTGCTTAAATATATTATGCATTTATTCACCAGTGGCGGCTGCTGGCTCAACAAACAATGAAACAAACGAATGCTAATCCTGCATGTGAGGGTGCCGCATACTTATTTTAATGACCAATTGTTTTAGCATATGCTAATGTGCATTTGCATAGTAGCATGCTGGATTGGACTGTCCGTTTTGAAATGAACACAGAGCAGTGGCATACTAAAATTAGTCAATTAACCTTGTGTCTCCTTTACCCTAATTAAAATAGAAGTAAACAACTCACAGAACTCCTATTGGATTTCTGTAACCAAGGACAACCAGGATGTTACGTTTGAAGGAGTGAACTGTGTGCCCTAGTTCTAGGCAGAAACGGATAGAAGTATAGAATATCTTTTCAGCAAATAACGATACGGTTCAGACGTATAGGAAAAGCATTGTTTTCCAAACACGTCTCCTCGTTGGCGTTGGACTAAAGGATATCTGACACCTTTGACTGCGCTATTCAACCGGCCCGGCCACACACGCCCTTTTATATCCAGATCTACCTGCTGGAGGTAGGGAGTCTGGCACCACAACAACATCCTTGAGAACCAGTTGACAGCACTGAAGATTTCCAAACTCCCAATGTCAGATTCCTCCAACAGCTCTATTTCTCTTCCATGATGGTTTCTCCAAAAATGTGGAAAGCATTGCATGGATTTAAAGAGACAAAATAACAGCTATCTAGTTTAATTATCCATTGGCAATAATTATCAATATTCAACCTTGATCGTTTCCTCATAAATAGAGGATTCTCCTGACATCTCTTCATATGTTACCGACGGGGACATCTGTTAAATTAACAAAAGCGACAGGCAGGCAGATCTGAATTTAAACTAATATTTAAAGAAACAACATGATTGGCCAACTTCACATTAAGGATGGATGGTGCAGGCCAAGGCGACAGGATGGCTCTGGGACTGGCTTTAATTAACTACCGGACAACACCACAAGACAACGCCGCCCAAGGTTAGCAGATCCACAAAATGATTTCCGTTTCGTGTGCGGATGTCAGCAATGGGAATAACATAATATTATGTGGACCAGGCACGCACACAAACACACACACACACACACACACACACACACACACACACACACACATATACATACACACTCACACTCTGTCAGACCTATGCACATAAACACACCCACACTCTCATTCACTCACTCACTCACACACACACACACACACACCACACACACACACACACACACACACACACACACACACACACACACACACACACACACACACACACACATATACATACACACTCACACTCTGTCAGACCTATGCACATAAACACACCCACACTCTCATTCACTCACTCACTCACACACTCACACACACACACACACACACACACACACACACACACACACACACACACACACACACACACACACACACACACTGTGTGCGTGAACTTGCAGGCTAAATACAATCTAGGGTTCTGTGTGGAGGTTGAAAGCTGTGGCTGGTGGTGTTGAATAATGCAGGTATTATTGGGAATCACATAATATTGGCTGGACCTGGTACTTCAAGGACAGACTCCACCTCCCCCCTCCAGCCCCCCAGGGATAAAGAAGAGAGGAGGAGGGGCATCCATGTCCTTTGAGTGGGTCCCTTTCACCAGATAGCTGCTGTTGTTTAAGGAGCGGGGAAAAGCATGTGATAATGTTCCACTTGAGATCACCACTGAAAAGCTCATCAAAGTCCCTTTTTCTCAGAGGAGTTCACTAAACACAACTGACATTTTGAAAAAGCAAACCCCTTGAAGCTTCAGAGCTAATCTTCAATAACAATACATCATTAAACGTAATGGATCCGTCAAATCACTTCCCATATGTTTTTGTATATATTTATGTATCAGAAACAACATGCAACAACAGAAAACAATATTTACTCCTGGAGTTGCCAGTAAAACATTTAGTGACGTACGTTTGATTTCTGTTGAATTTTGATTACCAATAAAAGCAATAACATCCGGAGAATTAGAAAAGTTGAAGTGAATTGTACTATTTTCATTTCCTCTACCGTTTGTCAAGTATTTTTCTTTCTGTATAGTTTGTAGTTTTACGAGCCGCACGTGAGCAGTATTAAGCGTGAGGGGGATTAAGCGACGCTGGACAGCGCTCATAACTTTGATTCACGCTCTGTGTTGCGGTCGTCGCGTGTAAAAAAAAAACTAAAGGGGAACACGCCCCAGGACGTTGCTATGGCACCTAGTACCCTATAATAGAGTGCTTTAATAAAACAGATGGCCATTGATTAATTACTGTATCTTATGATGAGGCGAAACAATCACCTTGGTGATATTTTACCCAGCTGCTTACCCGATGGCAGAAGAATGAAAGATGTAATATCTAAATAGTTCAAAGAACAGACAGACAAATGGATGAATACATGAATGAGCGAGAAGATGAATGAATGAACAAATTGACCATAGAAAAAATCAGAAGAATGATTGAAATGAAGAACGAATGAATTGAGGAATGGATGAATGGAACAATTCTGTATGACTTTTAATAAGTTCTCACTGCTTTGTAAAGTTATATTGGTTACTACTAGTAGTCACTGCTTTACTAATTACTATTTCATTTATCCATTCACACATTTAACAATTTGTGGGATGTGATGAGGTCATGTTCATCCATTAACCATGCAAGCTTGTTGACAAACATTGCGATTGACTACAGATGCACAGTATTTATGTATTGTCAACACTCTCTGTTACATAAAACAATTATGGTTATTTCTGTGTGCTATATTGTGTAATGCAATCTTCCTAATTGGTTCTTTGAGAGGCGATCCCAGGTTGTGTTCCATCGGTCATATTTTCTCGCATTAATGCATCTGATCTCCCACCATCGTCATCCTCCCCGGCTCCAACGCTCCGTCTATTACCCGTTGAGCTGCTGTGACCTTCCTGGCGTTCCTCCTGTTGCGGTGAACCTTAAAAGGAGTTTATTTTCAACGAGTAAACAACGCGTGGGGATTCTGTCTCCCCAGTGGTACACAGACGGATGTGTTGATCCTCAGGAATAGCACTTTTTCCCCTCTTAACTCTGCCATCGCTGCACTGCACAGGCAGAGCGCTTCAGATGTGTTTGACTGGCTCTTTGAGGTGCAGTCAAACACAATCTGTCTCCCGCCGATGGCGTCCTCTGAAACAAACAAAATTGGAGCGTGCTGTGCTGCTGCTGCGCTGCCATGGTCCTCACCCCCACCCCCTCCACAGCCCCCATGCCTCCTGACGCAGAGCAGCACTTACACCTCTCTTAGTTGGCCTGCCTTTTGATCTGCTGTGGTTTGTTCCGCTCACATCTCTTTTTTGGTAAGCGGGACGACCAGGTAGACCACCATCTTAAATCTGTTCATCAGCCGTGACAGAATTAGACAATGTTTTCCTACGCGCATGCACACACACACACACACACACACACGTCCACGCGCGCACGTGTCAACCACACAATCATATATTGTATGCAGAAATATCCTTGACACACTCGTTCTCTCTCTCTGTCTGTCTCTCTCTCCTTCCGTTTCCCTCTTTCTCTCTCATCCATCTCATCTGTCTTTCTTTCTCTGCTTTTGGCTCTCACTCTCTGCAACATCACACATCGGGCAGATACTCGCGTAATCACATTCACACCAGGGCATTCACGCAGGTATACACACACCGACACACACAGACGCAAACATACACACACACAAACACACACACGCAACCCCCCCCCGCACACACACAAACACACACACACACACACACATACATACACACACA
>NC_136934.1:33445840-33456980 GCF_949987615.1 Pollachius pollachius
AGCGTGCCGCACGTGTGTGAAGGTGAACACGCAGCGTGCTGTTATGTGTGCAGTGGTTTTTCTTTGTTTTGTTTTGATGTTGTCTTCAAACCGCCTCAGGGAGATCCCGCGATGCTCAGGCCTGTCACTTGTAAATGGTAGAATTTCAACAGGAGACACCACTGTGTGTGTTTGTGTGTGCGTGTGTCTGTGTTAGTGTATGTGTGTGTTGTTATATGGAGCGTATGCATGGGACCGTTGGTCTCTCTGATCTGACAGGCAACATCTTCATCACTAGCAATGAAAGTAGAATCCCTTGTTTATCCCTCTTTGGATGTGTGTTTGTACATCTGCGTGGGGGTCTGTGTGTGTTGTGGTATGTATGGGTGTTGGTGTGGGTGTGTGTTTGCATATATTAATAGCACCACAAACATCTGCTGCATTGGAGCATAATAACGTGTTTTTTTTTATACTCGCATGTTTTTTTGTTTAACTCTAATGTAATGTGATGCGTGTGTGTGTGAGAGAGAAAGAGAGAGAGAGAGAGAGAGAGAGAGAGAGAGAGAGAGAGAGAGAGAGAGAGCCTTTCTTCATGTGCGCTTAAATGTCACTGTGTTAAATTATTAAATTAAATGATGACCCCTTTGCATTGAGATATTTCAAAACCCATTGCCTTTCATAGTTGTCATTGAAAATAAGCGACATCAAATATGACAACACCGTCATCTTGTTTCCTCCCGTTCAAGGTGGCGGTGCAGGCAGCCAGCAGACCGTTCTCCATGAGGAGCAGTAGAAGATGCCGGCTCTGCCAGCACTGCTGCTGTCGATACACTGTGTCTCCTTCCTGCTAGTTACCATGGCGCCTCGCTCCCTCAGCCAGGCCCCAGTGCTCTCCTCTGTCCGCATGGGTAAGTATGGGCCTTCCAGACCCTAACCCTTTTCCTCCAGACCTAACCTGCTGCTCTCCTCTTTTCGCATGGGACATTAGGGGCCTTATAGTCCCTAACGCTAAAACTAGGCCTAGCAATAGCATGAGCCTCAGCCTGAGCCTCAGCCTGAGCCTCAGCCCACACCTGACCCCCAAAGGTGTATCAGATGAGACCATTGTCTGGAAAGCGTTGTCAAGACAATGCAAGATGTGTTATTATGAGCAGCAGAATATTCTGTTGTTCTTGATCCTTCCAAATCCTTACCCTGCTTAGATGTGTTAAAAAGATAAGATAAGTTTGTACTTTATTGATCCCAGATGAAAAAATTCTCTACAAAAGGATCAAATACTGGACCGAGCTGTAGCCGTTAAACCATTTCCCCCAGGAGCAATAAAGGAATCTGAATCTGCAAGTAAACACCAACAATGATTTCTAACAATGGAACTGGATGCGGTTGCTTGCATATCGCCATTCTGTCGCCTGAGATGCTGAAAATCGTCTAAGTGTCAGCCTAGCAACAGAAACGTAATCACTAGTAACAGCGCTTACATATTCATCTTACTCACCCTCTTGCTCTGTCATCCTGGTGCCCACTCCCTCCCACACATGCACCGAGCTCTGGGTTACATTACGGAGAAATGCTGCTTTGCTTTTCTATTTTCCCTCCTCTCTTATTTCCTCCCTCCCTCATCGCCCTCTCATGGCTCTCACTGAACAAAATCCATCTATTCCCCCCATCATATCCCATCATTTGTTCACACTATTTCCTCCCTATTCTTCCAGCTTGGTTTCCTGTTACCTACCCCAACCTCCAACGCTTTCCATCAGCACCACTACCCCCAACACCACCGTCATTACAAGTACCACAATGATCCTCACAACCATCTCACGCTATCTATCACCACAACCAACAACCACCACTACCACCACCACCACCTCCAACACCACCATCATTACCTACCACAACGATCCTCAAAACCACCTCCACCCCCACCACCTCACACTATCCACCACCACCAACACCACCACCACCACCACTGCCGCCGTCATCTTTACAAGTGCCACTAGGATTCCTATAACCATCTCAAACTCCACCACCTCACACCAGCCACCACCCTCACCATCATATTTACAACTATCATTACGATCCCCACAACCACCCCCAGACCCACCTCCACCACCTCAACCTATCCACCCCAACCTCCACTACCACCATCACCTTCACCCCCAACGTCACAACTCCGATCCACATCATCGCCACCATCACCACCTCTCCCACTAACCACTACCCCCCACCTCCACCACCACTCCCCACCACCTCACCCTATCCACCACCGCAATTTCCAGTAAAACCCCCTCTTCAACCCCAGCATCCTCACCACCACTCAGAATGCCACCATCACCAGCACGCCCCCTAACCATAACCCCCACCACTCCCCACCAGCACCATCCCCACATGAACAACCAGCACCGTCACCACCACCAGCACCCTCCACGTCCCCCTTAACCCCTCTCTTGTTGTCCCGCGCCCGTAGCGGCCATCCTGGACGACCAGTCGGTGTGCGGCCGCGGGGAGCGGCTGGCCCTGGCCCTGGCCAGGGAGAACATCAACAGCGTGATGGAGGGCCCGTCGCGGGCCCGCGTGGAGGTGGACATCTACGAGCTGCAGAAGGACTCCCAGTACGACACCACCGACACCAGTGAGTGGAGCCATGGGGTCCACAGGAGGCCAGGAGAACCCTTCCACTTTACTAGGAACCATAATGTAGTGGGAAGGTACTGGGTTCGATCCCAAGAGTCAGCAGCTTACCTGTAGGCGTCCTTGAGCAAGATGCCTGACTGCTACTTCACTTTGGATGAAGGTGTCTACTCATGAGCCAATGTTTACCATGGAGGAACATGAAGTACATAGAACATGCATGTCTTCATCCCTCATCCAAAATCCCCAAAGAAATGTGCATAGGGCGCAACAGAAGGGGGTGGCGGTGGGGTAAGAACATGAGGTGAGAAGACGGCTTTCACAGCTGACGATAGGTTCTCAATAATAGTTTTGATTTGTAAAGAGAGAAAGAGCAAAACCACTGAAACAACCTCCCCCTCTCCCTGTTTTTCTCTGCCATTGAGAAGTGATGTATTATATGCACCGCACCGGTGATTGACAGGCAAGATGGATTCCCTGACCATTCAGGGAAGAGATACCGCGACTGGTTCCCCCAATGATCAGGCATTAGCCGGGAGCTGTCAAAAATGTCAATTGTCTCATAAAGAGGCCTGCGCCGTCAAAATAGATATCCTCACAGCACTAACGGCTGACGGATGGCTAGCCATTTCTCACCAATTACACTCAGATAATAGCTCTTAAATCTCACCTGCAGCACCTTGAAGTCTGTATTCTGTATTTAAAATTTTTCACTCATCTCATTTTCTCATCTTCTCATTGGCAAAAGTTACAAAAAAGACAATGAACATTGATCGACATGACTGCTTACCTTTAATTAGCCGAGCATAGGAACAGACCATTGATTATCCCCTAGACAATACTGGCTGTGGTCAATACACACTCACAAAAAACACTTTATATACATTCTGGATGTGATATAAAAAAATACATCACAAATGTTTTCATTATGTTCTAAGCAGATAGTATATCCCTAAACAACAATAAAATTGCAAGTGTCACTTACTTAATCTCTTTGCTAAGCAATTTGTTCAATTTTATTTCTTTATCAGTCAAATCGCTATAAGGATCTTAATAACACTTCCTAGCAGAGTACCAAAACCCTGGCGTTGTAAAGTAGAACCATAAAAGAAATGGGCTGCTGGTTGCTGTGAATCTTCCAAACAGGCAGCTAGGTGAATAAAACCCTTGATGAATGTGTCCATGCTAGTAATGTAGGGCTCACAGTGCTACTAGCCACATAGAGGAACACACCATTAGCAAGCGGCCTGGTGCCAACCGTATGTGACTTTACGGTCACTTTATCATGTTGATGATGAGGTGCATAAAGTAGTCATCGTTTTAAGTGGGCGACCGTAGAGGAATCTTTCAAAACTATTTAAAACTCCCACTTTCCGCTTGATTTCGGTTGACGTGACATTTTAAACAGTTCATTGGTCGGCCGCATTCAACCGAAGCGTGGATTTTATTGAAACCAGCAGAGACGCCTGTCAGTCCCATAAATGTTATCACGCATGACTACAAGACAGAAGGGCACTTGAGCAGGGCCCAGTGAGCCCTAACTGCTTATTAAATACACCCAATACCCAGCGGAGGACTGGCTGCACCAAATAGAAACAATAAAAGCAAAGGAAGACTGATGGTATCAAATCAAGCCAACGACCGGGTAATGACGGCCCTCCTGACGGACGGGCCACGGCGTCCCACGGTGGGCCGAGCAGAGGAGAGGCTAACCGCACGGACCCGTCCTGCCAGGTCGATGCCCCGCCACCAGCTACTGGCTAAATGTCTGTCCGTGCATGGGAGCCTTTGTGCGCATATGTGCATGCATGAGCTGTGTGTTTGTGTGTGTGTGTGTGTGTGTGTGTGTGTGTGTGTGTGTGTATATGAATGTGTGTGTGCGTGTGTTTGTGCGTGTGTGTGTTTGTGTGTGTGTGCGTGTTTTTTTTGTGTGTGTGTGTATGTATGTGTATGTGCGTGTGTGTGTGTGTGTGCATGTGTGTGTCCTTGGCAAGGAGTCAAACAGCACTGACGGGGTGTTTGCCGGTGGGATTTTTTGTTCTCTCTATCAGACATCTCCTCATCTCAGCGGTCCGAAACTAGTGTGTTTATGTGTGTGTGTGTGTGTGTGTGTGTGTGTGTGTGTGGAGGAGGACGTCCTCATGCAGATTCCCAGATGGAGACTGTATGGGCGTGAGGTTAGCAACATGTGCAGACAGACAATGACCACACTAGCAGTGTTTGTGTGTGTGTGTGTGTGTGTTAGCAAGTGTGTGGGTGCGCGCGTGCAGGACCGTGTCGGTGCGTCGGCATGTGTGTTTGTGTGTGTGTGTGTGCATGTGTATGTGTATGTGTGTGGGTGCATGTGTGTGTAAGTGAATGTCTTGTTTAATGGATTTGAATTAAATAGCATCACATTACAAAACAACACAAGGGCATAGAATATGAATAATAATAATACAAAAAATGAGGACAACAGATTGCCATAATCATATCACAAAATACAATCATAACAACAATCATTTGAGGCAGCGTCTTAATCGCCACCACATTCACAGTCATGATCCTAATCACACTTGTAATCACAATCATACTCATAATAATAACCATATGGGAAATTAATTACCACATTATGCATGTAAGAATGAGGTATCTGAAGGATGTAAAGGAGGGTTGATAAGTCCTAGAGTTCTGACTTTATTTACTATTATAGGAAATAATGTTTGCCCACATAGATAGAGAGACAGACAGATGGATGGATGGAAGAAGTGAAGTAATATATCGCTGTTGGTACAGTGAAGATGTTCATAAAACCAAGTGCAAGTACTAACAATCGCTAGGCTAACCCATTTCCCTTATACAGCAGTGATAGCAGCTACTGCAGATGCTACACAATTAAGTACTATGAATAAGTACAATGTACATTAAGTGCCAGGACGTACAACATACAATGGTAGGCGGAATGGACTGGATGGCTATGCAGGGTCTAGGTGAACTCTGAACAGATATATATATATATTTGTAGACAGATAGATAGATAGATAGATAGATAGATAGATAGATAGATAGATAGATAGATAGATAGATAGATAGATAGATAGATAGATAGATGGATGGATGGATGGATGGATAGATAGAAAGATAGATAGATAGATAGATGGATTGATGGATGATATATATATATATATATTGATAGATAGATGGACAGACAGACAGACAGACAGACAGGCAGACAGACAGACAGACAGATATATAGATGATAGAAAGATATATATATACTGACAGACAGTCAGTATATATATATACCATACAGGTATACACTGTATATATAGATGATAGATAGATAGTAGACAACCTGCTCATCTTCTTCTCCTCACCAGGGTGTTAATCATGCTGTGGCATTCAACTGGACTCAAATGGTTCACTTTGCTCCATAATGGTGCCGACACACAGCAAGTGGCCACAGTAATTGTACACACAATATACCAGCCTGCAAGGACAGTTTACAATGCAACATATTTTGTATTTACTCACCCTTTCAGGTACGTCTCAGATGTTCATGCAGGCCATTAAAGACAAGTGGATTGTAATATCCTATATGATTGAAGTATACAGACGTGTAATAACATAATTTAGGCTAATTACTTTTTACTTTTTTGTTGTTTTTTTGCAAACCATCGAATTAGAGTTTGACATGTTTCACCAAAAGCAATTATTGTACATGTACAATTTCTTTGAATGTAGGCCTGGGCACCAATCTTGTTAATCAAGAAGGATACGTCAATGAAGCGCACACGCTAATTTGCGCCCCCTAGGGGTTGAGTTACAAATCACAACTGCAGTAGTTTAAATAGTAAACCATTTACATCCATCATGGGGTAGTTCAATTTGTAATACACTTGCTATAATTAATATTCGGACACAGCAAAAGACATGAATATTAAAATATATTGAATATTGATTTCAATTCCTATAAGAACAGTTGAATTTAGAGGACCCCCCACAAGGGTATCTCCTGGTGGATCTCCATGGGGCTCCTCATCACATCTGGAGGGGCCAAACCCCCTGTGGCCCCCTGATAATTCCAGGCCTGCTCCTCACAGCTCTCAGCAGGGTTATTGACTGGTTGTTGACAGAATTCTAGTTAAACAGACTTACCCTGCGTTTCCCTTGTTCTCCTGATGAGATCCATCTCTGTCTCTCTGTGAGACGCCCATCGACAATATCCAAGACAATTAGGCTTTCCCCAATCTTCTGTTTTTAAGGATCTCTACCGGACAGTCGGGTCAATTTGATTAAATAAATGATTGTTGTGTGCGTCACTTACTATAACTACAACTATAAATGTCATCATTCACAATTGAGTTACTACGGATACCGATATTGCCTGAGTTAAACTACATTTATTCACTACATCACATGAACTCATTTAAATGACTGATTGGAAAGAAACCTTTTTCAAAAGGGACTTGAGGTCACTTGAGGACGATGGAGTTTGAACAGCGAATATCTGAGTGAAAATGAGCTGAATAACTGAATATCCTAACGACGGTTATAGCAACAGGGGTGTCAGAAAGACGTCAGGGATGTCTCATGGTCCTCGTATCAAAGAGAGAGAGGAACCAGAGATAAGGGAAATAAGCTAAAGTATTTTGCTTATTTGCCTTCTCCTTTGCAGTGTGTCAGATCCTACCCAAGGGTGTCGTCTCGGTTATAGGTCCCGCCTCCAGTCCCGCCTCCGGCTCGACTGTCAGTCACATATGTGGGGAGAAGGAGGTGAGCGTTACACACACACACACACACACACACACATGTACACACACACAAATAACACAAAGTGACACACACACACATACACACACACACACACACACACACTAACACTCAGTCCAATCACAGATAGCCTACAAACATGCACACTTTACATTAACATGCATATACAGTATATACACAAACGCGCCACCAAGGGCACCCATTCACAAGCACATGCACCAACACGCGTTGGCGACCTTGATGTGCACATGTACGTGCTTAGACAGCCCCTCCTACACACTAACTCTTCATGTTGGGGGCCTGTAGAGATTTGCCCTCACGTGTGCATAGAATCTCCTCTCATGTAATTACCATCATGCACCTTCTCCATCTGTTTTCTGCTTTCTACCTGGTGGCCTTTTATCCCCTGCTCCCTGTGTTCCCTCTGCGCCTCCCTCTCCCTCGTATCTCTTTCATCCCTTCGATCTTTCTTTCATGGACCCTTCTTTGTGGCTATGAGTGTTCTAATGTTTTTTGTGGGAACATTAATACCTCCTCTTCTTCTTCTCTCCCCATACCGGCCTTGTCCCCGTCCATCTTGATATCCTCTAATTATTCTCTCCTCTCATCTCCTCTTCGGTCTTTTCTTCTTCAACCCTCTCCTCCCCTTATCCTTCCTCTCCACTTCTGCCCTCATTTTCACCTCACTCTTCTCCTCACCTCTCCCACTCTTCTCTCCTCTTCTCTCCTCTACCTCTATCATCTCCTGTCCTATCCTATCCCCTTCCCCCTGGCCCTCCATCCCTCTCCGATCCCTCTCCTCTCCCTCTTCTCTCCCTCCTCCCTTCTCCTCCTCATCCCTCCACTACTCTTAACCTCCCCTCTCCTACCCTTCCACTCTCGCCTCACCTCTATCCTGTCTCCCTCTTCTCCTCTGCTCCCCATCCCCCTCCTCTCCTCTCCTCCCCATCCATCTCCCTTTCTCCCCATCCCTCTCCTCTCCTCCCCCTCCCTCTCCCCTCCTCCCCCTCCCTCTCCTCTCCTCCCCCATCCCTTTCCCCTCCTCCCCATCCCTCTCCCCTCCTTCCCCTCCTCCCCCCCTCCCCTCCTCCCCCTCTCTCTCTCTCTCTCCCCTCCTCCCCCATCCCCTCCTCCCCATCCCTCTCCCCTCCTCCCCCTCCCTCTCCCCTCCTCCCCATCCCTCTCCCCTCCTTCCCCTCCTCCCCCCTCTCCCCTCCTCCCCATCCCTCTCCCCTCCTCTCCCTCCTCCCCCCCTCCCTCCTCCCCATCCCTCTCCCCTCCTCCCCCTCCTCTCCCTCCCTCCCCCATCCCTCTCCCCTCCTCCCCCTCCTCTCCCCTCCTCCCCCTCCTCTCCCTCCCTCCCCCATCCCTCTCCCCTCCTTCCCCTCCTCCCCCCCTCCCCTCCTCCCCCTCCTCTCCCTCCCTCCCCCCATCCCTCTCCCCTCCTCCCCCATCCCTCTCCCCTCCTCCCCCATCCCTCTCCCCTCCTCTCCCCCCCTCTCCCCTCCTCCCCCTCCCTCTCCTCCACTCCCATTAGATCCCTCATGTAAAGATCGGTCCCGAGGAGACCCCTCGCTTGCCGTACCTGCGCTTTGCGTCCGTTACGCTGTACCCCAGCAACGAGGACCTGAGCCTGGCCGTCGGGGCCATCCTGCGCTCCTTCAGCTACCCCTCTGCCAGCCTGGTGTGTGCCAAGGCCGAGTGTAAGTACAACTCAGACCATGGGTTTTGGCCCAACCATGTGCACGCTGTGCATGGGATCAGAATGAGTGTCTAAATCCGTGTTGGATTACATGTTAAGCGTAAGTATGTCTGTGGCTGTAGGGTATTTGTATGGGAGTATGCACGTGCAGGGCCGCTGCTGGCCATTTCGGTGCCCTACGCGGGGGGGGGGGGGGGGGGGGGGAGCCTCTTTTTACATATTAGGTAAAAACATATAATTGCCGAAATTGAGTGATAGGTTATGCAATTAAGAAAAAACAACGGTGGGCCTCTTCATAAATAATTTATTATTTTTTTTAATTCAATAATGTAATAATTTTTTTTATTTTTTTATTTTTTTACAAACCATAATTTTTGGTGCCCCCCCAGGTACTTGGTGCCCTACGCACCCTGCGTACTCTGCGTATAGGGAGCGGCGGGCCTGTGCATATGATCAGATTATGATTCATGACGAGGATGATGGTGTATTGGACTCTAAGTAGTGTGAGTAGGGCTGGGCGATTAATCAAATTTCGATCGCGATTTCAATTTTAGGGTCAAATGACCACAAAATGAACATCAATTATTTCATTTTTTTTCATGGTTTATAGAAAGGGCAGAACAGCTGGATACATATCTGTAAATTATTTTAGATTGGAACATTTTCTTTTTGACCATTTTGTGCGAATTTTCAAGATTCTCAGTTGCAAAGTTTTTTTTGGGAGAGACCTGCTGAATAATTGTAACATGTTTTCAAACTCAAAAATAATCAATATTGACCAAAATAATCGTGATTAGGATTTTTCCCATAATCGAGCAGCCCTAAGTGTGAGCATTAGTAACGTCATATTTGAGGGTGTGTACAACATATATGTGTATGATGTGTACATGTGTATGATTGTACATGCATGTCTGTGTGCATTTGTGGGTTTATCTGTTTGTATATCTGTTTGTGTGTGTGTGTGTGTGTGTTTGTGTGTGTGTGTGTGTGTGTAAGTGTGACATGGCTTGAAACACTCCTACTGAGGAATCAGTTGGAGTGTAATACCTGTAAAAACGAGTGTTACAGCCACACACATGCACAAATACACACACACACACACACACACATACACACACACACACACACCGCGCAGGGGTGTGTGTGTTTGTGTGGTTGTGTATGTGTGTGTGTGTGTGTGTGTGTGTGTGTGTGTGTGTGTGTGTGTGTGTGTGTGTGTGTGTTGTAGCCATGCGGCGGCCTCTCTATCAGACAGGCCTTTAAAGTTCAGTGCGCTGCTCTGCTCCTGAGCGCGGCTCACACCACACTCAGACTATTACTCACAGCTTCACGCCGGCTCTCTGCCCTCCCCTCGCTCAGCCTCCGAGACGGCACAGATACATATTCATGTTCCTAATATCGCTCCGATTGAAGCCCTACTTACTGGCGCGGCTCATTTGATTTGACACTTGGAGCGCGTTGCCGCCGACGATGCCTAGGTGCCGGTCGTTTACTCCTTCTTTTTATTTAGCGTCAGACCGAGCCGTGGCCGCCGCCGCCGCCGCCGTTGTTATGGATGTGGTGGTGAAGGTGTCGTGTTCGGAGAAGGGTGTAACATCGATTCATTTCATGCTAATGGGAGGCTGACAGCACAGGGGGGGGAGGGGCTCGGGGAGTCAGGGATGTTTGCTCTCGCCAGACTCTTGACATCGTGAACGCTCGGCTTAGCCCTCTGTGCCACCAGGGCAATCCGGCTTGCATCCCTGCCCCTCTAGCCCGCCCCGCGCCCCCCTCCCAGAACCACCATCTGCAGAGCTCTGAGAATGAATCATGTCAACATGTCTGCCCTGTAAAACCCACAAATCCAACGGAGCGATGCTGAACAAAGAGAGTGTATCGTCTGTCATTGAACGTGATAAATTGATAGATGGTCAACGTGGGTCTTTTCTCCCCACCTTCCAATTGAGCAGCGAGCCAACATCTGCCTGAGAGTTTCTTATTGATTTAAGGATCAACAAGCATCCAATGTCTCCCTGGCAGTTAGCCGCTGGTGCTCTGCTGCTGCACCCAAGGGTGTCCGCTCTCTCCCTCCCTCCCCCA
>NC_136934.1:33457180-33652180 GCF_949987615.1 Pollachius pollachius
AGAGAGAGTGAGAGAGTGAGTGTTTAGGTGTGAGAGTGCGAAAGCGAGGATACTAACACAAACAACCAAAAAAAGACATTGGGGAGGGCAGAGAACGAGAGAGAGAGAGAGAGAGAGAGAGAGAGAGAGAGAGAGAGAGGGAGAGGGAGAGAGAGAGAGGGAGAGAGAGAGAGAGAGAGAGAGAGAGAGAGAGGGAGAGAGAGAGAGAGAGAGAGAGGTGTGGGAGACGGGGAGCAGGCGAGAACATTGATTTTTCTCCCCCCCCACACCCCCTCCTTCCTCAAACTAATTAAAGTTTTGGCCTGGTTCAGTGATTACCCCCTCTGCTTACAGAGACCCGCCCCCCCCACCCCCTCTTTTAACCCCCTCTACCCCCCCCCCCCCCCCAAAACCCCCCCCCCCCCACACACACACACAAGAAAACACAGAGACACAATCCTCCAGACTCCTAGCCCCCGACCACCACCTATTTACATACCAAGGGCTTGTTTCACTCCAGAATGACAATGAGGTTTTCGGCTCAGCGGGCTTCATAGGGAGAGAGCCAAGTAGCCGGGCCTCCACCCATCTGCCTTGGAGACTCCTTCACCTGAGGATTTCACTTTAAGAAGGATTGTTTTTCTCAAGGATTCCTTCACAGTTTTTTTTGCTTCCCTCTCTGCGGTTTGGGTCCTGACTGCATGCTTGAAAGGTTTCAGAGCGGTTCACATTTCCTCATTGTGTGTTATTTGTGTGTTTTATGGTTCTGTGATGCATACGACACATGATGTAGGTTTATGCAGGTGCGGTGGAGGTGTGGTGCCTTTCGTTCTCTCTGAGTTTGATGGAACCATGTGACGGTGACAACGAGTGACCCAGCTGTGTGTTTGTTGCAGGGATAAGTGAGGAAACATGTTAGGATATAATTGGTAACAGCGTTAAGCTAGCCAGTGCCGACATGTTGTCAGAGTCAAACTTCAGCTGCACAGAAAGGTTGATTGGATATGGATGCAAAATAGCATAGTAACAGATTGTGTCTGATGTGTCCACATACAGTACTATGCTGAATAATTTGTGTGAGTGATGTAAAAATGTTTTTTATGGGGTCTTTAAAGCACTCTGTTAAAAACAATATTGTTCAATCATTAGGCTCCATCGTGGAATAATTATCATACTTAAACGTTAAACATTGCCCAGAACTGGAGCTGGCGTTAAGTACCCTTGGCATAATGCTACAACCTGTAACATTCATGAATGTATTCTGGCCCTGCCCCTCAGGTTTGCTACGATTGGAGGAACTGGTGCGTCGCTTCCTGATCTCCAGGGAGACACTGTCGGTCAGAATGCTGGACGATAACCTGGACCCCACCCCCCTGCTGAAGGAGATCCGAGACGACAAAGTGGCCACCATCATCATAGACGCCAACGCCTCCGTCTCCTATCTCATCCTCAAGAAGGTCACACACGCAATTACACACACATATACACATACACATACAAATAACCACATAAACACACACACACACACACACACACACACACACACACACACACACACACACACACACACACACACACACACACACACACATACGCACACACACACATATACACACATACACACATACACACAATCACCAAGGCATGTATGCACACTTAAATACACGTGCATACAGGCACATACACAAACACACACACACACACACACACACACACACACACACACACTCACGCACACACACACACACACACACACACACACACACACACACACACGCACATATACATACACATACACACATTCACAAACACAATCACCCAGGCATGTATGCACACTTTAATACACGTGCACACAGGGACACGCACACAATCACACGCACACACACACACACGCACACACAAAAATACATACGTTCATATTCATACATATGCACACACATACATTACTAGCTCACACAACATACAACTACTCGAGGCTATACAATATTTTTTATATAATGAGCGTGCATGATTATAGAATAAATAATAAATTCATGTATATTTGTTATAAAAATACATTCAGGGTGAAGAAGACCTTATTCTTGCCCCTTCGTGCCTCCCTTTTTTAGGTTAAACAAAACAAGAACATTCATTTGTAACTTCTAGAACATAAGTGGGCCTGTGTATGTATATATATATACACTCAAACATATATACACCAGCTACTAATGTAATGCCCACGGCTCCTCCATCTCTTTCCCCTTGAGTCCACACCGATCTGCTGCAGATGTTCGGCCCAGTCAGGGGCCTGCAGATTCCCCTCTCCCAGGGGGCTGGGGGTGGGTTCTGGGGGGGTGCAGGGACCCGGGTGGCCCGCCCACTGAGTTGCTGCTTGCGCCTGCATATGGGCTGCTGTCACGTTGCCCCCGCCCTCAGTCTAATGTCCTGCTGTGCAAGGGATGATGTATAACGCTGATGAGGTAGCCCCCCCCCCCCCCCCTTCCCCCCGTCTTCTCCCCTCCCCGCCCCCCGCTCTCCCCCGACGTCTCACCTTTTTCGTCCCACAACTGTCTCTCATGCATCTTCTCCTTCTTGTCTTTTCCATCTCTTTCCCCGCCCTCCCCCTCCTGTCTTTCTCTATGTGTGCTGCCTCTCTTATCTCCCTCTCTCGTTCCTGATGTCGTGACCTCCCTGTAAGGGGCTGCCCTCCTCGCATTCATTTGGTTAAATCTTTGTCTCTCTCTCTTTCTCCCCCTGCAGGCGTCAGAGTTGGGGATGACGTCTGCATTTTACAAGTACATCCTCACCACGATGGTAGGAGCATACCAATTCCCTGCCTGCTCCTCTTCCTCCCCCTCCTCCTCCTCCTCCTTCTCCTCCTCCTCCTCCTCCTCATCTTCCTCCACCACCATCCTGCCGAGCTCCTGCCCTCCATCTTAAACTCTCGCTGCTTACCGTTTCTCCCTCTCTCTCTCTCTCTCTCTCTCTCTCTCTCTCCGTCCCTCTCCCGCTGCGCTTTCTTCTTTTTCGTTTTGTATTCCGTTTTCTTTTGAGCTGAGGTGTTAAAGTGAACGTGAGAGTGCTTGACGTCGCTCGGTGAGGACGAAGGGCGACTGAAGGAGATGGAGGGGAGTTAAGGGGGATGGCGGGGGAAGAAAGCAGAACGAGAAGAACGAGACGGAGGGAATTATTCAACAAGGTGAAGAGCAAGATGGCAGAGATAAAATAGAGGAGAGGAATGAAAGCGAGAGAGGATGAGAGTGGGTTTGAGGCGACGACAGCCATGACGAAAGATGTGTAGTGCCCTTTTACTTCATCCTCCTACCGTCCTGCCGTTGCTTCTGGCGGGTTTCTTTCCTTTGTCACTCCTCCACACCCCTGTTCTGTTCCCACACAGAACCCCCCCACCCACCGCCGCCGCGTCATTTAAATGAATGTGTCACCTGAAGGCGAGTGCCGCCGTTTGTCTGCCGAGATGTACCTGAGATGAGATGAGCGGGGCGCTTCTCTTGCTTAACCTACTGCCAGCATTACCATCTCTCTCTCTCTGTCTCCTTCTCTCTCTCTCTCTCTCTCTCTCTGTCTCCTTCTCTCTCTCTCTCTCTCTCTCTCTTTCTCTCTCTCTCTCTCTCTCTCTCTCTCTCTCTCTCTCTCTCTCTCTCCATCTCTCGGTCTCCTTGTCACCGTCTTACTCTTTATATATCTCTCTCAGGGTCTGTCAAGCTCTCTCACCCTTTCAAGTAATCCATTTATCTTTCCTAGATATCTTTATTTCTGTCATCTGTCTGTTTGTACATTATCTATCTTTTAATCTATCCTTTAATCTATCCATCTATCCATATATTCATCTAGCCATCTATCCATATATTAATCTAGCCATCTATACATCTATCTGTCTTTCTTTTGTCTGGATATCTGTCTGTCTGCCTAGATATATGTCAACTTATCTATCTTTTTGCATGTTCATATATTTCTCTTTTCTTTTTCTCTCTCTTTCAGTCTAGTCCTCTTCTCTCGTTCTCTTTCTTTCTTTCTTTCTTTCTTTCTTTCTTTCTTTCTTTCTTTCTTTCTCTTTCTTTCTTTCTCTTTCTTTCTCTCTTTCTTTTTTATTCTTTCTTTCTTTCTCTTTCTTGCTATCATTCTTTCTTTCTTTCTTTCTTTCTTTCTTTCTCTCTTTCTTTCTTTCTTTCTTTCTTTCTCTCTTTCTTGCTATCGTTCTTTCTTTCTTTCTTTCTTTCTTTCTTTCTTTTTTTCTCTCTTTCTTGCTATCGTTCTTTCTTTCTTTCTTTCTCTCTTTCTTTCTATCTTTCTTTCTTTCGTTCTCTTTCTTTCTCTCTTTCTTTCTATCTTTCTTTCTCTCTTTCTCTTTCTGTCTCTCTTTCATTTTCTTTCTTTCTTTCTTTCTTTCTTTCTTTCTTTCTTTCTTTCTTTCTTTCTTTCTTTCTTTCCATCTTTCTTTCTTCCTCTCTTTCTCTTTTTTTTCTCTCTTTCTTTATATCTTTCTTTCTTTCTTTCTTTCTTTCTTTCTTTCTTTCTTTCTTTCTTTCTTTCTTTCTCTCTCCTTCTCTCTCCTTCTCTCTCTCTTTCTTGTGCTCTCAGCTGACGCCCTCTCTCCCACCCCCTGCAGGACTTCCCTCTCCTGAGGCTGGACGACATTGTGGACGAGCAGTCCAACATCGTGGGCTTCTCCATGTTCAACACTTCCCACCCCTTCTACCTGGAGTTCATCAGGAGCCTCAACCTGTCCTGGAGGGAGGGCTGTGATCTCACCTACCCTGGGCCCGCGGTGAGCACACAAACTCACGCATGGTCGCACGCACACACACACACTTGCATGCACACACACCCACACACACATACACACGCTCACAGAGACATACACACACACACACACACACACACACACACACTAGTACACAAGCGCGCACACATGTAAGAGTACTAGGTGTGTAACCGTTTCGGTTCGTTTCATGATTTTTGTATTTTTTACCCTTATATATGAAGGGTAGGTTTGCTTCGTACTAATCTAAATTTTTCAACTGCAAATTCTCTGTTACTTGTCTGTTTGATAGCATGAATGTCTGCTCTAAGATAAGATAAGAGTGTATTTGGTATTTATATATCGGCTACTTTTGTATGTCTTTAGTTTCTAAATGTTTTAAATAAAAAACACTATAAGAAAAAACCTATAAGCCTAAAAAGTGCAATAATCTTTAAGATCCACTGTGTACAATTAAGTAGTACCTAGCAGCTGGTTGCAGCTATGGTGTTGGTTCAATCTAAGGTGGCCTGGCCTGTATTGTGTGAGGTTCCAGTAGGTACTTCCAAAATGATGTCATCAATTACAGCAGCATCGAGAGGCCAAGTGTCAATTGATGAGGTTCCATGATAGATTTATGAATTATTTATAGTTACCTAGTCTGGTAACATAAAACTATAGGCCACTGCTTACAGGTAGAGGTCATTTTACATTGAAACCTTTTTTTTCCCCATACAGTACAATTATTACAATTATATTATTAAACAATTATACATGTTGAATGAGATGCTGAGGTAGCAGCCTATTTAAATTTCTCAACATGCAGTTTTCTTATGGCATCCATAGTGGTAAACTATATTCATCGTCCTATAATTTTAGTATCTGTGTCATTCATCTCCGTAGCAGTCGGCACTAAAAGCCAATGTTTACTCTCGATGCAGCACCTGCATATAGGTTGCATTGGATAACATGACGGTGTGAAGTTGGATCTATGCCGGCAAACATGGAATGTTTTAAGAATGCACAACCATTTAGCCTAATCCCCCTCATCTGCCAACTGACATTCCCTACATTATTTTACACTTGCATTAAATAATCAAACTCCATAATTATTTAATCCTTTTCAGAAACAGGATATTTTAGTGAAAGGACGGCTCAACTTCAATGGATATATGAGGCGCTTCCGAGAGAGCTTTAAGCTTATGGGGCACTCATAGTAAAACGTTACCGTGTGTGTGGATGTATGGTACAGCGTCTGGCCAGCGGTTGATGTTGAAGGTGCGTCTGAGAGAGGGTTAGGCTTCTATGGTGCATAGTATAACGCCACAGTGTGGAGGAAGATATTTGGAGCTTTGCATGGCCAGCAGTTGATTTGGATATCTGCCTCTATGCGATGGTTAAGCTTCTCGGACACAGTGTGTGGCTCATTGTACTATAACGCCATGGTGTGTGGCTCGCAAATGGGTCGTCGCCATGGGGATAACACGCCCAACTCTTTCCTTGAACTCAGCCCAAAGCACATTTTTCTATTTAATTTAAAACCCATTTTCTCCAAAGCCGTTTGTCCATTTTGTTCTACCGTATAAATATGTCCGTTCAACATGGCAGTCCCCATAGTATAGGACCCGCTCCCTATGTAGACATAAAGGGCACCTTCTAAGGTAACCAAAACAAAGGATCTTATTGTCACGGGGTTACACACACATTTTTACATACTTGTGAATATTAAATTACATTTCTGCCAAGTCTGTTCCGCTAGAGGCCAGTCGATTGTACACATTATCCCTATAACCATCTATTTGAACACAGCACCTTCAACTACAGAGTAGGGCTGTAAACGCTATGAACATCCACTAAGCCCAAGGCTTAGTGGATGTTCATAGTATCGGGTTGGTTGAATAATAAAACTGAAGCCTCTAGTAAGTGAGCTGTCGTTTTGGTTTTACCCCCTGCTGGTATGGCTCATCTCGCGCTGGCCAGAGCTACGTTTGGTATAAATGGCCAATTTGAGCCATAATCCCGTTAACATGTTTGGTAAGATTCCGCTCCTATAATGAGCGAATATTGACACATCTACCACTTTTTTTGCATCGCATTTCGCTCCCCGCTTGCCGTTCTCTCCCTCCATTTTCTCAACTGAACATCGATGGCAGCTCAGCAGAGATCACTCAGCGATCGCTACATCACTCAGTGTTCATCAATTTGCCTATCGATTTTAATCCTTGTTCCTGGCTCTGGTTTCTAATAGTATAATAAAGTCCTGTTGCAATACCACTGTTTATAATAATTATATGGCTGTGACTCAAAATGTGCTAAATCATGGGTGTACTTTTCTCTGCTGTCACGAACCGTCCACGGATTTGGACTGGAACCACTAAACCACTAATTCACATGCAAACACACACACAAACAAACACACACACACACACACACACACACACACACACACACACACACACACACACACACACACACACACACACACACAAACATACACACACACACACACACACACACACACACACACACACACACACACACACACACACACACACACACACACACCCACACACACACACACAGTTTTTGGGTCTGACAAATCTGAAAAAATGGCCAAATTCATAACGTATTGCACTCTCTAATGCACGTAAATTAATATCCATCATGCAGGCGCACACATGCTTGTAACAAAGCATGTAAACAGAGTTAAGATATGAGCTTTGTTTAGCTTTCATTCATCATATTCTGCCACATTTAGTTATCGGCAGAGTAAGTGCATGCGTCTTTCCCTGTCTCGTGTAGATTGATGTTGCCAACTGTCCTTCTCCCCCTTATGTATATTTTTCCTCTCTCTCCATCTGTTTCTTTCGATTTCCCTCCTCTCTGTCCTTCTCATTAAACATGTCCTCTCTCCCCATACTCCTGTTCTCCTTCCATTCCCTTCACGCCCCTTTCCTCTCCCCTCCTCTCTTCTATCCTCAAACGCGCCCCCCCCTCCCACCTCTCCTCCTGAACCCCCTCTACTCTCCCCTACCCTCCTCTGTCCGCCCCCCCCCCCCCCCCCCCCCCCCCACCTCCTCCTCCACCCCATCTCCTCCCATCCCTCCTGCTCCTCCCCCCCTCCTTCCTCCTCCACCAGCTCTCGTCTGCGCTGATGTTCGACGCGGTGCACGTGGTGGTGGGCGCCGTGCGCGAACTCAACCGCAGCCAGGAGATCGGCGTGAAACCGCTGAGCTGCGCCTCGCCACAGATCTGGCAGCACGGCACCAGCCTCATGAACTACCTGCGCATGGTGAGTCGCCATGACGACTGGCGCTGCGCACATCGCCGTGCACACGCGTATACATGCTCACAAACTGTGGTGGTGGGCACGCACATGCCGTCGGGGGTTTGCGTATGTGTGTGTGAACACAGAGTTAGATACCGAATGTTAAACATGTAAATATCCCCCGCGCGTAAATATATATTATATTACACAAACACACACACACACAAATGCAGGGAACAGACGGGACTATGTACATACTGCATGAGGGCACTCTGTTTGGAAAGGATGCCGATCATATTTGGACCTGCATGTACGTGCACATATTCTCAGAAACACCCACATGTGTATGCACACACACGGATCCGCACACACGCACGCATGCACGCACGCACACACGCATGCACACACACACACACACACACATGCAAACACACACACACACACACACACACACACACACACACACACAGTAATATGAACACGGTTTGCTCACTTACTAATAGAAAGGCATCCACACAACACAAATTGTCATATCAATGCAAATGCATGTCTATCTCGAATCCATACACACCTCAGCGAACACGCACTCTTCAGGAATCAAACAGATTGACAGGTTTGTGGATAGTCACAGCACTGGCTTTTGTTTTGTCAGGGCTTGTAACAAGGCTGGTGCCAATGCCTTTACAAATCACGTCTGACATGAATCACTACTGTTCGCAGTTTTTTTATGTTAATGTGAAACACATTAGCTACGGAACAATTTGATGTGTAAAATATTTCAAGGGGGGAATGGGAGGGGGATATTTAAATATCCTATACTCGTTAGTTCTCTCTAGTGTTTCCGACCCAACATCTGGATAAACCAATTAACTCCACCCAGAGGTGCAGCAATTTGAGCAGAATCAAACGGATGAGAGATGTTCAAACACACAGTCCTGCCCTTAGAAATCCTACTCAGACATTTTGGATCTGAATATCCATTGTGATACCCCCCACGATTATGAACACAAGACAGTCTTCCATATTGGCCCCATGTTAGCCCTCTATGACGTTAACTATATAGATCTCAGCGCCTCCCTCCACCAGACATCAGCCATCAGCTCATCTCATCCCGACCCTTCATCCCAGCTATTGTCACACTACACTGGCCATTGTCTCGTCCCGTCGACCCCCCGCCGCTGCGTGTCATCCCTGCGTGGGGTGAGCGTCTCTGGAGGGGCCGCCCATCCTCAGCCCCTCCTGCTCTCCGTCCTTCCATCGTCTGCTCCCTGCCAGGCCCAGCATCTGCCTTAGATCCCTAACCCCGTCCCGGGCACCTCCTTCCATCCCCATGCCATCCTCCACCCCTTATCGGGGTGGAGGACTATTCAGCTTCTGTGCTGTTTACTGTCTGTGTTCTGCCTGTTTACGGTCTGTTTACTGCCTGGGTTCTGCCTGTTTACAGTCTGCTTACTGTCTGGGTTCTGCCTGTTTACGGTCTGTTTACTGTCTGGGTTCTGCCTGTTTACAGTCTGTTTTCTGTCTGGGTTCTGCCTGTTTACGGTCTGTTTACTGTCTGGGTTCTGCCTGTTTACAGTCTGTTTACTGTCTGGGTTCTGCCTGTTGATGGTGTGTTTACTCTCTGGGTTCTGCCTGTTTACAGTTTGTTTACTGTCTGGGTTATGTCTGTGTACAGACTTTAGGGGGTATTTCCTCTGCAGTTTTTCCTCATCCGTCTCTCCCTCCCTCCCTCGTTTTCACCCATCTCCTGACTTGTTGATTTCTAAAAAAGTTGAAACAGAAAGTTGAAACCGCATATTGACACAGCGTCTAGTTCGGTTGTGCTCTGTTTATACCTGCATTCTCATTCCCTCCCTTTTCCTCTGCCTGTACATTGTGCTCACCCTCCTCCTACTCTCTTCATCTCTCCCCATACACCTCGCTTTTGTTTTGTCATTTCGACTTACTGTTATCTCTCTCTCTCTCTCTCTCTCTCTCTCTCTCTCTCTCTCTCTCTCTCTCTCTCTCTCTCTCTCTCTCCCTCTCTCCCTCTCTCTCTCTCATCCCTGTGTCTCTCGCCCAGGTGGAGTACGACGGCCTGACAGGCCGCGTGGAGTTCAACAGTAAAGGTCAAAGGACCAACTACACCCTGAGGATCCTGGAGAAGCACCGCGGGGGCCACAGAGAGGTCAGGGGTCACACGCTAGCGTCCACCAGCTCCGCCCGTTGGCCTGCAGGCAAAGGGAATAAAGTCAGAGGCCACCTGTCTGATCTGAAAGTGCCCACAGAGGCATTTAACACAGAGGTCAATCTCATCACAAGTCCCCCCCTCCCCACCCCTCAGTGTCTGGGGACTTGATAGTGAGATGCTGGTTTGAAGCTTTGGCTTCTACACGGCCCCCCAGAGAACACAAAGAAAACCAATTAACAAAGATATTAAATTTAAATCATTGATTTAAAAACTGCCCAGAACAGCCAATTAAAAACAACAGTATTAAAAAATGAACGAAAGAGGATCGACTCGCAGTGCACGAGAAGAAGATGAGCCCTTATATAAACTGTTAAGTAATTTACTCATAGCGCCACTCTGGATTAAAATGTCTGGATTACTGACAACTAATGTCTTTGGTTATTTTGTCCTTTTTTATTTCCTATAACATATATTTTGTTTTGCATTATCTAAGGCCTCTACGGCATTTTGTCCAAGAATCTAATATTGCATGTAAACTGGAGAGGCGAAATGATTCAAACATTTAAAGCATGGACTGAAACTCTAAAGCCCTTGATGATTTCCTTGTCCCTCTTACTAATGTGGTGATGGGGTCATCATCCATTCATGTAAACCAAATCAACAGAATATACAACAACAACCATTAAATATTTAAATGTTGCCTTTCACGCACGTGTGATTGATTTCCCGAACCAATCAAGAAGACATTCCCTGATTAGTAAGAGACGAGCCGGAGTGGTGTCATATCTACACTTTCATAGATGCGCACGCAGGCACACTTACCTTGAAACAAAATATTTTCACAGAGAATTAACTCCCTAATTGTTGCAGATGGCTATGCCATTGCTATGAAATTACACTTAATAAGTAGCTCTTAAATTGTACCTACATCACCTTCAATACTAGTTTATGCCAAGTTCCTTATATGGGCAAAACGATATTTTAAAGTCCTGCCTGAGGCAGAAAACCATGTGCACAAGTTAACCCCACAGTTAGAGACACATAAACTCAGCAGAGCTAGTCTCTTTGAACATCATTCACAACTTGCTCATGAGCATGTCAGCAACCATAGCGAAATCCCTCAGTCACTTGCGCTGTAGTTCCTGTAGGGATTCACACAGGACCAGAGAGAAAGAGAGAGAGAGAGGGCGGGAAGAGAAAGGGATGGCAAAATGTAAAAGATACACTCCACCCACGCTGGAAGAAAATTAAGATTTAATGACACGAAAGTGCGCACATCGCCACAGATCTAGATCCAGGCGGTTTATTCATGGTTCAGCGGCATGGCAAAACACCTCTTCACCGTCTGCCTTTAAGATACCTCCGTAGGGCCTAATGTCAACCTGCTGGCTTTCATGTGAACACTGAATGCCAGCAGGATAACAAGGGCCATGCCTGGATGTTAACTCGGTGGGAGGGATCGGTGCCTAATTGACTACGATTAACATTTTAACTCTGATCCGTCTGGTCACCTTTGTGAATGCAGCTCCACTGCAGCACCGTCTGCAGGCCAGGAACCACTGCCTGGTTTAAATGCCAGGCGAGGACACGATGTAGCAGGGGAGAAAAAACAAAATCCACGGCTGTGTCTCCTCCGTCTCTGTGCTCTGACCTACTGAGGGAGGCAGGAGAGCAACCTCTTCCAGAGAGGCTGTTGTGCAAGCTATATACACACACACACAGACATGCATATACACACACACAAGCACATACACACCTGCATGCATGCACAACCATACACACACACACACACACACACACACACACACACACACACACACACACACACAAACACACACATACACATACACATGCACACAAACCCACACACACAGACTCATGAGGTTCAACAGGTTTTATGGCGCCATAAAGCAGATATATCTTTGGCGGTTCCGGTGCCCTTTAAGAAATGTAAGCATAGGAAAGCATGCGTGGTAATGGAACGGTAGCTCATAAATGGCTTTCATGATACTGACGACTTGTTTTTTGCACCCCGTTCCTTGATCTGCCTGCAAGTACATGCTTTCTTTGCAGCCCTCCATTCCACATACTCCCACAGGTAAATGGCTCCAAGGGGCGCTATTAAATAAACGAGGACATACGGTATTCCGTGAACGAAACACAACAGCAGGGCGCCGTTCTGTTAGACATGCAAGGGCACTCTGGGTAATGGCCGAATAGATTGAACTCGCTCAGCTGCACCTGCTTAATTGCAATAGATGATGTGTGCCGGGCCGCTAGTGTAGAGCACTTACCTCAAAGATGGAGCTTCAGCGCATAGCCATCGATTGTAACCCGCCCCCCACTCACCTCCATGACAGATCGGTGTGTGGTTCTCCAACAACACCTTGGCCATGAACTCCACCAGCCTGGACATCAACGTGTCGGAGACGCTGGCCAACAAGACACTCATCGTCACCACCATACTGGTAAGGCAGCGGTGTGCCCCCCACCCCCTCTCTCTTGGCCAGCATGTTGGGGGGGTTTCCTTGGTCACCATGGCTGCCTTGTGTTGTGTACCAGTCATGGATCACATGTTTTTCCCTTTAGTACTTAGAACAGTGAAACTACTCGTGCGCGGATTTCTCAGTCAGGAGTTACGTCCCCTCATGGGCACCGTACTTCATACCATACACGGAATCAGAGACAGTTCTCATGAATATCATTATCTTTGTGGAATCCTCCTGACCAGCATTTCCACACCTCTGATTTCGATGTTAAATGAAAGAGAATATGGTTCTGATTGCCGTTAACGGCACAGATTCTCTGCCATCAGCAGCCATTTTGTCTCCCTGGGAGATGCCAATTAGGTTAATTGTTATAATGCCTCAGCAAAAGCTCCTAATGATCAGCCAGCAGCACTGCAGTTAGAATTGTGCATACATGTACCCTGCTGTTTCATATCCATTTGCGATAGCTATAAAATAATCCTCATTAGTTACTTTTACATTAATATCTTTCTAGTTGTTAGCTTTCTATCAGAAACATTTCTCAACGCTCTTCCCAGCTTTTCAAAAATGCGATCCCTTGGTGTTGAACGAGTGTTGCTTCAACTAAAGTCCTGTTTCCTCCTGTCGCTATAGTGACAATAGTCCCTCAGAAGGTAGAGTGGGTTGTCTGGCAACTAGAAGCTGGGTGCTGTGGTTGCTGGTTTGATCCTCCTGGGAAAAGATATAAAGTTGCCCTTAAGCAAGAAGCTAATGTGTGAAGTGTGAATGTATGTGTATGTATGTGTGTGTGTGTGTGTGTGTGTGTGTGTGTGTGTGTGTGTATACTTGTGTATGCGTCACTGAATGTGTGAGGGCTTGCGAATGTGAAGGAATTGACCTGTAAAGGGCTGTGAGAGCTTGTAGTTTGCAGCAAAGCGCTTTGTGAACACATTGCATTCATCTCCTGCCTCCCTCTGTGTCTGTGGCTGCAGGAGAACCCGTACGTGATGCGCAAGGGCCACGACCAGTACGAGGGCTTCTGCGTGGACATGCTCCGGGAGCTGGCCGACATCCTGAAGTTCTCCTTCAGGATCAAGCTGGTGGACGACGGGCTGTACGGGGCCCCCGAGCCCAACGGCTCCTGGACCGGGATGGTGGGGGAGCTGATTAACCGAGTGAGGGCACACTTGCACACACACAAAGGCCCACTTACAGCCACACGGGCACACACAAACAAACACGCATACAGTCACAGACAGTCACAGACGCAGTCACACGCACCCTGATACAGACATACATTCACAGACACACACGCACACACACACACACATAAACACACACACATAATCGCTCGCGCACACACACACACGCACGCACACACACACACACACACACACACACACACACACACACACACAACAACCGCACACGCACACCCGTGCCCACACACAGAACCGCACAACACATACTGAAGACATAGCCGCAAACCTTAGCTCGGCTTCAAATTCCCACTTCTCAAATAGCCCTCAGAAGGGAATACAAGTCGTATCTGGGGCAACGCCCGAGCTGGATACATTTCCTAGAATCTAACATTAAAACTTTCCTCACGAAAATCCATCTCCCCCAATCAGATCTTTCTAGGCCCCGCCCCCTGCCGGCCCACGACACGAATAGCCTGCTAGCATAAGAGCTAATGAGACCGCCTCTCTGCTTAATTACCATCCGGCACACTTCAATTAACAGGCGTTGGGCCCCGTGTGAGGTCTGTGGCATGGGGGCCCCCTCCTCCTCTCTCCCCTTGCTCCCCTTCCGCTCGGCACTGCCTCCCTCCCCTGATGGCCTCCCCATGGCCTGATCACTCAGCCCTCATTAGCAGCCCATGTTCATCAATTATCTGCTAATGGAGGAGAGGGAGCAGGGCCAGGGAGACCCAGGACCTACTGGGCTTTATAAAGGTGTGCATGCTGGAGCGACGCTAGCAATTTGGTGCAAATAACAGTGTTAAATAGGCTGAAAAATGTCAGCAGTTGAGTGAGTGTATGTGTGTGGGTGTGTGTGTGTGTGTGTGTGTGTGTGAGAGTCGGAGTGGTTGTGTGCGTGTGTGTGTGTTTGTGTGTCTATGTGTGTGTGTGTGTGTGTGTGTGTTACTGTGCATAGTTGTGCATCTCTTTTTCGAAATGAACCATGTCTATGGTCAAATGTGAGTATGTGAATATGTGTGTGCGTGTGTGTGTTTGTATCTATGTGTGACTGTGCAGTTATGGATGTATTGTCCACCCCATTGTTCTTCTGGGTTAATGTGAGTTTGGCTGTCGACATTTTATGGAAATCTCTGAAGAGATATCTTCCAGTTTGTTGTCGCTTGTTGTTCCTTTACCGGTGCTTTCCTTTACAAATGGAAAAGCACGGAGTGTGGATTTGTCCTTGACTAGCCCAACAAATATCACAGCACTGTAATCGCTTGTATAACAGCCTCCCCTACACGCCGGCTTCGAGTGGCGTTCCATGGTCTAATTTTATCTTGCTCTCCAGTTCCACTTCTTTCTGCGGTCGGTGTTTCTGTGTTACTCACCCGCTCCTGTAATGTTTGCTCGCTCTCTATCTCTCCATCTCCCTCCCCCCTCCACCCTGCAGAAAGCGGACCTGGCGGTGGCTAGCTTCACTATCACCTCGGAGAGAGAGAAGGTCATCGACTTTTCCAAGCCCTTCATGACCTTGGGAATCAGCATCCTGTACAGAGTTCACCTGGTGAGCAAGGGGTCAGAGGTCATCGGGCTAGCAGAACCAGAACCTGGGGTCTCAGATTGGATGCAGAGGCTGCAGTTTGTGTATAAGGACCATAGTGCCCCCTAATCTAGATAGAATGCATCTCAGCTGGTGCTATACATATACATTATATACTGGTCTCTTCATAGGTATATGGGCTTGCACGAGATTGATGACTTATAAGAAATACATATTTAGAGTATACCTATTACAAAAAAAGTAAGGTAAGATCCCTTATATATGATGATTTCCAAATAATATATACTACTACTAATACTAATGCTAATACTATATACTATACTATACTAATACTAATACTAATACTTCACTGGGGCATTGTGATTTTACAGATATGTTGATGGGGAAGTTGAGGTTGCAAGAATTTCCAAACCCAAAAAATGAGCTAGAGTGACAGTTATTCACATGTAAGCAGGATATGGTCACCACTAGATATCTCAATATTGCTCAGACTGTATTTGGCTGTGAGTGATAAGGTAAAAGCCTCCCGATGCGTCCCTGCTGAAGCCCTGTGGACGATATTCACCTTCCTCCATGGCGGGGCTGTGGGGACTAGATAAGGGTGGCAGCTTTACATTGCTAATGAGGTGTTGGGCCACCAGCCAGGAGCACTGTGGAGAGAATCATTGTGACACCGGGCATTTATGGATCACTGCATTAGCTTATCGAAGCATGGCTGTCCTGCTGCCGGTTGAGTGCGGTCACTAACACTGCCACCCTGTGGCGGTGAAACGCGGTGCATTCATTCATCGCTTAGACGTTAAAAGTCATTTTTCCCACCTATCTACAGGCCTGTCTCTATATCTGGCTCCCTGTGGTCGATCTATCTTTGACTGGCACCCTCTCTGCCTCTGTCTGCATCAATCTTTCCATATATCTTTTTCATCTTGTGGAAGGGGCAGGGTAATGTAGGGATTCACTGTTTGACTTACCCGCAGTCTACCAAAGGCATCCTTGAAATAAATAAATATGTGTGAGTTGCTTTGAATAAAAGTGTCTGATATATGACTAAATATTGCTACATATATGCAGAAATATAGTTTCAACTCTTTCACCTACCTTTCAAGCCATTAATCCCCCAACCCCTTTCTCTCTCTCTCTCTCTCTCTCTCTCTCCCCCCCCCCCCCCCCCCCCCTCTCTCTCTCTCTCTCTCTCTCCCCCACCCCCTCCCTCTGTGTGTGCACCAGGGGAGGAAGCCAGGCTACTTCTCCTTCCTGGACCCCTTCTCTCCAGCTGTGTGGCTCTTCATGCTGCTGGCCTACCTGGCCGTCAGCTGCATCCTCTTCCTGGCTGCAAGGTCAGAGGTCGTCCTCCCTCCCTCCCTCCTCCAATGTCTACCCCACCCACCCTTGTCCCTCCCACCCTCCCTCCCTCCACCCCTGTCCTCCCCTCTCCCTGGTCCCTCCCTCTCAGTCTCCGGGCCTCCACAGATTGTCCCACTCAGACGGTGGATTCTCCTTATTTTGTCATGCCTCGCCTAAATCATAAGGTGACGGTGGAGCGGCGGGAGATATAATATCACACGCTCACTGGGATGATAAAGGCTGATGGGATATTTATGATATTCCTTATATTACATACCACTATTATATTGCACTGCGGCGTGCTCCCATATCATATTAGATCCCTGCTTTATATTTCACCTCATCTCCGCGTTTATAGAATTTCGATTGAATAGTTTTATCTAAATCATATATTACATATACTATATTACATTGCATTGCATTATCGTATATTACAACGCATGTCATTATATATCATATCACTATGGCATATGATGTCCCTATAGGTGACAGAGGGGCATACATGTCCCTGGTGTCTGACCCTACACATGGTGTGTCCTCTCTGCCCAGGCTGAGCCCCTACGAGTGGTACAACCCCCACCCGTGTCTCCGGGAGCGCAAGGACCTGCTGGAGAACCAGTACACCCTTGGGAACAGCTTGTGGTTCCCCATCGGAGGCTTCATGCAGCAGGGCTCCGAGATCATGCCCAGGGCCCTGTCTACCAGATGTGTCAGCGGGGTGTGGTGAGTCGGACCTGCTGCTGCTGCTGCTGCTGCTGGCTCTGGGTGTTTGTGTATGTGTGTGTGCGTGTGTTTGTTTGTGTTTTTATGTGTGTGTGTTTGTGTGTGTTTGAGTGTATGTGTGTGTGTGTGTGTGTGTGTGTGTGTGTGTGTGTGTGTGTGAGTGTGTTTCTTTGTGTGGGTTTGCATGCATGCATGTGTGTGTTTGTTTGTTTGTGTTTGTGTGTGCGTGTCTTTACTAAGCACGGTGATGCCAGGCTGCTTGTATGGGGTTTATTTAATGTTCTTTTTTTTTATTGTTGATATTCATAATTCAAAAGCCATGTCCACCGGCTTAGTCAGATAGCATTTCTCAATTAATTTTCAGGTCTATTTAATTTATATTCTCTCTTTATTTATTATTTGTTTGTAATTTTTAAATAGTTTTTATTTAATGCTAGTTGGTCCTAAATGTCTTACTGAAGCCCATTGAAGATCATTCTCCCGAGAGTAAGCCTAATAAACTCTGTAGCTATGGGGGGGTTAGGAGGAATAATCATCCCCCTATCTTAGATTATTGCAGAGCGTGCTTCCACAATAAAAGCCCCCGTGAACCAAGCCCCCCTGTTCTGTCGTGACCCCTGTGCTCTGCCCTGCAGGTGGGCCTTCACCCTGATCATCATCTCCTCCTACACCGCCAACCTGGCCGCCTTCCTGACCGTCCAGAGGATGGAGGTGCCCATCGGCTCCCCGGATGACCTGGCCGACCAGACCAACATTGAGTACGGCACCATCCACGGAGGGAGCACCATGACCTTCTTTATGGTACGCTGTGCGTGTGTTTGTGTGTTTGTGTGTGTTTGTTTGTCAATGTGTGTGCGTGTGTGTTTGTATTTTATTTGTAAAAGTGTGTGTGTGGATTTGTTTTTGTTTGTAAATAGTGTGCGTTAATGTGCGTGTTTGCAAGGTGTGTATGTGTGTATTTGTGTGTGCGTGTGCATGCATGTGTGTGTGCGGTTGTGCGCGTGTGTGTGTGTGTGTGAACAAATGTTTGTGCGTGTGTCTTCAAGACTATGCCGGAGGTGTCATGTTATCCTCATGTCTCCTCTTATCTCCCCTTTGTCTCTGAGCTCCTATCCGGTTTGCTTTATGGCTGTTTATGTTTGTGTTAAGTGGCTGACTGCTTGTGTTTACTTATACCACAGCTCCAGGCATCTGGGTTGGCATCTGGGTTTGTTTGGGTGCGTGTGTGTGTGTTTGTGTGTGTCTGTGCGTCTGAATGTGTGTTTGTATGCACACACAAAATCACACACAATATACAATGTGTGTGTTTGTTGGCTGCAGTGAGCATGTTGTGTGAAATTATTGATTTGGTTTTGCGTGTGTGTTTTGTGTGTGTACAAAGGGGGAAGACAGCAAGCTGGCCAATACATCTGCGTGTATCTGTTTGCCTGTGTGTGTGTGTGTGTGTGTGTGTGTGTGTGTGTGTGTGTGTGTGTGTGTGTGTGTGTGTGTGTGTGTGCGTGTGTGCCTGCCTGTTTATTTCTTAAACAGATTGCAGATTGCACCACTGAGAGGATACGACAACATCTGAGCTCATTGTTGTGGCTCATAAAAACAAACATCTGATTTCACACTTTATTACATTTCACCATATCTATTACACAGACATACACACACACACACACACACACACACACACACACACACACACACACACACACACACACACACACACACACACGTATGCGCACACAAAGATCAACAAACCTAGTGATTTCATCACACAGAATAGCCGGCACCCGCCCCACTTACCCGCCCTCAAACCCCACTCTTTTATTCTGATTTTCTCTTCGGACAGAATTGTAGCCGACACAAAATGTAATTGTAAGTTTATTCCCCTCATGCGGTTTCAGAGTGCGTCCAATCTCTCACCACACACTGGACCACCTGCTGTGTTCAGATTGGTTTGGATTTGCTCGCCTGTCTTTGTAAACCGAGGCGTAACCGTTACATTATGAGGAGGTCATTTCCTTCGTCTGCCTTCTTTGTCCTCCTCTTACCTCTCACATTCTTTTTTTTTTACCTGTGTGTGCTTTTGATCCGATATCTTTCTCTATATTCCTCTGTATGCTGTTCTCCGCTGCCGCATGCTATCAGTGCACTTATCTCAGGCTGGGCTTTCTCTCCCAGCTTTGTGACTCCTAATCTCTCACTGTTGACCCGCGGTTCATCCTTCATCCAAGTCAATACTTGCATTTAACATGCTTGCTTGCACCCACCAACACACACACACACACACACGCAAACACGCGCGCACACACACACGCACACACGCACACACGCACACATGCACACACACACACACACACACACCCACAAAAAAAACAAGCGCATACACAAAAACAAGCGCACACACACAGACACACACTTTTTGTTTGACTGCTGCTGCCTGCCTTTGTCAGGGCCCAAATTTTCAATCTCAATATTTTTTTCCCTGGATGAATATAGGTTGAATAATAAAAAGGTTTAAAACATACACAGATATGCAAGTGCACCTCCCCCCCCACACACACACACACAGGATAGGCTACAGTTGATGTGTTTGCACATGGGAAAACCTGACTGATATCTTTCCCCTCCCAGAATTCCCGGTACCAGACGTACCAGCGGATGTGGAACTACATGCACTCCAAGCAGCCCAGCGTGTTCGTGAAGAGCACGGAGGAGGGCATCGCCCGCGTGGTCAACTCCAAGTACGCCTTCCTGATGGAGAGCACCATGAACGAGTACCAGCGCGGACGCAACTGCAACCTCACCCAGATAGGAGGCCTGCTGGACACCAAGGGCTACGGCATCGGCATGCCGCTCGGTGAGGCCGCAGGGCAGAGGGGGCACGCAGGGGGTTGGGGGGGGGGGGGGTGTCGGGGTGGAGGTTTGGGTGGGGGGAGAGTTATGGAGGAGTTGGGTGGAAGCTGGTAACAAGATAAGGGATTATACCCTAAGAAGAGGGTATCAAGGTGGGGATGGATTCAACTATTTGCCTACTAGTTTTAGTAAGAGTAGTCGTAGTAGTAGTAGTAGTGGCGGTGGTGGTGGTGTTGCTGGGGGTGGTGGTAGTGGTAGTAGTAGTAGTAGTAGTAGTGGTGGTGGTAGTAGTAGTATGCTACTCATTTAGAATAGCCAAGTTGAAGAATACTGTTGATTTGAAGTTATCAGTTCAGCTAGGTAAGGATAGATACGTTACTGAGCAAGAATGATAAGGTGAATGGACAGATGGAAGCGGAGGTAGAGCGACGCTCTGACACCAGTAGCATCCTCTCTTTATAACGGTTGTCGGTTGTTTTGTTGTTGTTCAACTGTTTCTGTCTTCTTAGCCTATGATCTGTGCTTAACTATCGCTGGCCAGCGGCTTGGTATTGAGCGGCCTCGGCTTGTAATCTCACACTTTATCTTCCCCCATAATCCTCTCTGCTCATCCTCATCGTGTGAGGATGAGCCTCCTCATACAATCCTTTATTCTGCCAGAGCTCTTGGCTGCACTCCTCATTTCTCATCTTGTCTGAAATACCTCCTATGACCTCAACACCTCCCATCTTCTCTCTGCCCCTCACTCCTTTCTTCCTCTGTTCAATCCTTTGCTTCTTCCTTTCTTCTTGCCCTCTTTCATTCCTTTCATCCTTCCTGTCTTCCCTGTTTGATGTTTTTCTCTTGTTGCTCATGCGTTCCTCTTTTTGTGTCCCTGTGCGTGTGTGTGCGGGTGTGCGTGTATGTGTGTGTGTCTGTCTATGCGTGTGCGCGTGCGTGTGTGTTTGTGTCTGCTTGTGCATTTGTGCGTGTGTGTGTGTGTGTGTGTGTGTGTGTGTGTGTGCCACGCGCGAGGCAGGCTCTCCGTTCAGAGAGGAGATCACGATGGGCATCCTGCAGATGCAGGAGAACAACCGTCTGGAGATCCTGAAGAGGAGGTGGTGGGAGGGCGGCCAGTGTCCCAGGGAGGAGGACCACCGGGCCAAAGGTCAGTCCCTCCTTTCCCCCGCCCCCCCTCCCACCCCTCTCTAATCCCTCCTCTCCCTGCGGGCAGCTCCCTCTCCCCTAACAGTCCGACTAATGGCTAATGCCTAACCTAATGTCCTTGTGAAGAGTGCTTAGCTCACTCTACTCTTCTAATGTCTGCTGCTTGTCCCAGGTGGCCCTTAATGGGGAATTTATTGGACAGCAAGGGTGCATGGGAACACACTCATGCACTCTCTCGTGAATGCACGTGCGTGTGTGTGTGTGCTCACGTGTGCATGTGTGTGCGTACATGTGCGCGTTTCCCGCGTTTGTTTGTGCTTGCTCGTGCAGTCGTGTATGAATAAATGGCAATAGACGTATCTATGTCCCCGTGAGCCAGCTTATGTATGTAAGGGTTCAGATAAAACGGGCTAATCTTAATTGAAGTGAAATAAGAACCTTTAGCTATTTTGATAATTAAGTTTTTAGCTATTTCAAACCAATGTGATTCCAAGAGGAGCAGCAAAATTAGGACTACATTATAAAATTGCCCAAACATTATTTATTCCAAACCGCTCCTCCGTGCCACACTATTCCCGCTGAAACTAATTCACGCAGTCAAGTCAAGGTTGAGGTTTTGGCAACTAACACATTTTATTCTCCATAGTATACGAGAAAACTTTTCATATATTCAGCGGACTGTGTGTGTGTGTATGTGTGTGTTTGTGTGTGTTGGTTTGTGTCAATAACGGAAAGCAATGCGATATAAATGTGTGTAACTTTATTTAGTTTTAGTATCTTAGTACTTTCATAGTACTTTACTAATACTATTGAGTCATTTAGCAGACGCAGTTATGCCAAACAATGAACTGAGATACTTGTCGTTAAAGAGTACCCAATCTGCTCTCTCCCCCTCACTCCCCCTCTCTCCCCCTCTCTCCCTCTCTCCCCTCTCCCCCCTCCCTCCCCCTCCCCCAGGCCTGGGCATGGAGAACATTGGCGGTATCTTTGTGGTTCTCATCTGCGGGCTGATCATCGCCGTGTTCGTGGCCATCATGGAGTTCGTGTGGTCCACGCGGCGGTCGGCCGAGACCGACGAGGTACGCCCCCACACCTGCCCTCGCCGAACCCCCAGACACACCCCAGTAGGTCACCATGGCAACCCGCCAACCCTTCCGCTTTTTTAATGGTGCGCTTGCGTATCTTCCGTTGGGTGTGTAATGTATCTGTGTGCGTGTGTGATTTTGAGAGAATTCAATTTATGAACATTAATCATCTGTGTGTTTTTCGTTATCCTGTGTGTTTTTGTGTGTTGTTGTTTTGTGTATTTGTGCGGGTGCGGGCTATGCTATTGGGGGTTCCATGTGTAATGTTATGTGCACGTGCCGTGAAAACAATTATGTTTCTGCAAAGTTGTGCTGTTATACGGTTAGTGGACTAGTAAGAGCCTCGCTTTAAATAATGAACACATAATAAAGTGCCATTGCAGGGCATGCTGTGCCTGAACATGTAACACTTTTGCGCCGTTAGTGTGGTTGCTTGACAGTATGGCAATAGGTGTGATTATGAGATAAACTTGTTACATGGAGAAGCAATATTGAGACTTTGGCAATATTTGCTGACAATTAAAAGCGTATAGTGTGACTTGTTTTCCCCTGGCATTAAATGTCATGATGTATCTTCCTTTACATGCCTCACCTGTACGCTGGTATCCCCCGTTTCCATTCCTGGATTGTGTCTCACCCATCGTACTGTGCGTCTTCCTCTCTCTCTCTTTTTCTTCCTTTGCCTCTCTCTCTCTTTCTCTCTCAAACTCACACACCTCCTGTCATTGGGCCATCAGTGTCTGTCTTCTGATAATGAGTACTGTTTCTGTTTATGTAAGCACATTATTTTCATTTTATTTTTCATTTTGATGAAATGTGGTTTTATGTGTGTGTGTGTGTGTGTGTGTGTGTGTGTTCGTGTGTGTGTGTGTGTGTGTGTGTGTGTGTGTGTGTGTGTGTGTGTTGTGGATGGATTATTGCACATTTCAGTGGCCTGTTTGGGTGGTTGGAAGAAACATGCTGGCATAGATTTGTGTTTATATCTGTGTGTCTGTGTGTGTGTTTTCAGGCCCGCCGCTCTGTTCATCGTGCAGTCATTATGGGCCGCCCATTTATTAAACATTTAGGTGTTTTGTGTTCGGATTGTAATAACTCTCTACTCTTGGAATATCCTCTCATCTCTGCCCATCCTACCATGCTCCCCCATTACCTTGTGGTTTCTCCCTTCCTCTGTTCCCCTCCTCCTACAACTCCCACATTCTTGTAACATCTTTGCCCCATGTCACTGTGTGTGACTTTTTTGTCTTTACCTCCACCTACCTCGTGTTTTTTTCTTGTTTTTCTCCATCCCCATCCCCCTGCTCTTACCTCTTCCTTTCTGCCCCCCCTCATTTTACTTTCATCCTGCCATCTGCCTACTTTGCTTCCTCGGCCCCTCCCCCCTTTCCTACCCTCGTCTCCTCCCTCTCTCCTCCTCTCTCCCCCTCCTTCCTTCCTCTTTTCCGTCGCTCCTCCCCCTCTCCCAGGTGTCTGTCTGTCAGGAGATGCTCACCGAGTTTCGAAACGCCGTCTCCTGTAAGAAGAGTTCCCGCTCCCGCCGCCGCCGGCCCGCCTCCAGCTCCTCTGCCCTGCGCCACCCCGGCCGCGTCCCCCTGGGGGCCCCCCGGCCCCTGCGGCTTGTCCGCGAGATGCGCCTCAGCAACGGCAAGCTGTACAGCGGTGCCGGGACCCTGACGGGCGGAGCCGGGCCCTTGGTTGGCGGAGCCGGGGAAGGTGGAGGCGGAGCAGCGGAAGGGTCCGCGGCCGCAGACCTGGGCCCAGGGCCCCAGCGCATCCTGGAGTTCCCTCTGGGGGCCAGCACCACCCCGCCTCCCCCGGCCCCCGCCGCCATGACGGTGCTGGCCGCGCGCGGCTGCAGCCACGTGCGGATCTGCCAGGAGTGCCGCCGGATACAGAACCTCCGCGGTGACACCGGCCTGGGGCCGTCCGCCTCCACGCGCATCCCGCCCTCCTCGGCGCCCCTCCCCCGGCTACCTCCGCCCCCGCCCCCGTCCTCCTCCAACACAGACAGTGAGGGCGGAGGGGGAGGGCCCAGCCCGAGGCGGCCACAGACCCCCGGGCCCCTCCCACCTCCGCTGAGCAGCAAAACCACAGACCT
Source organism: Pollachius pollachius (assembly GCF_949987615.1). Classification (NCBI taxonomy): domain Eukaryota; kingdom Metazoa; phylum Chordata; class Actinopteri; order Gadiformes; family Gadidae; genus Pollachius; species Pollachius pollachius. Next base: position 33,481,789 of record NC_136934.1, read on the forward strand.
CTTGGCCGAGCAGGACTGAGCCCGGGGATGATGGAGGTCACGGAGCAGCGCTGGGGGTCAAAAGGAACAGGGCTCCCTCGGAAGACATGGCTCTCCCTCTCCACCCGCCATCACCGTCAGGTCACAGAGAAGGCGGAGAGAAGGGGCCATGAAGACTCAGAAACTAAGGGGAACCTGAAGGATGTCAGCCCATGGAAAACGAGGGGAGCATCAGACAGAGTAAGAGACCTGTATGAACGGCCAGCGCTTTCCTGCCTGGCGGTCGAGTTGTGCTCTTGAAGACGGCCCCCCTCTTCACCTGCCTGCTGTCTACACACACAAACAGAAACGATGTTCAAACAGGGGCAGCAGTGTGATGGATCAGCGAGCGGCAGCACATCGTCATCACTGTGTCCGAGCTACTGTTCACCCTTGGCTCTCCTTTCCCTCCGTCTCGGTGTACTTCTCAGAGGTCAGGAGCTTGGTTTGGATCCACAAAAAAAGACCTTTGTTTGCCTCTACACTGGCTGGAGAGGAGTCGGCCTTAGAGGACAGACTTTATCTGTATGTGATCTTATCAAAGCGTGACTTTCAGACAGATAATATTTCCTGTTTTTTCTTTCTTTCTTGGATGTCTTTCTTTGTTTGTTACCATTATTCTAAGTGGGAATTAGAGAAAAAAAATACAATAAAATACTATTTGTGACACATTTGTGGTGGATTAGAACATAATGTGACCGTACCATGCCTACCTAAACGTTTTGTGTTCCTCCCCCTGCGTCCCACACGGACGCCTCTCAAGTTGCTTAGAGAGTGAGGTTGATGAAATAATTTCTCGTCTGGTCTGCATTTGTAGTGAGTGAAAGGGATGCGTTCATGTTGAACTGTGTATGTTTATTCTAAGTCGGTCAATAATTAACCAAAGGGAGGGCAGCTGTGTATCCAAGGATCGCATTGTTTTATCAATGTGTGATAATGCAACAGTGACAGACAACAAAAGGGTACGAGAGGCTCTGAAATGTACGATTTGTGTTTCTAATGAAATGGTGCAGCTCTTGCTGTGGTTCCTTTTCTTTTCTTGATATTTGTACCCCTGATTTCACAGAATGAAAGGAGACAGGGTATTGGAACCAGAGAATATAGAGAGAGGGTGACAGACAGAGGGAGGGAGCGAGAGAAAGAGAGAGAAAGGGAGAGTGTGTGTGTGAGAGAGAGAGAGCGAGAGAGAGAGAGAGTGAGACGGAGAGAGAGGATAGAGGAGCAAATCTTCTGGCGGGTGTAACAGGATGCCACGGTAACCGAATTATAAATCCCTCATTGAACTACTTCCATTACCAGATCTGTCCTGATCTGGTGGTTCTGGGCATCTTCTAGAGATGTATCCACTTCCAGTGGGGAAAATCTGCAGCTTTCTGCTGCTCTGTTTTTCAAAGCGACAGACTTGGCAGAGCGTGCCAGAGGCTCTGCTGCCAGAGTCACAGCCCCGACAACACAGCCCTGTCAATAGTGTGCCATAGATCCGCGGCGACCAGTGACCCCCTTCAGCGACAGCAACACACTCATTCAGGATTGAGCTGGAACTTATAGGCAAACACAATAAACTCAATTGGCAGAAGGAATCGATTGTCAGGTGGGGTTTTTTTGCGCTCCTGCTTTTTCCCCTCTGTTCAGCCCGAGAAATGGAACCCAGCCTGCTTTGTTTTTGTTTTGCTCATGTGTTTGAGACCGTTTGAAGCATGAAGTGCCGGTCTGGGTTGCTAAAGTAATACCTTTGGGGATGGTGGTTGTTGTGAATCAAATCATCTGAGTGGGTGATCGTCCGCTTTCTACATTGAAAACTATAGAGGGCACATGCAGGACCTACAACGCTATGTGATACCGTAATTGTTTTGTGGTGTTGATGCTGTTGTCCACCAGGGAACACTATTACAAATCACTACGATTATGATGGCAAATAAGGCCGGGCAAAGAATAATGTTTTTTCTTTGTTTACCATGACACTGTCGAGTCAGTCTGTCGTAACGTCGGCGGACAAACAGTAAATATTTACTGGTTAGCCTATTATACTTGCAGGGAAGGTATGGTGGGGAGTGTATTGCAATTTAAATGTGTGTACTCGCCTTGTAAACAAGACACAACACTAGAGGGTTGTACACGACACCAGCCCTTTTACTGATCGCTCAATGCTGAACCATTCTAGGTTCGTCCCCTTCCTCTCCGTCGTCTGATGTTTGATTGTTTTGTTTTGTAAAAAATGACTGCAAACCCATGGACATTAGCCATCCAACATGCACATGACAGAAGTGAATGTGAACACACACACACACACACCTCAACAAACTATGAGAAACACTGTCTCTCACACACACACACACACACACACACACACACACACACACACCAAAGCACACACACACAGTTTATGATACATGTCTCTCACACACACTCACGTCACACATCCCATCAGACAAAAACACACCCACGCACACAACACTGTCTATAGTATAGCGTTATTTCCTCTTCTTCAACGATGAAGTCAAGTGAACATACCTGATGAGCTGAATTGTGTAGCTACTGCTCAAGATGATTTTACCATCCAACAAATAGTTTGTGTTAACTGCAGTCAACAAGCTACTGGGGACCATGTTAGAATATGAATGGATGTCAGGATGTAGGGTTATGGCGGGAAATATGAGGACGGGGGGGGGGGGGGGATCACTAAACTCACTGAAGAGGGGTCTATGCGAGGGGTCTTTCGATACAAAAAAAAGATTTTTGTTTACTTTTTTTTCCCAATTCATATTTCTATACTAGTGATACATGGATTATTGAAACAATGATGAATATTATTATGATTAAATCGTTATTATTCCTATTGAACTGAAAGTGGTGTCTCCCAGTGCATTTGTTTTTGTTTGTGCTGAAGTAGCCTGCAGGCAGGAGTTAGTGTAAAGGTTTGCTAAAGCTCTTCAGAGAGCCAAACATTGTTGCTGAAACCTTTACAGATTCTCTTCAGTCAAAAAACAAGCACTTCCATATTCTATAGTGTCTTATCTGTGCTGTGCAAACAGACGGCTGTGAGAGTGTACATTCTGGTACGTTCTGATAACCAAGCCTACATTTTGAAGTTGGAATATTTTATTAAGCAAAATAATAGAGAATACATTGTTATTTATTTAATGACAGCTAAACAGTTAAAGAAAGACCACAGGCTCTAACATTGTAATAAAAGTGTAGACTGCCCACACTTTTCTTTTGCATAAATAGCTTCAAGCTTTAACATTTGATTTGCATTTGCTTATCATGTTCCATATCAAAATATGCAAACATGAACAGTTTTTATAAGAAGCAAATGGATTTAACTACCTCCATTTATATCATTGCTTCTATGTATCATATCATATGCATAAATATATTGGTAAAAACTCAATAAATCTGTGAAATTGTAAAAATCCACTGGCCATCCCCAAATAGTCCTGAGAAACACAGAATAACACAAAGCAGTATTTCAAGACATTAAATACAACTCCAAAGTGTATTTGTGGCGCAACATGCTAAAAGGAAGTACCATTTAACCATTGATTCTTCATCTTAGCATATTACACAAATAAGATTTAATCAAATACATCCAATAGCGCTTGTACATCAAAATGCATCATGGGATTTTTGTTTAGCGACACTCCCTAGGTTAAATATATACATGATTGTACCTGTAGCTGTTGTATGTATATATATATATATATATATATATATATATATATATATATATATATATATATATATAATAGGCTGAGAGAGAGAGAGAGAGAGAGAGAGAGAGAGAGAGAAAGAGAGACTGTTTTCTGTTTCCACCATCATATTGCTATATTCCTGTGTGTGTGGTCTAATAACAACCTTGATATAATTGGGCTATTATCAACTTCACATTGGTTCCCTCATCATGAGATTTCAAATCATTATTCTTTGCACTAATTACTTCCAACCACTTTGTCGGATATCACGGTTACTTTTTTGCTGTTATCTGCTTGTAAAAATAATAATTTCAACACACACAACAAAAGCATATCACTGAAAAAATGTCAGCACAGAAAAAAACATGTGTCAGTGTTTCTTACCTTCTCTGTTTTAGCTCCAGATGCCCCGGTTGTTTCTGCATCGGCTCTGCTTGTATCTGGGCACAAGATGTTTAAGTAAGGCAAGCGTTTAAGATAAGGACAAAGGAGAAAAGACACAGCTGTACTCACCACAGGGGACTATGTGGTTGACAGTTGTTTTCCTAGAAGCACAGCAATGAACAGAGCTGTGGTAAATCATTCATCATTCATCAGCGCCAAAAGGCTACTTCGATTTTCAACAAGTTACTAATCTATAATCGATGAATTATCTATTCATTTTATAAACACAAATTAAATTCGATATGGCTTTACACTTTTCAAGTACAGTTTATCGTATTATTTTAAAATGGGCTTATAGTTTATATGGTACATATATGATTAAAATAACACATTTATATATATATTTTCAATTCTAACTTCTAAACCCCAAAAAGCAGCAATTAGATTAATTTTAACTGTATTAACTCTGGGTACAATTCAAGCCATCCACGTTGAACCAATTCCAAAATATTGGGCAGAGTTGTTAGCGAAAATATGAGTCTCCTCCAACATGTTGATGGATCTCTTCATTTAGTATTGTTCATAAATATATTATTTACAATAAGTCTTGTTACGGTATTGCTATGTTTAAATGCTTTAGCAACACATGTGCCATACTAAGCCAATTTAATTGAGAGCGAGAGATAATAACAATACTACAATAGGCCTTTTGATTGACGGATGGTACTGCTTTACCTTGAACTACAAGTTGAGTGTTTCCCCTTATAATACCATAGGGGAAACACTCAACTTGGGAACACCCCGTCAGCCATCACTACCTCTCGGATGACCGCCGAAAAATCATTTGCGGGAGTTTTTTAAAGAAAATCTGCCCTTCAGAGGACTGTCGAGATTAGATACAGATATTGATAGATAACTTAGAATTGGTTTTGAAATGTTTTTGACCACATAACTCCACTGCATCTGTTTCACTTTGTTTTCTCCTGGGTTTGGGAGTTTGCAGGGAAGGATGACGTCAGAGCCAGTGTATCTCACCACCGTAGGAGGTATGACGATCTCTGGTGCAAACTGGGGGGCTAAACAACATGAACAAACAACACCAATAATACAATCAAGTAGTTAGAAAATTAGGGAAACCATCAAAAATAGTGGCCGAATAATGTCCATGGCCAATGATGTCAGTAAAATAAATGAAAATGACAGCTCATGTAGCCTGTAGGAAGAAGACACAGACACCTGAAGACTCAAAGAGAGAGAGAACCTGCAAGCAGAACCTTCAGTCAGCTGGCGAGTCATAGTTCCTGTTTTAATAATCAATCACACAAATATAAATATAATTTACGTGTCATACACCAAAGGCCTGCTAAGCCCTTTGAGACTGTACCTGTGATTAAGGGCAATACAAATACAATTGAATTGAATTGAACCGAAGCAGCCTACAACAACCAAAAGCTTAGACAGCAATTTTCATCAATCACGGTCATGCATTTTAATCCAAATAAATATTACAAATATATAAAATATCTTACAACTAGATATACCATATCTTAGTACGCTAATAAACAAGCTGATAGAGTAAAGAAGTTCACGTCTTGAACAGACTCAAATCACATCAACGTAATTTTAGTTACAAGCGTTTCCCCTAATATTATGACTGGGGAAGACGGTCAGGCTGCAGGTGTACTGGCCCCCATCAGCCATCACTACCTTTCGGATGACCGCTGAAATATCATGCTCTGAAGAGTTTTTTAAAGAGAATTTGGCCTTCAGAGGGCTTTCGGGAATAAATACATCCGATGGTGGTCGATAAAAATGAATTGGATTTGAAATGTTTTTGAATCCCAATGCATCTAGGTGACTTTGTTTACTCCTGGGTTTTGGAGTTTGCAGGGAATGATGACGTCAGAGCCAGTGTATCCCACCACCATAGGAGGAATGACAATCTCCTGTGCATACTTGAGGGCTAAACAACATGAACAAACAACACCAATAATGAATACATTTAAATAGAGGTACAAATATAATATAAATCAAACAGGCTATAGGCCTAGATACAAGTATGCAATAAAAACAATAGATACACTTATGTAATAAATATAATCAAATATAACCGCAAACGGTGATTAGCGGGATCCAAGCAAAATGAAAAGTCAAGAACACACTAATGGAAGATATATAAATATGACAAAATGATGTTCCCCTTAATGTCATACTGTGCCTCTGCTTTCAGGTGAGTGGGCTGCAGAGCAATGGCCGAATGTCATATTCAGCTTGTTCATAATGCTCTAATCGGGAATCAAACTCTCAACCTAAGGATCACCAGTACAAGACATTATCCCATTGAGCTACTGACAAACCTGAACTGTAGCCTCATTCACATGCTAAAAATGTCTATTGATAAGCACACACCATCAAGAAAATTCCAAATACACACTTCCCAGGTGAATTAAGGGCTTTCTTAAAAGCATGTACCTGAAATTTTTTTGAAATTCTGGGGAAATTAAACAATTGTAATCAAGAACACTAACAGAAGAAATATAAATATGCCAGAGATAATTATGAAGGAACAATGGCTAACGAAGAAGTTCCCCTTAATGCCATTCTGTGTCCGTGCAGACGAAATCTTGGAAACTAATGAGCCAGAATGTTGATTTCCTCATGAATTTCAGGTGCTGTTCAATGTTGTGGTTCTTTAATGAGTGGCACTGACAGAATGTCATATTCAGTTTGTTCATAATGGGCTAATCGGGATTCAAACTCTCAACTTAAGGAACACCAGTACAAGGCATTATCCCGTTATACCACTAACATTCCTGAACTTTAAAAAGTCTCATTCACATGGTGAAAATGTCTATTGATAAGCACACAACATCAAGAAAACTCAAAGCAGACATTTCACAAGAGAATTAAGGGCTTTCTTAAAAGAAAGCAGATCTGAAAATTTGCACTGTTAATGGTATCCACCAAATGATAGTCGTATGGTAGTTACACAATAACAAAATGGTCTTATAAAAAAAATGGGCTGAGACTGTGGATGTTTGACTTTTCTATGAAATTGTGGGAAAAGTAAAAAATTTTAAAGCAGAAGACCAGGGTGAAAAAGATGCATCTGATTTTAGAGATTAATATGATGAAAGAATTTTGAGTCCAGGTCAATCTCGTAAGGGGAAATAAGGCTAGTTCATACTTTTTTTAAATAGCGCCACCTTTGGGTGCAGTACCACAATTTGGGTTTATGGGTAGTGTGGGGTATTGGTATCCGCCTAATGATAGTCGTATGTTTGGCTTTTCTATGAAATTGTGGGAGAAGTTAACATTTTTAGGACAAAAGAGCAGGGTCATAATGATGCATCTGATTCTAGCGATGATATGATGAAATAATTTGAGCACCAACTTTGGGTGCAGTAACACAAGTTTGGGTTTATAGGTACTGGGTGTTATTGGTAACCATACCTGCAAATTTCAAGGTATAGCCTGGTATAGCCTGCAGTATGGCTTTTACAGAATTTGGGGCCAAAAAATGAATGGTACAGAAACAAAAGGGGCAAGAAGCTTCGCTGCTCGGACCCCTAATAAGTATGATGTTGACTGAAGTAGATACATTTGGAATGCATCGTAGTGATGAACTGGTTTGTAGTAAATAGAAAAACAAGAACACTAGATCAAATCCAATCTTGCTAATAAATTGGTTTACTTTACAATGAGAAAAAAAAGGTTGAATATTGGTCCACCTGTTGACCACAGAACGTAGGATTTTTACATATTTGACAATCATTACATTAACATGGTAGACTGAATACATATAAGAGGAATATGTGTTAGTTCAAAAACTGTTCATTTTAGAGTAAAGCACCATCATCAAAGGTCTGATATGTAAAATGACTACATTTGTGACACCATCGATTATGAAGTGCAAAGAATGAGTTAGTTTGGAGCTAGTCCTAGTCCTGTGGGTAGAATTAAGAAAACCAAGACAAAAAGTCGCCAGCAACTCTCCATGGACAATAATGTTGTAAAATAATTAGTAGAATGAATGATAATGCAATAATACTAATTTGTTTTGGTCAGTTTATGACAGCTTATAGCCTAGAGAGGAAGAAGACACAGACGAAGAATGTGTCTAAAGTCAGTCGGTGAGTTCCTATTTAATAGTCACCGCAAACAGCCTACACGAAAGTAACCAAAAGCTTAGACAGCCATTGTCATCAATCACGATCATGGAATTTATTACAAATAAATATTACAAATATATAAAATAGCTTACAACTCAAGAGACCATCCTCGATAAGAAAGATATCATGCATGCATGTGTTCTTCTAATAATACATTCTAAGGAAACAGAAAGTTGAGACAGACCCCTCGCAAGGTTATGAATACACAACCAGTGGTTGTTGAGGGAGAGAGCATATATATACGGCTAGAGTACAGGCGCCAAATGTTTAATTTGGGGCCTGTACCCTAGCCGTACAGAAATCAATTCACAATGCATCATCAAATGTGAATTTAGTAAAAGGAATTTCACTAAATTCATCAAAAGTCACTGGAAAGAGATAGGAACATGGCCATTAGACCTCTCCACCATTGGGAACTGTGGGATTGCTCTGTCAATATTTTGAATATCTGCAAAAAGGGGGCCACATAGCATTGTAACCCTACCCCAACCCTAAGAGGCAGATCCCAAGCCCCCTTGGGGTCTGAGATGGCCAAGGTTCGGTGTGTGGGTCCCAGTCAGGCCCTGGAACAAGGTTGTCAAGTCTCAGGGAAATAGGACCTTCCTATCTCCAAAACGGCTTTATACAGCACATTCTGATCAACTACGTCTCAACTCGCAGGCCACACTATTTGTTTCTTTAGGCGTGTAAAGACAGCTGGTCTTTGTTTTGGTACTTCCTGTAGAGCTAGAGCCACCAGATGTATAAAGAGGAAGAAGACACAGACACATGAAGAATGTGTCTAAAGTCAGTTGGTGAGTTCCTATTTAATAGTCACCGCAAACAGCCTACACGAAAGTAACCAAAAGCTTAGACAGCCATTGTCATCAATCACGATCATGTAATTTATTACAAATAAATATTACAAATATATAAAATAGCTTACAACTCAAGAGACCATCCTCGATAAGAAAGATATCATGCATGAATGTGTTCTTCTAATAATACATTCTAAGGAAACAGAAAGTTGAGACAGACCCCTCGCAAGGATATGAATACACAACCCTTGGTTGTTGAGGGATCATATATATACGGCTACAGTACAAGTCTCGAACAATGACTCTGTCGATGCATTAAAGGGCTGCATAGAGATCACTGACTGGGAAATATTTTTCCAAAGCTGTGAGGGAGACCTAAATCTGCTGACAGACTCTATCTTCTCCTACTTGTCCTTCTGTGTGGACACTGTTATTCCAACAAAACAGGTCAAGCTGTACTCAAACAACAAGACTTGGGTTACCAAGGACCTGAAACAGTGTCTGAACAACAAAAAAGTTGCATTCCTACAGGGAGACAAACACAGAGTGAAAGAGTGTAACAGTGAATCGAGAATGAAGACCAGGCTGGCCAAACTCCGCTATAAAAACAAAGTGGAGGAAAAATTCACCACTGGCAATGCAAGGGAGGCATGGCAGGGACTTAAAGGACAATTCCGGTGAAAAATGGATTTGGGATATGTTTGGTATGATAACGAGTTGGAACTTTCTTTTGGAGCACAAAAACCTCATACAGACGCATTCTTCAGATGGCTCGTTTTAGCAGATTCTATCAAAACGCTATAAACTTGGAATGATAGGGGCATGTGTTATGGTAAAAACTAAATCGCTATTTTAAACCACTTGAAAGGCTAGACGTAGCCCGACACTTCTTTGGTAGTATAATAAGGGTCTTAACATACTTACAAAGTTATCAATGCCTCGTTTTATATGTTAAGACCCTTACTATACTACCAAAGAAGTGTCGGGCTACTTCTAGCCTTTTAAGTGGTTTAAAGTAGCGATTTACTTTTTACCATAACAAATGCCCCCATCGTTCCAAGTTTATAGCGTTTTGGTAGAATTGGCTAAAAACAACCAACTTAAGAATGTGTCTTTACGTGCATTTTTGCTCCCAAACGAACATTCCAACTTGTTATCATATTAAACATATCCCAGCTCCATTTTACACCGGAATTGTCCTTTAACACCATGATGGGCAGAGCCCAGAAACCGGCCCTGATCCAATGTACTGACCCCGCCACCTTTGCTGAGCAGCACCTACTACAGCAGGTTCGACATGCCACACCCCCAGAATGACTGGACTCACAGTGGATAAAAGGAAGGTCACATCCATACTGGGCCGCATCAACCCTCACAAAGCTTCTGGCCCGAACAGGCTCAGGGGCAAGGTGTTGAGGGAATGCTCAGCTCAGCTAGGTGATGTCATCACTCAGCTATTCCAGCATCTCCTAGACTCCAGCTGTGTCCCACGGATGTGGAAGGAGTCCACGCTTATACCGGTGCTGAAGAAATCCAACGCCAGGGAGATGAAGGACTTCAGACCGGTGGTACTCACATCCATTCTTTCTAAATGTAAGGAGAGGGTGGTAAGTGATCACCTCACTGCTATGGTGGTGAACTGGCTTGACCCACTCAAGTTTGCCTATAAGACAAAGCGTGGGGTGGAGGATGCCTGTTTGACTCTCCTGGACACCGTTTGCAGACAGCTGGACTCCCCACACTCCCACTCACAGATTTTATTCATGGACTTTTCTTCTGCTTTTAACACAGTCAACCCGTCCAGGTTCTTCAGTTTGGGCTCTCCCTAGCGCCGCAGACACTCAAGAAAGTGACGGACGCTGTTCTGGTGACCCTGGCACTGTCAGAGATTCGGTACTTGAACTATTCTGACAATTGGCTGGTGTGCACACCCTCAGAAGCACAGGCAACCAGAGACACTCACATTCTGCTGAGTCACATTCTGAGTTTCAGCCTCTCCCTCAACGTGGAGAATAGCCGCCTCTGTCCCTCTCAGACAGTGACGTTTATTGGGATGTCGCTGTGACCGATGCTCATGAGGCCTCAGCTCCCTCAGGTGTAGGCAGAGAAAATACTGTGTCACCTCAACCGCTTTCGGTTGCGCCCAGGTGTGTCAACAGATGGCGGGCCTGTTGACCACAGTCTCTCACCTGGTGCCCCTGGGATTGCTTCATCTACGGCCATTCCAGAGTTGGTTTCACTCCCACGGTATTCATCCAAAGACGGGCAGGCAGTGACGCCTTCCGGTGACACCGACCTGCTCTGCACCCCTCTAAGATTGCACTCGCTACCCTTCTTGACGGACAGGGTGGGTTTGAGCAGGATCCATTACATGGAGCTGGTGTGCACCGACGCATCTCTGGAAAGTTATGGGGAGGTAAAGAAGGGTGTAGTGGCAAGCAGTCACTGAAACCTCCACTGGACTGGTCAACATTTGAACGTGTTGGAACTCAGAGCTGTTCAGCTGTCGCTTTGTTGATTTTTGGCACATGAGGGGGCGGATAACTCAGCATCTACCCTCATTGATCGCTGCAGATACCAGTTTTCTGGACTTGACTGAGAACTTCTCAAATGAATGGAACTTCAAACATCTAACGTCATCACACCACATACAAAGCAATGGCAAGCCTGACTCTTTTATTAAAATAGCCACAACTATTCTAAAGAAAGCAGCAATGGCAAGAGAGGACTGGAGAGCAGTACTGGCATGGATGAACAATACTACGGAGAGACTTGACATCTTCCCGCTTAGCGACTCATGTCCAGAGGCATGAACACCCACTTCTCCAAACACCTACTCCTTCAACCTTTGGTAGTGCAGGAGGTGATCAACAAGAAGCAAACTAAATGGCTGGCTATCCAAAAGCCGCCATGATGCAAATACCCTTGACATACCAGTTATATTTCAGGAAGAGACAGTCCAAGTTCTTCTACACCCCAACATGCTACGCAGTGAATGGTCAGTTGGCATATGCACTGAACATAAGAGTGACAGGTCATACAACGTTCTGGTGAATGAAAAAGGTCAGAACATTTTATTATATATGTGTTTTTTTTTTACATGAATAGCTAATAAACTTAATAAGCTAATAATAATAAAAAAAAGAGGAAATATAGTGAGTTATTAATGTTGTCCAATAGTTAGAAGTTAAATTGTTTAAGCAACCATGGTCTAAAAAGTGTATGCAGCCCACAGATAATGTTTCACATAAATAGCTTCAAGTTAATACCTCAATAAGCATTTTCTTATCATGCTTACAAAATTCAAAGTACCAAATTGATTACCACTACCTAAAATTATATACTTGATTCTCATATTATATATCAGTTTATTGCTCTCACTAGCAACGTGACAAGCAAAATTCTGGGGACACTGTGGGATTAACAAGAAAAGAAACCCAAAATAGCTGAAATGGTCCAAATCAGATAGTGGTTGTGTGGTCAGAGTCTTGAGAAACATAGAATAACACAAAGAAAAGGGAAGTACAAAGTATTTGAACACACTAAACATCCCCAAAAGCCTTCAAAAGTGTGGCGCAAAATGCAAGGATGAAATAAGATGTATATATTTCTTACTTAATCTTAGCATATTAAATGTATCTATTTTCGTCATATTTATCCTATCAGAATATATATATATATATATTAAAGTCAACCAGTTGTATCCCGCTCTTTATTCTTCTTTTTTCTTGGCTTTGTAACCTGGGAATACGTGACGTCATCCTCCTCAGCATGTTTCTCATTGGATGAAAGTGTGACACTACTGGTTGGTTGGTTGAATCCAATGTAGCCAATGTACACCAGATCCTAATGGGAGAGGGAGCGAGAGCGAGAGCGACATCATTTCTGCTTTATCAAAATAGCTATATTTCTGAAATTGTTGTTCTAATTGAAACCTTTACATAAATGTGCTATTATAAATTTCAAATTCCTCTTCTCGGGATGAATTCTTTCACACACCCTGTCGGAAATCATGGTTACTTTTGATCTGTTAGGCGCATGTAAAAATAATAATTTCATCACGCACAACAAAAGCATATCACCGAAAAAAAGTCTGCACAAAATAAAACCAGCTGTCAGCGTTTCTTACCTCCTCTCTTTTAGCTCCAGATGCCCCAGTTGTCTCGGCTCTGCTTGTATCTGGACACAAGATATTTAAGTAAGGCAAGCGTTTAAGATAAGGACAAGGGAGAAAAGACAAAGCTGTACTCACCACTGGGGACTATGTGGTTGAGAGTTGTTTTCCTAGAAGCACAGCAATGAACAGAGCTGTGGTCAATCATTCATCATACATCAGCTTTAAAAGGCTACTTACATTTTCTACAAGTTGCTAATCTATAATCTATAAATTATAAATAAATATACAATTAAAAAAATTATAAAATAAAAACAATTTAAACATACATTTTATAAATTATAACTGCTAAACTAGAAAATAAAGCCATTGGACAGATTTCAACTGAAAACATGTAAACACACACATACACACACATACACACACACACTCACACACACACATACACACAAACACACACACACACACACACACACACACACACACACACACACCTTTTTCGGACAATGGCTACGTATGCCACCATGATTACTAATGATAAAATCACAGCGACAGTCATCACTATTCCGATCAGCACAGCATATGACAGCGGCTTCTGGTCTGTGAAGAAAGACACGCTTTCGTTTATGTCTGGGTGACTCATTTAAGACAATGGTATCATAACATGGCATAACATTACACATGTGTTCTAGTGATGTATTATTAACTCCTCCTACAGTTTTCAAGGTATCGACGACAATCTAACTCCAAAACATTGGACAGTTATTTGTGAAAATGTGCAGTAAAACATCTATGCATAATTCAGCACACATGAATTTTCAATCCACGTTACGTTTAGAGTACACACATAGAACCCTAAGTTAGTTGTGTCCATAAAGGTCACCATCACGTCTGCCACAAAGGGCCTAACCCTAACCCTAATTTAAACCCCGTTTGACAAGACATTTTCTAGCTTGCGGCAACTGCCAGCCTTTTAACTAGAACTAGCTGTCGGCCCCACATTAACCAGGTTATTGTATCCCTCCATTGTCTTCCTGTTAGATTTAGAATATAATAAAATATCCTGTTAGTACATATAAGGCTTTGCATGACCTTGCCCCCAGTTACATTTCTGATCGTTGCCCTGACCTCCTGGAACCACCTCATCAGAAGGCGACTTTTTGTTGACTGAGCCACTGCCCCGCTATTCGGGTAGCAATACAACAAGGCACTTGAACTTTCTAACACAGAAACGTGGACAGATTGCATTGAGGTCCTCAGTGCCAATGAGGAGTGGCACACTGAGGAAACCTCTTTGCAGAGATTATTCCTTGGCCAAAACAAAATAACACTACAGTCTAATAAACTACGGCACACTCAAACTCCACCATTTAACAAACAATGTTTTATACAATGCTACTCTCAATAAATGCAAGTATTCTATTGGTTTGTTTCATGAACACTTTTGCCTTTCAGTAAGCCCTTCCCCTGCTGCAACCCCTTAGCAACAGCACTTCCAGAGTCGCTGTACATATACCAGCAAACAAAAAAAACAAAACAAAAAAACACCCAGTTTACCAACCTGCACTGTGTAACTTTTATGCTGCAGCTTTTGACTCCATTAAAACCATCACTTTTACTGTAGCTAAAACCAAAGCCAGCAAAGATTGCTAATGGAATACATAACGTACATAGAGCAGCTTTAAAAACCAAGAATAAATTACAATCTTGCGGAAAAAACGGAATAGATCAATATAGCTGACCAATAGGTGACCAGAGGCCACAAGTAACCCCTGACCACCTCTCTTCCAACAAGTTGTAATTGTATTGTTCATTGATTTATTATTTACAATCATTATTGATATTATTGTTGATTAATTAATGTATTGCTATGTTTAAAGGCTTTAGCAACCCAGCGAATTGAATTGAGAGCAAGAGCTAATACTACAAAAGGTATATTGATTGACAGATGGTGGTGATTTACCTTGAACTACAAGTTGAGTGTTTAACTTAAAAATACCACTGGGGAAGGTGGTAAGGATGCAGGTGTACTGGCCCCCATCAGCCATCACTATCTCTCGGATGGCTGCGGATAAATCATGTTCTGAAGAGTATTTTAAAGAGAATCTGCCCTTCAGAGGACTGTCAGGAATAGATACATTCAACGGTGGTAGATAAATAAGAATTTCTTTCGAAATGTTTTTGACCACATAATTCCACTGCATCTGGGTGAGGTTGTTTTCTCCTGGGTCTGGGAGTTTGCAGGGAAGGATGACGTCAGAGCCAGTGTATCCCACCACCGTTGGAGGAATGACGCTCTCTTGTGCAAACTGGGGGCCTAAAAAACATGAACAAACAACACCAATAATGAATACATTCAAATAGAGGTACAAATATAATACAAATTAAATAGGCTAGGCCTATACAAGTAGGCAATAAATACAATAGATACAAGTATGTAATAAATATAATAAATAAGTATGATGTTGATGACAGACTGGAGTAAATATATTTGGAATGTATCGTGGTGATCAACTGGTTTGTAGCAAATAGAAAAACAAGAACACTAGATCAAATCCATCAAGTCAGGAGTATACTTCATCCCACTGATAAATTATGATTACGGCGACCACAGCCGGGTGTTACAAGACGAACAAGGTGAGGTAGCAAAAGGGTTAGAGAGTTCCAAAATAGCCTGACTAAGAAAGATAAGTAGAAACGTGCAGTAGGCACGTTGATTAGACTTTTATCTGGTCTCCTAGCAGGCCCAGTTAGAATGACTATGAACTAATAAACTAATGCTTTTGATGCTTAGGTTGATTGAGACTTTCAATTTCAAACATATGTTTACAAAGCAAGGATAAGTCATATTTTACAGTCAATAAGCACAAGAATATTATTAAAGCCAAAGATTTCAGAAGCAAGATCTAGATAATAAATTGGTTTACTTTACACTAAGTGAACAGGTCCACCTGTTCACCACAGAACATAGGATATTTACATATTTGACAATCATTACATTAACATGGTAGAATAAATACGTATAAGAGAAATATGTGTAAGTTCATAAACTGTTCATTTTAGAGTAAAGCACAATCATTAAAAGTCAGATATGTAAAATGACTACATTTGTGACAAAATTGATTATGAAGTGAAAAGTATCAGCTAGTTTGGAGCTAGTCTACTCACCTGTGCGTATAATTAAGAAAACCAAGACAAAAAGTGGCCAGCAACTCTCCATGGCCAATAATGTTGTAGAATAATTTGTAGAATGAATGATAATGCAATAATACTCATTAGTTTTGGTCCGTTTATGACAGCTTATAGCCTAGAGAGGAAGAAGATAAAGACAGATGAAGAATGAGAGAGCGAGAGAGAGAGAGAGAGAGAGAGAGAGAGAGCACGTACAAGCAGAACTAAATGTTTTTAGTCAGCCAGTGAGTTCCAATTTAAAAATAAATCACGCAAACAGCCTACACGAGAGTAACCAAAAGCTTAGACAGCCTGTCATCAATCACGATCATCTATTTTATTCCAAATAAATATCATAAATATATTAAATAGCTTACAACTCGAGAGACCGTCCTCTATTAGAAAGATATCATGCACGTATTAATTCGTGTATTGCTTCATTCTAAGGAAAGAGGAAGTTGAAACAGACCTCTCACATGGCTATGAATGCGCAACAAGTGGTTTTTGAGGGAGAAAGTATCTATATCTATCTATAAGTATCTATATCTCCGTCTCTCCAAAACGGCTTCATACAGCACATTCTGATCAACTAGGTCTCGCAGGCCACACTTCTTGTTTTTTTAGGCGTGTAAAGACGGCTGTTCTTTGTTTTGTTACTTCTGTAGAGCTAGAGCCACCAGATGTATAATCTTCAAAGGAGACCCCAGGTCTGGTGGGGTCTCCTTCAATGCAGGGAATTGAATCTCCTCATATATTCTGTTCATGAGGTACCCCAAAACACTTGTACTTTTAAATTAAACATTTCATGAATCGAAGATATGAGATAATTGATGTGTTATTGATTCAACTTTTTATTAATTCATTATTATTAATTTACTGACATATTAATGTTTTCATTCAGAATGGGATTGTATATGATGGCGTTGGCGCCCCTCTCGTCCACAGAGATGTCACTTCATGTTCCTGTACGTCCGCGTGATATGACATCCTCCTATTCCATCATCAAGACAAGACTTCAGTGTGAAACAATCTATGGAGAGAATTTGTAAAGTTATGTTTCAATATTCAGAACCAAGAACACAGGATATCTAATGTATTGAATGTTAATATCACTCATGTTTTCATGCGTCCCTCCTTTGGTCGTTGCACTCACCAGCCGTGTCAACACGTCAGTAGAGATTCTCCCACGTTGAGCGATAAGATCAGCGATAGTGTGAATGACCAATAGGGGGCAGAACCGGACGCTTAAAAATAGAATATATACTGTGTTGTCATTTAAATTTAGAAAAAGAAAACAGTGAATTACAACAAAACAACCATAATAGACCATTTTCACATAGGCTCCTCTGATATACCAGGCCACAGCTAGTAGACGGGTCTTCACGTAAGGCCTGATTATGGTTCCACGTTGACGCAACACATGGGGATTACTGACCCACTTGCGGACCCTCGTTGCGTACGCCGCAAGGGCCTGACGTGCGCCTGCCAAAAATATTAACCTTCCGTCGAGGCAACACAGCAGCAAGGGCTGTGATTGGTCCGCTCATTAAAACCCGACGCTGAACCTAAACAGGTTCACGACTGCGTTGAAGCGTCTACGTGGTCATTGCGTTGCGCCGACAATAACTGAGCCTTTGGTCGTGTACTGCGCTGGTACATCCAAGGAGCAGACCGAGCCTAATGAGTGATACCTGACGTCTGTCCTACGATCACGCCTGTGTGTAAAGGAGTGGAAGCAAACTCCCAGTAGACATCGACGATCTAACCGATACCGTTGGCCTGAATCAAACCTCACCTCTCAAGTACATGACCGTTGAATTCTGCAGCTTGGTCACCCGGTTGTTGACCGTGCAGGTGTAGTTCCCCGCGTGGCTCTCCTCCATCCTCTCCACGACGTAGGTGGAGTTGGTGACTCGTGTGTCGTTGCCGTCCAGCGCCCAGCGGTAGGTGGGGGGAGGGACCGAGTCGGTGCTGCACCTCAGCAGCACCCTGATGCCCAGCGCGGCTTCTCTGGGTCCCACGATGAAGATGTTCTGTGGCCCGTCTGCGGTGGGGAGGGGGGAAGCGGGGGAAGCGGGGCCTTTGTTACAGTGGTTTGGTTGGGTTGTATTTATTTACAAGAGAACATAAACCACATATCAAACCGTGAATCATCCCTGTTCACTACATAGGCTATATCCTCAACACATCGTATATATCTTATGAAATACATAGTTCATTTGGGCTTACTGCTACACTGATGTGCCCTAATCATCATGAATTCACCCCTACATGGATGAGGCTCATCATCATAAATACATATAAGAATTGTAATTGACATCTACACGTCATCATGGCCACCTTAACCACACACCCACACGATTACTGAATGCATACCTTATCAGCCATCATCTCTACATCAGGCAGACCTTAATAATTAACAACATCATGATATTGTCACCACTTCATCAAGCATTCTTTACTAACTATATCGTTATGACATCACTTCTACCTTAACCACTGTTTTGTAGGGGACTTTTTTTGTATAGTGCAAGGTGTATGGATACCTATGTGACGTCAGCAATAAAGTTGACTCAAGACTTGGCCGCCGCCTGGTAATATTTCCACGTAACACTACAGCAATCCTCATCACCTCTACATCATGTATGCACAACTAACAACCACATCATCATGACGTCAGCACCACATGTTTCCCGTGTACGTTTCGTGGTTGGGTGAACTTCTTTGATCAAACAACCTCACCCATAATCTCTTCTTCAGCAGAGAGAAGGCCCTGTACTCACAGTTGACCGTGAGATTGTACGCCGCGGTCATGGCGCTGACCGCATTGCTGACTCGACACTGGTAGTTGCCATGGTTATCGCTGAGCACAGGATTCATGTAGAGCATTTTGCCGTGGGCAGAGAAAGTGACGCGGCCCGGGGAGGGGAGGAGGGGCCGGCCGTTCTTCATCCACTCCCGGGTGCTCACGTTGCCGGCAGCGGCGTCGCACGTCAGCGTGGCCGCGCTCTGCCCTGCGATAAGGGTGACGGAGGAGGCGGGGTTGGAGATGGACGCCCCCGTTATGGGCGCTGTAACCAGCAGAGAGAGGAGACAGCGTTGTTACGGCTCTGTTGAGCGATGATATGGGTGGCTCATAGGTTGCTTCCATTAAACACAGGCAGAGAATTCACTTTTCATGTATGGTTTATATGCCTTTATGTTGATTTGCTAAGCCAGACAGTTTTGTACACAAAAGCTGTTTCAGTGCAGTTGAAACTGTTGCATGTGTGTCAAATATTGAATGAATGCTTCCATTTTCCGCATCACTGCATTTCTTTAAACTCTTCTTATTATCGATACAAAGTCCTGTTTTTGAACAAGTTCCCCATCCTCTTGACTAAAGCAAACATCTGTTAAGTGTTCCGTTAGTCATTTGGTGTAGGTAGCCATTATGATTGACTTCTCTCACAGGATTGCAGAGTGGAGTTTTCTTTCTCCAGCGAGAGGAAAAAGGAGTGTAGTTCCTTTACCCAGAGGCGCCGCCCACGGGCAATCACAGGTGTTGCTCACAACACTATTTATGGCCCTGTTCCTTTGATGTACAAGGGCACATGGTCCATGGTCAATGTGTGTTATCTTCATTAGTTAAGTGCACTATCATTCACACATAAAAATAGCAGACCCATAATTGGTGCTTTGGGTGCCTCCTGTGTTTGTCCTACAGTAATGCCTCTGGGACACATGTCAAGGTTTTCGCTTCCAGGATAAACACACAGGGGGCCCGCGTGCCAAGGCCCGCCCCACTGCCTCACCGTACACGTCGAGCTGCATGGTGCCTGTCTTCTGCTGCTCCCCGTCCGGAGTGATGCTGACCAGGTAATCCCCGCTGTCCCCCAGCACCAGGTCCCGCAGCTGCAGGGAACCGGTGGTCCGGTCCAGGGTCACCCTGGCGGCGTAGGCCTCGTCGACAACGGTGCCGGTGACGGTGTAGGTGATGAAGTTGCGCCCTCTGAACCTCCAGCCCACGGAGACGAAGGGCCGGGTGGAGGGCTCCAGCGTGGTGCTGAACAGGACCGCCCCGCCAGCGGCGCCGCTGAGCGGGCCCGCGGGTAGGATGCTCCCCCCCACACAGATCCCTGGAAGACAAGAGTCCCGAGGAAGAGCCTGCTGAAGCATGCCTGCCAGCTGTGCTATGGGGGCCTGGATGAGGGGTCCCCATCTCACCGCATGGAGTCAGGAATACTCAGGCTCCACATTCATAATATCTCACATAAAGATTACAGCTGAAGATAGATTGGTTAGATTAAAGGTTATTCACAATATGTCATTATAGTAAGGTAAATATAAGCACCTGATAAAACGAGGGAAAATGTGGCAATGATGTGGCATTCCATGGTGAAGATGAAAGGTCCAACAACGGTTTCCTTGTAGGCTTGTTTTTAAAGTCAAACATTTCTCAGATGTCTCTGGCTCTTTATATGGCCGAGCAAGAGGGGGATCAAACCTCCCCCTTGATGAGTAACAAGGAGGCCACAAAATGTTGACCAGACCACTGTGTACATACCACCAGTACGCCCATGGCTATAGGAGCAGTCAAGCATACAGAAGGTTGGTTCCCCCGAAGCTGGATTGGTTCTGGAGGAAGTGCCGTACCATTAAGTCAATGGCAGCCACTCATGTTTGGAATACATGCTGATCGATCTTCCATATGGAGGAGTCTAGTGCCTAGTCTTAACTAACATTGTTAGACATTCACATCTGACAGAACCATTCAACAAGGCAAATGCTAATGTCTGGTAGTCAAACAGCCCCCTGACAAGGCTACCTTAGTTGTTTTTCATGTTATCGTTGGTAACAATTCACAATAAGGTCACTTTCGTTTTCCTTTAATTCATATTAGCTAATGCAATAATAAGGATTAAATAAAGATTAACTAACCATGTACTTATAGTTAACTACTTATCTAGTAATCATTAATTAACATAAGTTAATGCAGTAATAATAATTATTATATACCAATTGGGTGTTAGGGCTAGGTTTATACACTTTAAAATAACGTATAATTGAATAACATGAACACCTTATCTTAGTTAACATGAACACCATTAGTAAATGATTAGTTAACTGCCATTAGTTAAATGAATTAACTGTTAGTCAATCGTTCGTTTATGCTTATTAATGCATTAACTAGTGTTAATGAATGTACCCTTATTGTTAAGTGTTACTGTATCGTCTGTATACCATGTTTTGTTGGAGCTCAATGATCTCCTTTTCAATGGGAGACTTGGCCATGTGCAACAGCATTCAATGTTGTATAAAGTGTTCCATAAAGTGTAAAGTGTTTCATGATTTACCATAATTCGTAAAGAAATACATTTTAAAGTAATGAATTCCTCCTAAAGAGTAAGGCACAACAAGCCAGCAGAGTAAGTTATTTCAGTTTTTTTAATTAGACTAGATGAATGTCTTTTAAATGAATGACCAGGAGTTCGTCTCCTAATCACATTGAGGGTATGACTGCTGATTCATTGGCCAAAACTACTGTCCAGAAACCAAAGCCCACAACCTTTTTTCACACAGAGGTTAAAGTGCTAGCAAAGATGCCAGTTAACTGAAATATAAATATCTTGTTTGTATTGAGCCGTATCATGCGTGGGCCAGTTCTTTCCAAAGGATATTGTGTGTTCAATTTATGATGCTTTTAAGTGAGTAGGTATGGAGCCTTTTTAAAGTGCTTTGCTTGAACAGAAGCAGCCGACCGTGGCATTCCAGATGAGGGTGGATCAAAGAGCTTGAAGGTCAGCCCGGAAGCACTCAACACATCCAGCAGACTCCGCGCCTCCAGGCCCAGGGCATGCGTCGCCACGGCCCCCGAGGGCAGGACACTGGAACCAGGCCTGCCCATCCTCACGTGTTCACTTCACACATGCTTCTGGAACAACAGACGATGTGTGGACCTATCTCATAGTGATAGCTATAGTGAAGTGTTTTTTTCATGTAAAACAATAAAGACATCCAATAAAGACATCCATACCAGTGTCAGTCAGGACATTTACATTTGCACTTACACTGCCTTGGTGAGGGGTGTTTTGAGTCCCTGGGCAAGGCATTAACACTGCTAGTTTTGGGATAGATTCCCTGGGTATAGCATTAAAATACCAGGGTAAGGGTTCAATACCCTGGGCATAGCCTTAACACTACCAGGGTTATGGGTTCAATACCCTGGGCCTAGCTTTAACACTACCAGGGTTATGGGTTCAATACCCTGGGCCTAGCTTTAACACTACTACGGTTAGGGGTTCAATACCCTGGGCATAGTCTTAACACTACAAGGGTTAGGGGTTCAATACCCTGGGCATAGCCTTACCATTGCCAGGCTACGGAATTCTATGATTCTCTGGACAAGGCATTAACACTGGCGTCTGGTTCCCACTGGGGCCCACCTATGATAAGAATGTTTGCGTCACAGTATTGTATGAGAGGCTCTGCATAAACGTGTCCACCAATCGGCAAACACAACAGTGTAGAATAAAGGGTCCTGATTGGCTGGACTCCCTTGTTCCTGTTGAACTCCTGGCATACACAAGCAGTTTCGGAGGATGGATCTGTTACATTTTTATTTGGGATGAGTTAAACTCACTGATAACAATGGACAACTGTAAACAGACAGTTTAACTGTTATCTGTTGCCCCAACCCTGAGTAACATTTGCACAAATACGGATCAGTAAGGCACTGGCTGTTGACTATGAAGAAATGTTTATGGTTGATGTCTGGCAGTGTGGCGGCATTGCGTGTAGACTATGACATTTACTGGAACCGTATCATATTGAAGATTGCTCCTCCTCAAACACATCCTTCCTTCCATCGACTCAGGAGTAGCTACGTTGGCCTGCAATGTTCCAAAATTATGAAAAAAGTAGCCAAGTGCCAAGTGTTGATGTCACTTAATATATTTTTTATTTACCCGACCTAAGTTCCTTTAGGTCGGGTTGGACTCCCGACGTGGGTACCAAATTCCTTAAGGTCGGGTTGGAGTCCCGACGTGGGTACCAGAGAGACTGTTGATCTGATCTTAAATACATTGGACTTTCTAAAAGGCTGATCTATTTTACTAATTTCTTTGAATATGTTTTCTTTTACTTATCTATTATTTTATTTTATTGTATGACAATGTTTATATGTGAAGCACTTTGAATCTGCCTTGTGTATGAAAAGTGCTACATAAATAAAGTTGCCTTGCCTTGCCTTGCCTTTGTAAGTTAGTGTAGTAAGTTATAGTAAGTTAGCCTGTAAAACCATAGCTCTAAGATTACAAGTAAGAAGGCGGGGGTGATTATTATCAAAAATAAGTCTTCTCTAGAGCCTTTTGTCCATTATGGGCTACTGTAGAAACATAGCGGTGCAGCATTGTGGGCTCCGTGGAAGAGGAGCCCCCTAATGAAGATAAATAGGGCTCATTAAGTAGTCAGTAAGGTAACGAAAACTATTCAAATTTCATGAAATTATACACTAACAAAACATACTTATGAATATCATATTCCATCTCTGCCAAATCCATTCTGGTAGAGGTCACTAAATCCTAAACACTTAACCTTAAAACATGATTTAAGGACGAAACTAAATTGACATGCAGGGAATATTTAAGACCAATAGAGGGCAACAGATGCCAGGGTTTTTACCTTCAGTAAATATGTTCATATGGCTTCAGTACGTTACCTAACAATTTAACTAGGCTATGAATAAGCTCTTAGCTGTACTTTCCAGATAACCAGCTATTCAGTATATGGCACCATAAACCAGCATAAACCTTTAACTTGTATTTGTTGTATTTTATTTATTATTATTGCTGCTATTACAGGAAGGGGAAAGTGGCCCAACAGCAATAACAATACCTCAGAACACCAATAAAACACCAATTAAACATTAAAATACAGAATATTTGCAATAATTGCATCATCACCTGGCTATATCCAACAGAAGCACCAGGATTAATAAAGGATATGGACAATATCAAAGTACATTCTGTTTTTGAAGGAAATATACTTATTTTCATTTTCTAAATTATTACATACTATTTAATCTTCAATTATCCATTAAAGTTTTGAAATCCTGCAGAAAAGAAAGAGAACAAATACTTTTTAATTATTTTCTCTGATGTGTGAAATGTATTTGCATAATAATACTATTTAGTATATGCTAAACGTGAACCTCCTAAGATGGTCGTCTCGTCACGCTAATAAAAACAAAAAAAACGCTAATAAAAACCAATTAATGCAGGCAAAAAGTGTTAACTCGACCTTCGGTCTCTGGTGCTATTCCCCACTATTCACTTTGCCTTCGACAAATAATTGTTAAATATGATATGGCATAATTTTCATATGATTATTTATTCTTTTACTTTACTTATGTTAATTTACTTTATATTTCTAAATGAAAAATGTAGGTTATATTTACCACGTTTGTTGTTACTCCACTTTTTAGTTACTTTATAATTCTGTGATTTCATAACTAGATCTATAGGACAAAATGATTGAGAAATATTATTCAATTATTTGCACACACAAACACACACACACACACACACACACACACACACACACACAAACATTCACGCATGCTCATCCTTAAATCCACCAAGGAAGAACAACATAATGAAACAGCCAGATTCATAATAAGCATCTTCATCACCATCATTATCGTCATTCTGCATGTGTTATCTAGGCTAACTGCTTTTTATTGACCTACTTTTTATAGACCCTCCTCGCTGTCACACCCACGACGACTCCAACCCCAGCTGCTACAGCCACAAAACACGCGGCCATTACAGCGGCAGTCATTGCTATAGCAGCCGAACAGCGATTCTCTGCGAGAGAAGTAAGAAAATCCCACCACTTGTTAACCAAAACAAGCATAAACATTTCATGAGATGAGTCGTCCACAGTCACTTAGGAATCTTTTAAACTGGTCCCAAAACGGGGATGTGCACACCAATTAGCCTCAAAATGAATTAGCCTTTAGGTCTACCTTTGAAGGAGACCACATGGTCAGCAGCTTGGCTGAGGTCGGTAAGAGTATTGACAGCAGTGCAGGTGTACTTCCCATAGTCAGAGCTGTTGACTGATGCTATAACGAAGACCGGCCCCTGGACGTCGGTGAGGACACCGTTAAGGCTCCAGGTGTAGGAAGGAGGGGGCACAGACGTAGCCGAGCAGTAGAGCAGGGTCACCTCCCCAAACTCCACCAGACTTGGACCTATGATGGCAAGTTGCTCAGGCCCATCTAAACAACAAGTTAACAATTCAACACTTCTTACAAATGCCTATTGCAAATTCCATTTGGCATAAAGATGGTAGTTAAAGATAAGAATTATGCTGAGCAAAACTACTATTTCTGGACTTAAATATAAGGCTATGAGTAAATCGCTGATGAAAATGGTTACAAGATAAGGAACATGGAAGAGAAGAGCCAACAGCAAAAACATTGTAAAAAAAAAAAAGAAGCTTAAAAGCTTTAAAGCTAAGTAAGGTTGTCCCTACTCTCAGTCGGTAGAGCAAGGCATGAATGTATAAAGGAAATGATCCTCACTGGCTCCCCCCACCCGTCATTGGAATGAACGCACTCTCAGTAAGGTATGGCGGAAGTGTATGAGAGCATCCACCACATAGCATGTAGGCCTACTAAAACATTAGTGAGCAAAACATTCTCTCTCACTCAATGTTTCTTTGTAAGTGCAACCAAGAACATAGCCCCTTAACCCCTTCACACAGGATGGACACGGGAACTCACAACCAATGGTCAGAGTCAGCGGCCAGCCCACATCATTGCTGACCGGGTTGGAGACGTTACAGGTGTACGGCCCCCGGTCGTAGCGGGTCACGTTGAGTATGGTGAGGGTGGTGCCTCCGTTGCCGATCTGCACCCTGTCACTTGATACAGTGATCTCAGAGCTGCCATTCATCCAGAGGTAAGCCAGGGAGGTGCCGGTGGAGACCTGGCAGGACATCCTCACAGAGCTGCTGAACTCCAGGAGCTCTGTGGTGTTGGGGGTGACTGTTACACTGGAGACTCGCTCTGTGGGGAAAACACAGCTAAGATAAGATAAGATAACATAACATAGACTTTGTTCATCGCAGATGAAAAACATAGGTGTCATAGCAACATCAATCGCGGAACATTCAAATAATAATATTAGAAACATAACATAATAAAAATATAATCAGTTCATAACAGCAAATTAAATAATAAAACCAAATCACACACCAAATCATTCCAAACAGAACATGTAAAATGGGTAAAAGTGAGCAAAAAGGTAAAAGTAAGCAATGTAGCAGGTCCTCCCAGGGTAACTTACCGTACACATTGAGACCAGTGCTTCCATTGAGCTGCTGGTCTGTGTGGGTGGTGATGTCCACGGTGTAGGCACCGCTGTCCCCCACGGTCAGATCCCACAGGTCCAGCCATCCGCTGGTGGTGTTCAAACGGATCCTCTTCCTATACGCAGGGGATACCAGACTGCCTGCAGGAGTGTACAGCACGATGTTGTTCAGGTTAAACAGCCAAACGACGGACCTGAGCGGAGGGCCAGTCGTGTTTTGGTCCGTCAAACTGAGGTTGGTCTTAATAGTCATCCTTCCTCCAGTTACTCCAGTAAGGGAGCCCACTCCTACGGCTGCCTGCCCAGGACAGAGGGCAAATGCTGGGAGACATGGAGAATAGGAATAGTGGAAAAAATGCATTAAAAAATGTCATTTCTTTATAAGTCTATTATTACATTCTTTTATGAAGATTTCTTCTCTCTCTCTCTCTTTCTCTTTCCCTTTCTTTTTCTTTCTTTCTTATGTATTTTTATCGAATTACTTTTTACAAAGGTGTTTGCATAACTTGGGCTTCGGTCAGCCATTCAATCCCATCCACTTGATTTTGGTTAATAAACTGTAAAGTCCTGATTGGCTCGTGTGATAACGCTGATAGCGCTGTCTTACATGACGACAATAATGATATTAAAGATATGATAATGATAATGAAAATAATCTCACCTGCCAACATGAACACATTGACACATAGAAGCTGAGGTCCCTTCATGTTGATTGAGCATATACATATACATACATGGTGGATTTGTCAGGGCGCAAATGCACCTACATTCATTGCTGTTACCGTGATTGCTGTTAGCGATAGCGAACAGACAAAGTCCAGAGGTATAATAAAATCGTATAGATTCACCTCTGATGAAATGTAGTGACTCCAGCTATAAACAACATATTTTGTCACGTTACATTTTTATTCCCCATTATGACTTCTTACCTCTTCATTTTACAGTAAAAGATGCATTACATTTCTGGAAAATTCAAATTCATGTATTTTATTCAATTATATTCTTGATCTCTGTCCTTTTACAGTCCAAACAAAAACCACACGTGGACGGTGATGAGCCGGATTTTAATTTAGCCATTTATACAAATTAAAATAATAAACTAAATTACATTGAACTACATCAAACAGAGCCCTAAATTCACCAAAGATAGAGGCCTAGACCTGAGAAATGATAAGGGAAAAAATAATAGAAAAAACAGAAAATCCCAAAAAAATGACACTTCAAATATATCAGCCAATTAAGTCCAGCTAGACTTGTGTCACAGCAGTACCATGATGCTCCCAGCTGCCACATTGGGGATCAAACCCAGAATCTTTCAAACCACTATAGGCAGAACACATATTGTAAAACCTGACATCCCTTTCATGAATGTCACTGCAAATGAAATGTGAAATGTGTGTAATTAATGCCATTGTTGTTTTGATTTGAATATTAATGACTAGGTTGTATGTTTATGAGAGATGCATAATCATTCACTGTGATAAAGAGTTATTTTCCCCTAGCTCTGCAGGTTGCATAATGAAGTTCAAGGCAAGTTAAATCAATCTCTTTGACACAGTAGTAAATTATATGATAGTACAATTATTTAGCCTGGAGACCATCCTGATCACGTGACCTTATGTGACTGATACAGGGATGCGAGAGTGTGCATTCGCAGAGTTTCTTGGCGGAAAATGCATTTTCTGATGAAAGTCTGGCTTATACTCCTGCCCACATCGAGGACAGAAGTACAGACTGATCCGTTTCGTGAAACAGAATCTGTGTGGTATGGTGATGGTCTCCTCGTAAGTCCGCCCCTTCCGGTAGACCCCCATGAGATTGTAAAATATGAATGGGTTCCAAAGGAGGGAAAGTAATTATTTTCTGGTCCCAGGCTTTATATGCCCTGGATTACACATATGTTGTTTGTGGATTTAAATGATCATTTTTCATGCAGAGGAAACAAAAGAAATTCATGAAGAAGTTTGATAATGTTAGGTTTTGTAAGAGGTCGCTTTGTGAACTACACCCCCTCGCTGCTCTCGAAGCGAATGATATACGTCACAACCACTCTGGTAGAGACATGGCGATCTCTCTGCTCCACTTGCCCACTTTTTACAAGGGGAGGATAACAGCATCGAAAGAGGTGAAAACCATTATAAGTCGGGGCATGTGTAGATTTTCAGTTATGCCGATGGGAAGATTGTCGTACTCGTCCACGCCAGTCGCAGGGAGCGTGACGTCACATACGAGACATGTAGTCTTTCTCATTGTGTTTTCTTTACAGCCTTTAACTGAACAATTGCACAGCATACGGTCAAACTCTTGACATGTTATCATTTAAATCCACAAACAACATACGTGTTATCCAGTCAAGGACTGGGACCAGAAAATAATTACTTTCTCTCCATTGAAACCCATTCATATTTTACGATCTCATAGGTCCAATGGGGGTCTGCCGGAAGGGGCGGACTTACGAGCTCTATTGTCATTCTTCCATTTGTTTTGTTATGTTTGAGTTCTGATTTCACTTTGGCCGGACATCAAACTATTGTTGGAAAAGTCCAACCAGAGTCAAGACCATTATCAGGGACATTGGCCCACTAGCAGGAACACCAGAACCTGAAATGGTTGAGAGACAGAATTAGTATTTTACTCTGTATGCTTTGGCAAATATATATTTGGCAAAAAGTTTTCCATGCTTATAAAGCCCTTTGAATCCTCATATATATGCAGAGAGAGAGAGAGAGAGAGAGAGAGAGAGAGAGAGAGAGAGAGAGAGAGAGAGAGAGAGAGAGAGAGACAGAGACAGAGACAGACAGAGAGAGAGAGAGAGAGAGGAGTCAAACACATCACAAACACTGTAAAGCTAACTACAGCTAACTTAAATCTCTTGTGTACCTGTTCACTATATTATACCGTAGTGCTTATTATAATAACTTACTATTGGCACGACTGCACACTAAATCGACATGCAACCTGCATAACAACTTTTATACATTTTTACCTTTTGCCTTTATATATCTTTCCCTGATATTGTGCATCTACATTGTACAGCTAATAGAGAGAAGGGTACCCATTCTGTGGTCCACTTCCAGAAAATAGTGTGATTCACTCCCTCAGCTCATGTTTTGAGTAGAATCCATAGTTCACTTTTTATTCTTTTGCAGTACTTTGTTATTTTTTCCTTTGGTAACAAACCGTTGAGCGTGTAGACCGTGGACACTACCAGCCCTGTGAGGTCATTGCGGGCGGTGCAGGTGTAGTTCCCAAGGTGGTCTTCGTCCAGCTGGGCTATAACATGCTGAGGACTGGGGACCAGGGGGCGGCGTTGGAACTCCCAGGTGAACGTAGCCGGGGGCAGGGAGTCAGAAGCACAGCTCAGGGTGAGTCGCTCTTCCTCTACGGCCGGATTGGGATGCTGGTGCACGGTGGGAGTGTCTGGGCCGTCTGGAGAGCGGCGACCAGGGTGCACAAGAACAGACGATCCAGGCAAGAAAGGATGGTTATGATCCAAAACAAATCTGAACCGAGAGCTGCTAACCTTGGCATACAGTTTCAATATAATGACTAAACAATCACAATTTTTGTTGCAGTACTTACAATAAACTGTGAGCTGGCATGTGGCGACTTCGTGGTCGGACAAATTGCTGACATTGCAGCGGTATTCTGCAGTGTCCGTTCTGTTCACACCTTTGATCATCAATATTCTATTGTTTTCTAGAAATGCAATTCTATCACTCGGCAAAAGTGGTTGGCCAGCTCTTGTCCACTGTTTGGCATTGCTGGTGTCTTCATCATCACACAAGAACGTGACCTCACTCATCCCCTCTGTGGATGGGGGACAGGTGACGGTCGGGGTTGGGATTTTGGCTGCGAATGAGAAAAATATCAAATGTATTGATCTAGCCTGACATCGTCGTAACAATTATACTAAGCAACTAAGGCCAATCCAATCCAAATTGAGTAAGCTATTGAAAAGAACAGCGACCATAAGCTACATATTTAAGGTGAAATATTATACCACCAGGTGTGAGTGTGATTATCTGTTACAAGCCATTTTTAAAATCTGCCTCTTTAGATGTATGAGGATAGATGAGCAACGTTTGCTACAGTCCACTGGGTAGGCTTGTAGACTGATCTATCCAGCACACATCTAGATGGACACGCCCACTTGTGATGACAGAAGAGGCAAATTTTCCAAACGGCTTGTAACGGCTAATCACACTCACACCTGGTGGTATAATATGTGAACTTTAACTCCACATATTACAATCTAGCTCAAAATTAAAATGAAAGGTGATATTGATTAAAATAAAAATGTAAAGTTAAGGTGGGGGTATTATTGAAAATATTAAAGTGTTTTGAGGCTAATCCAATCCAAATTGATTGAGCTATTGAAATAACAAGCAACCATGAGCCACATATTCATACCACTTAATACAACCTAGCTCAGAATTAAAAAGATAATCACAATTATGAAAGCTAGTGAAAAAACTTACAACCATAAACAACATATTCCAACCACACATTAGAATCAAAACAAAAAGGAAAGGAAAGGAAAGGAAAGAAAATGTTTACAAGTTATTGAAATTTGAATAAAGGGTTGGATCAGGAGTGTGTTACGTTTATCTGTGTCTTATTTATTAATATATAATTAACATATAGATGATTGCAGCGTCACCTAATGCTGCAAGCACTTTTTAGACGATCCCTTAACATCCGCAGGAAAAGCGCACCTGAGTTCGACATTCATAGCCGTTTAGTTGTAACTCAGCAAACAAAGTGTGTGAAATATCCCCAAATGTCCACTCTTTAGTCTACAACAAAAATAACCTGGAAGAAATCAGTCCTACTTTCAAGACGCGACTTGGTTTTGCAAAGGGGAAAAAGGCGATGGTCGAATTTGAGACTTCACGGTGGTCTACTCACGGTGCACCTCCAGTACGGCGGCTCCTGATATTAAATGTCCTGAGGCCGGGATGATGTGTACAGTGTACTCCCCGGAGTCCTCATTGGTCAGGTTTCTGAGCTCCAGGGAGCCAGTTTCTCTGAACAAGGTTGTCCTGTCCGCATACTTTGGCTCGACTATGGTGTTGGAAATGGTCGAGGTGATTATGGAAGTCCCGTTCACGGCCCAGGAAACAGAGGTGAAGCGGTCGCTCGTTGGTTTGATCGTTGTCGTGAACGTCGTGTTCTTCCCATAGGTACCGTATACGCGGACATCGATGATGTTCCCAAAGCATAGATCTAAGACAAGAAATATTCATACAATTATATAGTATATTATACAGTTAAAGATATGATTACAGTCAGAATATAAGTCTATATTTGTGTGTATTTATTACCTGTTGTAAGAAGCAAAAGTGAAATTCTGATGAAATTAGGATTCATGGTTCGGCAGACTTGTTTCCCCTTAGTAAAGCGAATTACATTCAGATTTTTACACCTCCCTTCCAGCTGATAGTACCAATAATAATAAATCAGGTGTGCCCTACCAGTGATAAATGATACGGAGTCTAACTGGGTTTTATGTTTATATATTTAGTAGGGCTGTCACACATTAGCGCGTTACCTTCAATTACACTTGCAATAAGTGACAGCCTGTTGCCTGTTTACAATTCCCAAAACTGTGGTGTTCCGTAAGTTTCATATTCAACCCACATGAGTGAGTCAATAAAACTCCCTCAAGATCACTTGGTCTAGTTTTTGCTTATTAAGTACATTTGGTATGTGTCATTCCACTTGATAATCTCATTCAATTTCAATTGGAGTGGATTTTAAATAGAATCTTAAAAGTGTGATTAATCGCGAGTTAACTCACCAATAATATGCGATAATCGCTATTAAAAGAAGTAATCGTTTGACAGCCCTAGTATTTAGAGATGTATTTAAAGATGAGCTATGTTTGGATATTAAAAGTCCTTCACCTTTCTTCAGTCCACACTAAATTATAATAATGATAAATGATTGGCTTCTTGTTAGGGGAGGTTAGGTAGACGTACGTTCCAGGGACATTAGACGCGCTACAAAAGCTCTCCAAACCATAACGTCAATGTGGCCTAAGGGCCACTAGATGTCGCAGGAGGACTGGAAGAACAGTTCCGTCAGTAACTCCGGTGGGTGGCTTTTACAGTAACCCTTACTATTCCCCCCTGGCTAGAAAGGTTTTGTTCAGCTTAATCCTTTGGAGAGATGCAATACTGAGTGTATCTCAGCCTCAACACACTAGAGACTAACTGGTAGAATTAAATTATCATAGACTTGTACCAAAGTATCTTGTACCGAGATGCTCAAGGCTGGGAACATTGGGGATGAAATCCAGAATCTTTTGTACCCGCTATAGAAAGAAGCCATATTGTAAAACCTGACATTCCTTTCATGAATGTCACTGAAAGGGAATATGTAATCAATGCTACTGTTGTTTTGATATGAGTATTAATGATTAGGTTGTATGTTGATGCAAGTTGCATAATCATTCACTGTGATAAAGAGTTATTTTCCCCTAGCTTGGCAGGTTCCATAAGGAATTTCAAGGCAAGATAACTCATTCTCTTTGATACAGTAGTAAATTCTATGGTGGTACAATTATTATACTGATAACAGGCGACCTGTCATCCTCAGTAATACGTTTTTTTTTATTTTTATGGCAGGATACCAACCAAAGACAGGAATATTATCAGGGACATTAGCCCATTGACCAGAACCTGAATTAGTTGAGAGAGAGACAGAATTATTTTTTCACTTTTTTCATTATTTATCACTTGGCAACAATGGTTGGCCAATCTCTTGTCCACTGTTTCGCATTACTGGTGTTTCCATCATCAAACAAGAACGTGACAACGCTCGTCTCCTCTGTGTTCGGGAACAGGTGACTGTTGTTTGATGGGAGTTTGGCTGCGAAGGAGGACATTTTTGAAAGACAGCACGTATTGACCGGTAGCAATACAAAAAATAATGAATTGCTGTTGAATAAATGCACTTAAAGAAATAAAGTCAGGAAGAAAAACAGAGAAAGAAAACAGTGTGTGTGTGTGTGTGTGTGTGTGTGTGTGTGTGTGTGTGTGTGTGTGTGTGTGTGTGTGTGTGTGTGTGTGTGCGTGTGTTCTTACAGGTATGACAACACAGGCTTCTCCTCATGATGGCTCCTGTCATTAAATGTCCTGAGGCCGGTGACAGTCATCCCGGAGTCCTCATTGGTCAGGTCACTGAGCTCCAGGGAGCCAGTTTTGCCTACAAGGTTTTCCTGTTTCATAATGTTGTTCCCAGCCATCGACGGGGTTATAGCAGACAAACTAATCCCAAGGATTGAAGGTCAAAATTATACAATCATACAATTATAGAATCTGCTTTGACTATATATATACAGATAAAAGTAAGTAGACTATACTTTCTACTTAAGTGCTAATCTGAGAAAATTAGGATTCATGGTTTGGCAGAAGTGTTTCTCTTTAGTGTAGTAAATTCAACTCGTTGTCCCTTCTGTCAGCTGATAGTAGGCGTGCCGGGTTTATTGGCCATGTTTTCAGACATATATTGAAAGATGAGCAATGTTTGAATATAACTCATTGTTCACCTTTCTTCAGTCTAGACTGAATCGAAATAATTTGAAATGACTGGCTTCTTGTTTGGTAGGCATGCCTACTAATCCAGGAAGATAAGTGCGCAACAAACGCTCTCCATTCTCTCAAACTATAACGTCAACGTGGCCTAACAGCCACTAGATGTCGCAGGAGGACTGGACGAACTGTTCCGTCAGTAACTCCAGTGGGTGGCGTTTACAGTGGCATTATTATTACCCCTAGTATTACCCCTGGCCACAAATGTTTATTTAAGCCTTAGCCTTTGGAGATACGCCATACTGGGTGTATCTCTGCCTCAACACACTCGCTGTCACACTTACTTGGGTATAATTACTATTATTTTAATTATTTTCCAGAATACAGACATTTGGAGTCCAACCTAATTATTGAATAACGGTAGTAGCTAAAATAGTGACCGTTCCTCGATTGGAAAAATGGATTTATCACATGGTTATTGCATGGTTGCTGTATGTTTGGCTTTAACAGGTAAGAATGGACGTTAAAGAGCATTAGGTGTATGTATGTATGTATGTATGTATGTATGTATGTATGTATGTATGTATGTATGTATGTGTGTATGTGTGTATGTGTGTATGTATGTGTGTGTGTGTGTGGGTGTGTGTGTGTGTGTGTGAGTGTGTGTGTGTGTGTGTGTGTGTGTGTGTGTGTGTTAAAGACCATATAACATTGTTTAAAAAAACGATTGTGCAACTATTAAAAACATTGAGATATAGCTCAAGTCATGTCTACTACGATAAAGCAAACTGCAACAGTGAATAAACAGATGTACTCAACGTTTCTTTGCTACAGGCCTTGACATTGAATACTTAACCTGTCCACATTGGTATCTCTCATTTGCAGGTCGGAGCGATGGATTAGGTGTGCTGCCAGATCTTCTCACTGGAGCTGTGGGAGAAAGTGTCATGTTGAAACGAGATCAGAGCTCTCAACTCGTATTAATTTCAGTGGTATGGCAATTTGTTTTAGAAAATGGTACTGTGATACCTATCTTAACATCAGCCATTAATACCACTACTAATCCAGAATATAGTCCAAGGATCACATTTGACAAACTAACCGGATCTTTGGAGCTCTCAGTCTTGACTCTAGATGACATTGGATTATACAGGGTGATCCTCATTCCTTCATTTGGACATCCACTAAATGGAGAATGCATCCTGCAAGTGTATGGTGTGTAGAAGAGTATAATGAAAATAGTGCTCATGTTCATATAGCTTACTAGTCTATACATAATGATGTTACAGCATAGCAACATGTCTTTAACGGTCAACCTCAACACTAACCCATTCCAAAAGAATTGCTGTTTTTCCGTAATCATATTTGCAAGATAAAATATCCTTCCTTATTCTATAATAGTCTGGCCCTCATTTGTTTGTGAACATGACACAGTTTGGCAAACTGCCAGTAAAGGCCAATCAGGGTTGGGGTTATCTAACTGTTACAGTTACTAAGCTGGTAGCATTTGACGGCCATTATTGTTATATACCAGTGTATTCCGTATATTTGTCCCACAGAGCGAGTCTCCAGTGTAACAGTCACCCCCAACACCACAGAGCTCCTGGAGTTCAGAAGCTCTGTGAGCATGTCCTGCCAGGTCTCAAACGGCACCTCCCTGTCTTACCTCTGGATGAATGGCAGCTCTGAGATCACTGTATCAAGTGACAGGGTGCAGATCGGCAACGGAAACACCACCCTCACCATACTCAACGTGACCCGCTACGACCGGGGGCCGTACACCTGTAGTGTCTCCAACCCAATCAATACTCAAGAAAGTGCCCCGTTAACACTGCGCCCCATCTGTAAGTATCTAACCCTCCTGCCTTACCCTTTACATTCTGGCACATGCATGTGAGACATTATGGGATGTAGGGCTTTGATGTTGACCAATAGCAGCTTTATTCATGGTAATGCTGACCTGATCTGCAAAATGCAGTTTTAACTCTGGGAGAAGACTCTGAAACTCACTTCAGTCCATAATGAATGTGCAGGCATTTCTAAAATGACAAGCATTTAAATCAGCTAACCTCCCCTTGTATGGTTTTAGCTCTTTGCTACACAATTATGGCACCTTAGTTGGCCCAAAGAATACCCATTGGATGATTTACCCATCACCAAGAATGCTCCAATGTTTAACTGGAAGCATGATGGAGCTCTGCTCCCCAGTTGATGGCCAGAACTCCATCTGCAAAGCATTAGTTTGAGCAAGACATTCTTTTTAGCCATAGCCATTATAAATAAATAATAATAAATATTGTTTGTATCATCCTCATCGTTATATATCAGAACTTGCAGGCCACGAACGTGAAATCCTTCCCTGTTAATACCCTGTATTATCTCTCTTATTTCTGTTTGTTCTCACAACCACGAGGACTAGCTCTGGCGGGAGCTTAATCATGGCAGGACCACTCTGTTTTCTGGAACTGGAAGTGATTTTTTCTGCCTCATAATGTGTCTCTGTCTATTACGTGGTTAACAGATCTAGTCGATCCATTCTAAAGATATGCAACATTTGAAGCTAATGCTGGCCTATGATGTGGAAGAAATAATTAATTTGTTGTGTAAATATTATTTACACTAGTTTTTGTTGTGGTTGATTATATGTTTAGAATCTGAATCTGTGGTAATATCTGGGTTTCAGATGGACCAGTGAGCATTCAGATTATAGTTCCAGTGAACCCAGTTGAGATCGGCCAGATGCTGAATTTATTCTGCAGGGCTGAGTCTACCCCTCCTGCAGATTTCACCTGGATGATTGGAAGCCAGAGAATCGGCTCTGGTGCTGAGTATTCCAAAATGGCAATGCTTTTTGACAGTGGAGAATACACATGTGTTGCTGTGAACAACATCACTAAGTTGGAGCTTCGTACAGTGCAACTCATATCAATAACAGGTATATTATTACCATTCATCTTATATGGACAGACGCACACACACACACACACACACACACACACACACACACACACACACACACACACACAACCACACCCACCCACACACACACAAACACCAATCTGTTCCCCTCTCTGAATGTTTCCTCATACAACCCATAAACACTTCATCTTTTCTCTTTTGCAGACTCTTCCCAGTTGTCATCTGGTGCCATTGCTGGTATAGCTATTGCAGTTATACTAGCTGTAGTGCTAGTAGGTGCACTGATTTATCGTGTCCACGCAAGCAGGTATGCAGTATGGAATGGCACCCCACGTGTCAATCATGCAAACAACAACCTCATGATGGTGCACTTAAGAAGTCTATTCACTTAATAATCACCGCAATAAATAAAAGAAAGAGTTAAAGATTTGTTGGATCGGAAATTGCTTAATTCTCCCATTCATTTTACTTTACAAGACAAGTTAGTTACTGAATTAGTAAACATAGTAAAGTTATACAAAACAAGTACACAAGCAAAATATAAAAGTTACAACGATGAGATGTGGAACTTGTATGCATCAATGAAAAGTTTACTATACATGTTACCTAGGCTTAAAAAAAATCGCCACACTTGCAATAATGTTAGGATTAACATTAGCACTGGTATTTTGTAGTAGTATTTAGAAATGTTACGCAGTGTCCATTGATGGATGCGGGATCGGTGCATAAACGTGTCGTGTTCTTCCTTCACAGAACCGGCAAAAGGAAACAGTTCAACGTCTCAGAAAGAGGCGCCTCCAACGGTAACTTTGTGTGTTTGTGTATTTTTGCATTCTAATGTGTGTGCTTTGTGTGTGTACACTTGCATGCATGTGTGAGTGCATCAACAGTATATACAGTGTGTCATATAAACATAATATTCATAGAAGGTTAATGTTCCACATGTAAGTTATGATTTAATTCATTTTGTGTTTTTGTTTTCTTTCTTACCAGGAGGTTACATCCAGGACTCCGCCCTGAGAACTCAGGTAAAGATCACACATACAAGTATCTTATAGTTGGCTTTTTGTAAGTATAGACAGAAGGGTAGTCTACCTGTCGGTTCTACAAACATAACACTTCATCTCCATCTATATTCAATATCCCCCTTTTTTCCTCTCTCGGTCTCCAAGAATATGAACTATGCCGATATCGGCCACTTGAAGAAGAACCAGGATGTGGGCGTGAAAATGCAAAACCCAGACATATCCACAGCCTACTCTGAGATCAAAACGCCTGCTGCTACCTAGCATCCTCCTAGCGTGGTTTAGCCTCTCACGTGGTGAGAAGCACCATGCTAGTTTGGCTAGTAATGATTCGGTCATGACTTGATAATAATATTTTTATTTTTCACAATCCCTTCGTTCCTCCTTGTCCCTTTCTGTTCTAGAACTGAGTTATCATTGGTGGGACTGTCTCTGTGGCTCACTTAATGTAATCAAACAGGCTTCCACAGAGTCCTGGGTGACCTTATCAGATGTATATTATAATGCATTGTAATGCCATATTTAGATTTTTTTTTCCTGCTGTGAAACCCCATAAACAAGAAGCAGGAACTTGAAATTTGCCATTGGTATGAATGTATGTAAATACTATGTGAAGTGTGTAACAGTAACAGCCAATGGAGCCAGCCACAGCAGTTGATAAATTACAACTATGCTATGGCTGCATTTAATCATGTAATTTATTCACATCTCGGAACCTACACTAAGTGTGCATCAGCTTCCTTACCTTTTTTTTGTACTTTTACTACATAGAACTGTTATATTTGATTATACATGTTTGGGCCATATGATTACATGTATGTGTATTTAGATTACATTTTATCCTAAAAACGAATCCAGGATGTATAATGTGATCAAAATGAAGCCACTTTTGAAATACATTTTAAAAACAGTGTTGACAAATATGTTGTGATGGTGTTTGTGATTCACTTAAGCTATTGTCTCAGCCCTTTTGGATATGCAATTAATTGTTCACACTTCAACACATCACAAAGTTATAACTAACCTCAACCTCCCCTGCTCAAGTGTCTTAAGCCTCTCCCCCTTGAGTTATATAATAAGCAACCAATATCATTGGTTTGCCCACCATTAGTTACTTATTTTCATTACAGGTCAAAACATTTTCTCCCAAACATGCACTTGTGAGCTCTTCTCACGGTTCCTAAACAGCGCCTAGCAGGGCCTCAAACTAAGTGTGTTGTGCTATATAGTCTGTTAGCCATCTAACTCTGGTCCAAAGTAGTTTTTCTCTGCATTGGGATGCTCTCCCCAAGTCAGATATAACAGTAGCCCAACACCATGTGATGCATATGGTGGGGTCATGTCTCGCTCGACGGAGGGTAGGGAATTAACACTGTAGGATTCAGTTCACACAGCCCTGTGCCATAATTATATGCACTGTTTTGTAAGATGAAGGGGAAATGTTAACTGAAACACACACACACACAAATTATCTTAAAACGAATTTATTAGATTGCAAATAATGATGTATTTATTTAAGTATTTAAATGTTAAACCCTTGTCAGTGGCATAAAGTACTGCAGTTTGAGGATGTTCAGGATTACTAAATTGAAGAACAGAAATGTGTAGGAACCTCAAGTTAACAGGAAATGTGTAGGGCCCACAAGTTCACAGAAACAGAGCCTTTGTGTAATCATAAATTAACATTTGTTAAATAGAGCAACTACACTGGTGAAAAAATAAATAATAATAATTAAACTATTGGTGGAATTTAAGGATCAGGTTCCTTACCTTTAATTTAAATTCTTCCCAAAAATGGAACAAAACAAGCCAAAAGGCTGGCAGATTTCTCAAAAGTAAGCGAAATGGTAAACAATAACTACGACACTTTCTGGACTGGGGCTGCAGTCAAATAGTATTCTTTTAGTCTTTTTTAGTCCTTTCAACTAACCAATGACCAAGTCGTATTTTAGAAGTGGCAGCCATGTTTAGAACTGTTTGAATTCCCTAAATGCTAAGGAAAGATACTTCAATGCTTCCTTTCTTATCTCCTCTAGCATAAAGGAGATAAGAGGGTCAAACCACAATCTCTTCTAGCATAAAGGAGATAAGATTCCTTTACAAAAGGAAATACATTATTGTCGTTATTAAACCTTCATGATGAAATCCTAAAGTCACCATGGAGGTTAAAAATATCAATAAGGTATCAGTAAATTAATTTAATATTATGAGAATAGTAACTATATTGTTAAAGGGACACTTCACCCATTTGCATTAAGCTTTGTATCATTAGAAACCATATTTTTGAATGGTCTTGCATAATTACCTTATTTCCCCCTGAGACTGGAGAGATCCGTATTTACCTCTAATGGTGTGAATCAGATTAATCAGTTATTAGAACTGCTTGCGATGGTAGAATATGAGTAACACCAGCCTTCCGAGTTGGAAGTGGAGAAATCTCCCAGGTTTCTTGTGGCATTTCATGGAGGCACGCCCCCTTTTTGTCTTCATCTCTCGGAATTCTGAGAGTAGACCGAGTGCAGTGAGGTTTACCGGATGATGCGATAAACAAAGATGGCTGCGCACATAGTGAATGAGGTGAGATGTATTTTCCTTGCATTTGTACCACGTTGGTCGTTTTAATGTCGATTTTAAAGGCTCTTATACACGTGAATACATTTCTGCTTTAATACGGTCACCAATTTATGCATTGCACAGTCTTGTGCAATGCATAATGTAAT
Organism: Pollachius pollachius; assembly: GCF_949987615.1. Lineage (NCBI taxonomy): Eukaryota > Metazoa > Chordata > Actinopteri > Gadiformes > Gadidae > Pollachius > Pollachius pollachius. Next base: position 33,522,697 of record NC_136934.1, read on the forward strand.
GTAATGTAAATGTTTGATTTCAAGCTGGTTTGCTAAAGAGGCTTAGGTAGCAAACAATAAATGACAGCCTGCTACTGCCCTTCGTGTCTCGAGAAAAACGCGACAGCACTTTTTTGAAATTGAAATAGGCGAAAATAGCAAAATATTATTTAAATGTAAACAGAATTACTTGAAATGTTAGTGTTTCTGTAAGATGGGTTTCACCTCAGTGTTTTGTGTTGTTCATTCACGACAGTTATGCGAACGGGAACGCTATAAAGGCTCCGAGACCGGAAATGACTTCACAAGTGCAACTCGGAAGGCTGGTGTCCGAGGCATCTGGATCATACCATAGTTCCTCATTTTCATACTCGCCTAGGGGGTGGGACCCACTGACGCTACAACAAACGTTACATTGTATTGCACACACAGCAAGACCATGCAATCCATAAATTGGTTACCGGAATAAAGTAGCAACGTAATCAAGTGTGTAAGAGCATTTAAAATCGACATTAAAATGGCCAACGTGGTATAAATACAAAGAAAATAAATCTCTTTACGGGCGCAACCATTTTTGATGAGGGCATCATCTCTGCACTCATGCCGCCTCCAAAGCAGCTCGGAGGTTCGGAAGCCCTTACGTGTCTTTACGTAAACCTTCCCTTCTTCCGAAATAAGAGTGTTCAGGAAACGTTCGTAGGCTATTACATAAAACCTGAAAAACAGATTGTTCGTGAGACTAGACTTCATAACAACAACAAGTATTGATGCCCGCAGGGACCTCTTTGCGGTTCTTTGCTGAATCAGATTAAGTTATTAGAACTGCTTGCGATGGTAGAACATGAGTAAGAATTTATCAGGTGATGCAAACCTCCGAACCTCCCGGAAACTCTGACCGTTTTGAAGGAGGAGTCGGTCTACTCTCAGAATTCCGAGAGATGAAAACAAAAAGGGGATGTGCCACCGTGAAATGCTGCAAGAAAGCTGGGAGATTTCCCCACTTCCAACTCGGAAGGCTGGTGTCCGAGGCATCTGGATCACACCATAAATGGTAGAGAGTACACCAAACGACTGTGTTGGGTTCTCCGACGTCTCTGGTCCTTCCACATCAATCTGAAGTCGCGGTTCAATCTGGACTTCAGAGAGTCAAAGCCAACGATTCTTCCCCCAAATTCCATCTCCACCATGGCCGAGAATCAATACACAGGTCTTATTTTGCAAACCCGCACCTGCCCGTACCCGCAAATTACATTCCGCACCGGACCAGACCCGCTATAAATTGATACCGACGTCCGACCCGCACCCGAAGGAAAATTAGACACATTAGATGGAACGCAAATTAGAAATTTATGTTACTGTTCAACTACATATATTACCCACTTTCAATACAGATTCATGTCTCCACCGGTGAAATGCTCCTTTATTGCATTCAGTCATCATAAAAAATATTTTACAAGATTGAAGAGGAGCAACCGGTAATACTTTTGGTATCTTTTTGAGGCATTCAGCCAACCTACCTGAGGTTGGAAATGCTGTCCGAAGCAATCCTTTATCTGTTTGATCTATCTGCCATTGTGCTTTGTTTACATATATCTTATCCTGTATTAGGATCTAGCTGATAAAATGGATAAACTGGTGATGAATAACTAAACAACAAGAGATGTGCTGGGTTAAAGGTTTGATCAACCATGGCATCCTCATTTGAGAGCAGGACTGGTGGCTGGAGATGGGAAGTGCAATGATGTATTAGGAAGTTTTATGTTGGTTAATGATGGCATCAAACCAAACAACCGCTCTTTGCGGTCTATTCTATAAACACTGACAAACCACATGGCTCTATGAAAATTGTATGCTCTTTCAGCAAAACTATTGTTTTTCTTAATACCATATTGTTGCCTTAAATAGCTTAGAAGTATCTCGAAAGAGGGTTTTCATTGTGAATGTGAATGTATAAAATATAATAAAAAGCAATAAAGGCATAAAATAAAGAATTCTAAATTATAATAACTCATACCATAAAAAAAATTGTCATAGGCATAAAGTCATGATAAGAGGTGACTTCCCGTTGGCAATGAAACAAAGAAAAAATGTATTTAAGATTTAGAGAAATGCCATTGGCTCAAAAATTGACCTTTGGCCTTTGTGTATAATGATTGACTTATATCCTTGATATGTACTTTATATCAGCTTGATTTATACCACATAAGGTGATTACGTTTGCGTTGTGTATGGTGAGAACATATCCTTTGTTTGGTGGTGACTTTGAAGTAGGTTTAGGTCCAGTGGCTTAGAATTGCACTGTAGGGGAAAGTCTCTTGTGTACTGAATGCCCTGGGTATCACATCCTGATGAGCTGGCTGCCGCCTTGCATGGTTGACTCTGCCGTCAGTGTGTCAATGTGTGTATTAACCGATGTAAGTCGCTTTGGATAAAAGCGTCTGCTAAATGCCCTAATTGTAATTGTAATTGTAAGGTGATAATGAGTGAGCACAATGAGTGGTAAAACAAAAAACTAAATTTGCCTGAAGCATTTAGATTTATAAAGAGATAGATTATCATGTCATAAATTGTGACCAGATTCTATCCAGGGTTTTGGCAGCCAGTGAGGACCAAGTACTGCAATTGCTCCTGAAAAATACTGGCCCTCCACCCCGCAAACTCCATTTCAACATGTTATGTTGGGGTGTATAAGACCTGATGCACCATACTAAACTATAAATGAAATTCCCAGCAGGTCTCTGTATCCATATAACTACGGGTTACATAATTTCATCTAGTTTTTCTCAAGGTGGACCCAAGGTGGCCTACTCTGCTTCTTCCATCCGATCAATGTGGTACATCTCCGGCCTGTAAACCAACGGGCCTCTGGAGAGGGAAAAGCCCCAGAAAAGGACTGTTAAGATCTGGAATGAAGACAGCATTATGGCAATCCAGGGTTGCTTTGACTGCACCTCATGGTAGGGTTACAAATGTCCGGACTTAAACTAACAGGTGGAGGTGATATCAGATTACATCACGCTCTGTGTGGACTCAGTACTGCCAACCAAGACTGTTAAAACGTATCCCAACAATAAACCTTGGGTATCAGGAAAGTTAAAATCACTCTTAAATAAAAAGAAACTGGCCCATATCCATAAGGATGAAATTGCTAAGAGAGATACACAAAGAGAAATTAAAAGACAAATTAAGATAGACAAGAATACTTACAAACACAAACTAGAGCAAAACAGGGCCCTGGGTAATCCTAGGCAGGCATGGTAGTCAATCAAGGCCATGACCAGTGCCCCTCTTCCATAGCAATGCTTCACTAGGATCAAATTGAATTTTGTTTATTTCAGAATAGAATAGAATAGAAAGCTTTATTGTCATTATACAACGTACAACGAAATGCAATGAGCAGCTCCTTAAAAGTGCATAGATAGTTATCGAATCTATAATATATAATAATATACAAAAGCAATATATAATAAAAAAAATAAAAAATAAAAAAATTGTTGAGAATCATACCAACATATGCTCTGAATATATTATTTCAAAGATGATTTGGATGGATAAGGTTTTCCTGCTAGTCTGTGGATCTGCAAGTCCTATGAATAGTTGGTTACGATAGCCCTCCAGTCAGCAGTTCAAGCCACCAGGCATCTATGCTCTCCCAGGCTTCTAGATCCTGTTTCAGAGGGACGGCTCCCTGTGTGTTTTATGCCTGGGGGTTCTCTAATAGGCAGAGCTGGATCTGTATTTTTAGAGTACACTTACCTTTACCTGAGCCCTCTTTATCGAGAAGAATGGAATGATATTGACCCTTCTGTTTAGGACATATCTGCCCCAGTAATCATACCTGCTCCATGAGCAAAAATGGTGGAATGTTTAGGATCTTATCCTTATCCTCTTATCCTCAAAAGTCACTTTTCATGTACATTTTAAAGTTACCATATTCTTTAAACTGCATGAATCATGATTGTCCTCTTAAGCGTTTTAGCTGCATATATACAAATCGTCCTACAGGGAATATGAGGTCTACTTTTAATATATACTTCTAATATAAACTTGCCTGATGTGATTCATTGTGTTGATAAATATCTGTATCAGTGTCCAATGGAAGAGTGAAAGCATAAGGCAAACAATTTAATCCCTTATTTCCTGGTGAAATAGGATTAATACTAGCCTTGTATACGCCAAACCTAATATTGATGATATTTTATAGGGGAGTAAGAATGACATGCGACTGAAACATAACTAACAAGTAAGTTCTTTTTTTTTCATTTCACTCCCGTATAACATATCAATGGAAATGGATTCAACGTGCAAAGGTGTGAATCATTTCTGAAGGAGGACAAATAAATTCCAAAAATCGATACAATCTGATTTCACTATTACTTTCATCTAAGCTCTGGAGACTCTGTGTCTCAAAAGTAAGAAGGCTTCTTATTTGATTTGCAGAACGGGGAGAAACATTGCCGTACGTGTTGCAGAGCAAAACTAGGAAAATATGTAAACAATGGCTATGGTGGCCGTCAAATGTAACTCAGACTATTACTATTAAGACTAGAGTCCAGCTTATGATAAATATAATTGTCTTATCATCTTTTTTAAACAAATGAATGCCCACACACCGTTAAGGGAAGAAACTCCGCACACACAAACTGTGGTCGGCAGTTAGACAAATTTAGATTTGGATATCTATGGCAGACTGGCAGATGGGGCAAGTGAGGTAGAGTGTGTGGCTGAGCTGCCACTAGAGAGAGAGAGAGAGAGAGAGAGAGAGACAGAGAGGGGGGGAGAGTTGTTTTTTTACAGCTGTGCTGTAAATCACACTCCCGTTGCCTCGGGTCTGTTAACGTCACATCGATAGAATGTGCTTAGGGGAGGGGGGATCCAGGGGATGCATGGAAAAACAACCTGCTCGGACAGCAGGGCCAGGATAGAATCGATAGAATGTGCTTAGGGGAGGGGGGATCCAGGGGATGCATGGAAAAACAACCTGCTCGGACAGAAGGCCAGGATATGGCAAATAATCTAAATGTTTTCTTTCATTTTGAAAAAGGGATTGGAACTAACACTGACCAAAAGCAGCCTGATCTAACAACCAGTCAGTCTATCAATATCTCGCAGACAGAAGTGTGTGCGATGTTCAAGAGAGTTAACAAACGCAAGAGCCCCGGCCCAGACAACATCTGTGGCAATGTGTTGCAATTCGGCAGCTGTCCCCAGTTTTCACAGATATTTTCCAGTCCTCTCTGGATCAGTGGTCCACTTTTATGAAAAACATCAACTATTATCCCCATCCCCAAGATTCCTTCACCGACTAAGCACAACCACTACCGTCCTATAGCATTAACTTCATTGGTAATGAAATGCTTCAAAAGGATAGTGAAAAAATATATTTTACTAAGGACCAATCTTCTACTAGATCCTCTGCAATTTGCTTATCAGTCCAGCAGGTGGGTTGATGATGCTATTTTAACTTTACTACATCTTGTTTACACACACCTGGAAGCGCCAAAAACACACATCAAAATGATATTCTTCGATTTCTCATCTGCATTCAACACCATCCACCCTAATACCCTGGCTCAGAGGCTACATGACGACTTTGTACTGGATGGAGGCCTGATACTCTGGCTCCTTGACTTCCTAAGTCATAGAGTCCAACAGGTGAAAATGGGCTCTTCTCTTTCTGATCAAATCATGACTAATATTGGCTCCCCCCAAGGGTGTGTGCTATCTCCCCTACTGTTTATTGTATACACCAACAACTGCTCCAGCCCTCACCCTGGTAGGCTTTTAATTAAGTTTGCTGACGATACAGCATTGGTCAGCCTCCTCCAAGGAGATGAGCAGGACCATTGCCCAGTCCTGCATGCGTTCCTTGACTGGTGTGAAAAATCCCATCTCCTGCTAAACACCTCAAAGACTGAAGAGATGGCTATTGATTTAAGGAGAGACAAAGCATTTCGTTCAACGATTATCCAAGGGCAGTCCATACAGTCTGTCCGTGAAGTATCTTGGGGTGGTTCTGGACAACAAGTTGAAGTGGGAGCAGTACACGGAACTCATTCAGAAAAAAGGACAGCATGTTGTAGACTGCAAAATGGCTAAGATGTTCTACACGGCTTATGTGAAGAGTGTCTTGACCTTCTGCATAATCTGCTGGTTCGGCAGCGCATCAGAAGCACAGAAGAGTAGGCTTAGGAAAATAGTGACCACTGCCAGCAAGCTGGTAGGTACTAATTTAAATAGTCTGGAAAACACCTGAGAGAGTTCAGAGTAAAGCAGAAAAAACTTTAGCAAATTCAAAACACCCCTTTTCTCCACCTGTGAACTATTACCCTCAGGTAGCAGGTTTCGATACCAAGCCCTCTCCAAAAATAGGACATAAAAGTCGTTCATTCCACAATCCATCATCTTTTTAAACAAACATCTAAAAAGAAGGTTTTAATTGTTGGTTTAAAATGCCAACAGCTTTAGATGTGTCATTGTACTACGTGGGAAATATGATTTTGGGGTCTTGCCTTGTCATTTACATTACATTTTACACTTACATTTACATTTAGGGCATTTAGCAGACACTTTTATCCAAAGCGACTTACAATAAGTGCATTTGTTACAATAAGTACATTTGTCATAAGAAGTGAATTGTCAGTGGTTGTTTATTTTTTGCTGTTTGTTTGTTTTTATGTTGTTATTGTTGTTAGGTAATGTGTATCTGTCTATTCACTGAGAACAATTTCCCCAAGGGGCCAATAAATTATCTATCTATCCAGTGTTTCCCCTTTAAGCACTTAGCAGCGGCGGTACGCCACGGACGCTGGATATGCGCTTCATATCCAGGTCAATTCACACACTTGTGAATAAAGCATATAAACGTAGAGGAGAGGAGAGGAGAGCTCCGTCTTATCTCTTTAAAAAACTAATGTTATCTTATTTTGTGCTACGGACGCTTAATAACAAGGTCAATTCACACACCTGAGTAAAGCATATAAACGGAGAGGAGAGGAGAGCTCCATCTTCTCTTTAGAAACAAATATTATTTTGCGCTACGGACACTTCATATCCAGGGCCCAGTTTCCCGAAAGCATCGTTAGCCTAAGTGGATCATGAAGTGCGTCGTACGAGCATCGTACAGTTTTCACACCGTTTCCCGAAAGCATTGTTGGTAACGAACGTCGTGAAAACGCTCGTAGCTAACAAGGACTCCAGTGCCGTGTTCCAATATCCATACTATCCATACTTACTAGCCTAAGTTTGAGTACGTAGGGCATTCCGATTCAGATCGGGCGAAAATAAGTGTACTGAAAGGACCCGGATGGTGTACTCAAAACGGTCAAATCGTTAAGTGTGGATCGCCGGTGTTGGCGGTGCGGGCGGCCTGGCCACTTCCGGCGGGAGTGCCCTATGATGGAGGTGGGCCAGGTCGTCCGCGTCACCGGTGCCCCGTCTCCTCCCCACAGTCCCGGTGAGGCGTACCGTATCCTGGTGAATATACAGCGGGGTACGCACCAGGCGCTTTTGGACTCGGGCTGCATGCAGACCATGATGACCATGAGCGCCTGGTGCGGTCCGAGGCATTGGTGGAGGCGTCAAGCGTTTCGGTGAGGTGTATACACAGGGATGTGCACGAGTATCCTTTGGTCCCCATCGAAATTCGTTGTGGGGGTTGAAAATATAGGGTCAAGGCGGCAGTTAGTTCGAGCCTCTCGCATCCCCTGATTCTTGGGTTGGATTGGGCGGGGTTTCCATAGGCAGTTAGGGGGACTACGGGGATGCGGACACGACAGGTAGGGACATGTAAGTCGTGTGCTGTGATCTGCGCCGACGCTGCTCAGGGATCGGGGGAGGGGGGGGTCCTCAGTCCCGAGATTCCCACCGGTGGAGGATTTCCCCCTCGAGCAGTCTCGTGACGCCACATTGAGCTCAGCCTACGACCAGGTGATAGTTATTGATGGGAGTCGGGTCCGGCCAGACGCGGCGCTGACTTACCCACACTTTATGGTGGTTAGGGATAGGCTGTATCGGATGAGTCGTGACACCCAGAGTGAGAAGGTTATAACCCAGTTGCTGGTACCCAGGAGCCATAATAACCCAGCCATTGGGTTATAATGCGCCGCCGGGAAAACCATTTCCCGGCGGCGTATTATAACCCAATGGCGGGCCATTTGGGGTATGATAAAAAACTATAATATAATAGCCCGGTTCTATTGGCCGGGTATTCAGGCGGAAGTGTGCAGGTGGTGCGCATCCTGCCCCGAATGCCAGTTGTGCAACATCTCCGCGAAGAGTGTTGCGCAGGCGTTGTTTCATGTCATATCACTGGTGGGAATCCCGAAAGAGATTCTCACTGACCAGGGCACCAATTTCATGTCACGCACGATTAGAGAACTCTACGGGTTGTTGAAGGTCAAGGTCGTTCGCACAAGCGTCTATCACCCAGCCACGGACGGCTTGTGTGAGAGGTTTAACCGGACGTTAAAGTCCATGATCTGCAAGTTCGTACACGGAGATGCTCGAAATTGGCATCAATGGCTAGACCCTCTGTTGTTTGCAGTGCGGGAAGTGCCCCAGGCTTCCACGGGGTTTTCCCCATTTGAGTCTTGCCCAGGGGCGTCCTGGACCTCATTAAAGAAAACTGGGAGGAGGGGTCCAGTGACAGCAAAAATGAAATCCAGTACGTCATGGACCTGCGTGCAAAGCTTCACTCACTAGGGGTATTGTCATGTGAGCACTTGCACCGAGCTCTGGAGAGTCAGAGACGCTTGTACGACAGAGGGACTAGATTACGCGATCTCACCCCGGGGGACAAGGTCCTGGTAATGCTGTCCACCTCTAGCACCAAATTACTCGCGAAGTGGCTAGGGCCTTTTGTGGTAGCACGTTCGGACAGGGGCGAAAACAAACAGGTTTATCATATCAACCTCCTGAAGAGGTGGAATGACGTGGTCCCTGTCGTGTTTGCGTCGATGCTGCCGGAGAGAGAAGAGCTCGGGCCGGAAGTCCCAGGCCCAGGTCCCACCCCTCCGGTAGGTTGGGGCGAGGACCTCTCAAGGAGTCAGGCGCAGGACGTTGTCGGCCTGCAACTCCGGTTCGCCGACGTCTTTTCGCCCTGCCCGGTCGCACCCCATTAATTACTCACGACATCGAGACGCAGACCGGGTTAACTGTGCGGACACGTCCCTACAGGCTCCCCGTCCACAAACAAGATGTGGTGCGGTGCGAATTAGCAACCATGTTAGAGTTGGGCGTGGTCGAGGAGTCCCACAGCGACTGGTGCAGTCCCGTCGTGCTTGTTGGGAAGCCGGACGGTTCTGTCCGGTTCTGCATGTGTTCACCCTATCATAGGGTGAACACGGTCTCGAAGTTCGACGCCTACCCAATGCCTCGGATCGACGAGGCATTGGGTACGAATGGCTACTGGCAGATTCCGCTGTCTCCAGCAGCCTGGGAAAAAACGGCCTTCTCCACTCCGCTCGGTCTATACCAATTCAACGTGCTTCCGTTCGGGTTGTTCGGGGCCCCGGCCACGTTTCAGTGACTGATGGACCGGGTGTTACGGCCACACGCCGCGTATGCTGCTGCCTACATTGATGACGTTGTCATCTATAGTGGAACGTGGGAGCAGCATGTGCGGCAGGTGGTGGCCGTCCTTCAGTCGCTGAGACGGGCGGGGCTCACGGCCAACCCGAAGAAGTGCGTGATCGGGCGGAGGGAGATCCAGTATCTGAGGTACCACCTGGGGGGGGGAGGTCCGGCCACAGGTCGCTAAGACCGTGGCGATGGCCACCTCCCCTCGGCCCAGAACCAAGAAGGAGGTCAGGCGGTTCTTGGGGCTGGCAGAGTACTACCGGCAGTTCGTGCCGCACTTCTCGGACCTGGCCAGCCCCTTGACCGACCTCACCCGTAAGAGGGCCCCAGATACAGTCCAGTGGTCGGAGCCATGTCAGGTGTCGTTTGAGGCTATTAAAACAGCCCTCTGTGGAGAGTCGGTCCTATGTGCTCCTAACTTTGATCTCTCTTTCTCCCTGCAGACGGATAGGGTAAATCAAATAAACCGATCTCCCGCTGAGAGAATGACAACCCTGCCTGCTCGCATTACTTCGAACCCGTTACAGTGATATAGATATCTATGTATTATATGATATTATTTAGATATAGAGCTCCAGGACTGTAACGCATGTGTCGTACACACACGTTCACACAAAGTGTTGTACACATTGTTGGTGTTATGGTGCATAACACGTCGGACTCTGTCTCGTCTCTGGTATTTCCACAACGAGACTCGTAGTGAGGGTTATTTCAGCCATGGTTGAGAATGAATTGGGGGAAAGGAACTTTGGCTTTGGCTCCCTGAAGTACATGAACCACGACATGTGGCATTATTTCATGACACATGGGCAGGAGCGCCGCGATCATATCACTGTGTGGGGAATTGGCATATTGGCGCCCCCTCCGGCTGCAGGCGCCCCTGCTTGCTGAGAAGGTGCCGTGCACAGAAGCTTTGTGAGAAGGGGGAGGGGGCGCAGGGGACAGTTCACCTCTGCGTCTTCCCAAATGAAACGGACAAGGGGGGTTACAGGTTCCACTGCTAGCGCGGACTGAAATCCTTATTGAAGCCTGCAGGGTTATGCGATAAACATACGGAGGAGCGGGATCGCTGAGCTGCCCTGCCCCAACATTGCATCAGACGTTAAACTCCGCTAGAATCGCCGCCCACCATCATCCGAAATTTGATGTCAACAGAACAAAAAAAGTCGGAAAGCCTACAGAAACTATAGATAGTTAATGTGACAATCACATTATTAAAAATAGACTCGGAGCAATGATTTACAGATTATTTTTTTGGGAGCATGCTTTTGCCTGTAGTTCACAGCCCCACCTGCCCATATGGACGGCACGCGCCTGGTATAGAGCAATAGGCCTAGGCTACTCTAATACTCTCACACCTCGAATGTCTTGCAATTGAGAAATATAAGTTTCTCTTTCACTCATATTATTATGATAAAACATGGCTGTTTGAGTCATGGGGGGGCGCTCGAAGGGGGTCTCACCCGGGGTGTAATTCAATGTTGAACCGCCACTGCACGGCAGACAGCACGGCGCGGGCATCGACTGGTGTGACAGATTAAGATGAGATTTGCGGCAATTGGGAGGGTGAACATTGCCACTCAACCCGAACAACTCCAAGATAATTTGACTGCACTACCTTTGAAATTTTGAAAAGGTTGTGAAAGCTCTTGATCCTACAATCTGAACAAATACCAAGATGCTGTATTTTCGGCTGATTTTGTATTTCATTTGTGTATGAAAAGATATTGTTTGTGAAATTTTGAGGAATGTCAAATTATTGTATTTTTATGTAGTATTTACCACTGTGATAATTTATTTTGCTTTTGTAAGCCAATTCTTTCAAAGTCAGTCAATAAATACTTGACTTAATATGCTGCCCTTGTCTTTATGGTGTTGCCGGACATATTTTGTGTTGTGTTTAGCTATTTTACATCATACAAAATTAGATTCATATATATTATTAAATATGGAGCTACACCATTTTTGTTCATAGAGTTGCCATCTAGTGGACACAAGAATGATCTCTATATGAGTTAGTCATCTAACAACAAATTGGTACTGTCTTGCTTAATGCACCTACCATCATTATCAGAAAAATTCAACTCGCTTTTCCTTCTAACAGCTGATAGTAGGTGTTCCGGGTTTATTGCTCATATTTTAAACATGTATTTAAAGATGAGCCATGTTTGAATATAACTCATCATTGTTCACCTTCCTTCAGTCTAGACTGAATTGTAGTAAATATAAATGATTGGCTTCTTGTTAAGGGTTGTTTAGTACGCCTATTTTCCGGGGACATTTGTGCTCCACAAACGCTCTTCGTTCTCTCAAACTATAACGTCAATGTGGCCTAACGGCCACTAGATATCGCAGGAGGACTGGATGACCTGTTCCGTTAGTAACTCCGGTGAGTGGTGTTTACAGTGGCAACCCTTACATATTACCCATGGTCAGTGGCCACAAATGGTTATTTAAGCCTTAGCCTTTGGAGATACGCCATACTGGGTGTATCTCTGCCTCAACACTTATAATAACAATTTTCAGACCACAGTCATTTGGAGACCAAACTGATTATTCAATAGCGGTAGCCTACTTACTAAGGTAGTGAACGTTCCTCGATTGGAATAAAAAATAAAATGTATTTATCACATGGTTATTGCATGATTGCTGTATGTTTGGCTTTAACAGGTAATAATGGACGTTGAAGAGCATTAGGTGTATGCATGTATATATGTATGCATGTGTGTGTGTGTGTGTGTGTGTGTGTGTGTGTGTGTGTGTGTGTGTGTGTGTGTGTGTGTGTGTGTGTGTGTGTGTGTGTGTATGTGTTTTATATACCATATTACTTACTTCTGTTTGTTTGCTAACTATAACAACCAAGAGGACTAGCTCTAGCTGCAGTTTAATCATGGCAGGACTGTTCTGCTTTCTGTAACTGGAAGTGATTGTCTCTGTCTCATAATGTGTCTGTTTATTACATGGTCGATCCATTCTAAAGATATGCATTATATGAAGCTAATGCTGGCCTATGATGTGGGAGTAATAATTCATTTTTTGTGTAAATATTTTTTACAATAGTTTTTGTTGTGGTTTAGAATTGAATCTGTGGTAATATCTGGGTTTCAGATGGATCAGTGAGCATTCAGATTTTAGTTCCGGAAGACCCAGTAGAGATTGGCCAGATGCTGAATTTATCCACCCCTCCTGCAGATTTCACCTGGATGAACGGGATGAACGAGAAAATCGGCTCTGGCGCTGAGTTTTTCAAAACGGCGACGCTTTTTGACAGTGGAGAATACACATGTTTAGCAGTGAACACCATCACTAAGTTGGAGCTTCTTGCGATGCAACGTATATCAGTAACAGGTACATTATTACCATTCATCTTAAATGGACAGACGTGCACACACACACACACCTCCCCCCCCCCCCCCCCCCCCCCCCCACACACACACACACACACACACACCCCACACACACACACACACACACACACACACACACACACACACGGATTGATACAGACGCAGACACTAACACCAATCTGTTGCCCTCTCAGAATTTTTCCTCATTTAACCCATAAACCCTTTATCTTTTCTCTTTTCCAGACAACAGTTCTTCCCAGTTGTCATCTGGTGCCATTGCTGGTATAGCCATTGCAGTGATACTAGCTGTAGCACTAGTTGGTGCACTGATTTATCGTGTCCTCACAAGCAGGTATGCAGTATGGAATGGAACCCCACGTGTCAATCATGCAAACAACGACTTCATGATTGTGCACTTAAGTAGTCTATTCACATAATAATAACCACAATAAATAATGCACAAAGAGTTAAAGATTTTGTTGGATCTGAGTTCTCCCATTCATTTGAGTTTACAAGTCAAGTTCGTAATTGAATTAGTTAACATAGTAAAGTTATACAAAACAAGTACACAAGCTAAATATAAAAGTTACAACAATGAGATGTGGAACTTGTATGCATCAAGGAAAGTTTACTTTATATGATACCTAGAATTAAAAAAAAATTGCCACACTTGAAATAATGTCAGGATTAGCATTAGCACTCATATTTTTTCGTAGTATTTTGAAATGTTATGGAGTGTCCATTGATGGATGCGGAATCGAAGCGTAAACGTGTCATGTTTTTTTCCTTCACAGAACCTAACACTTCATCTCCATCTATTTTCAATATCCCCCTCTTTCCTCTCTCGCTCTCCAATAATATGAACTATGCCGATATCGGCCACTTGAAGAAGAACCAGGATGTGGGCGTGAAAATGCAAAACCCAGACATATCCACAATCTACTCTGAGATCAAAACGCCTGCTACCTAGCATTCTCCTAGCGTGGTTTAGCCTCTCACGTGATAAGAAGCACCAAGCTAGTTTGGCTAGTAATGATTCGGTCATGACTTGATAATAAAATTAAAAAGAAATCCCAATCCCTTCGTTCCTTGTTCCTTCCGCTCTGTGAAAATGTTATGCCCTTTCAGCAAAACTGTTGTTTCTCTTAATACCATATTGTTGCCCTAAATAGCTTAGGAGTATCTCAAAAGAATGTTTTCATTGTGATTGTGAATGTATAAAATATAACAAAAAGCAATAAAGGCATACAATAAAGAATTCTAAATGATAAAAACTCATTAAACTAGCACTAAAAAGTCATAGGCATAAAGTCATGATAAGAGGTGACTTCCGGTTGGCAATGTCTGAAATCCATCACATGAAACCCATATTAGTGCGCGAGGTTACTGTGAAATTAATACGTTTTGTTAGGTTTGAAGACAATTAAGTATTACAGGCAATCTCATTAAACCCTTTTTGGACTTATTGTGTTGTCAATTTGTGAGTGAAGAGTTGGACAGGAGGAGGATATTGATGGCTATCTTTCTGGAGATGGTTCCACTGCTGCTAGCACTCAAAGGGCAGAAGTTCTTTGAGTCTGATGAGTAAAGGATCACCATTTAGAGTGAACACTAGGAGTAACAAATATGTATCCATGTTGTGTGCTCTGACATTTAGTTTTATTTGTAGGCAAGTGACACTTCAACAAAAAGATTTTGTTTTTTTTATACATGTAAACAAATCATATATTTAAGATTCAGAAAAATGCCATTGGCTCTTTAAATTGACCTTTGGCCTTTGTGTATAATCAAGGGCGTAGGAACCGGGGGAGACGGAGGGGACGTGTCCCCTCCAATATTGGAGACAGGCGCATTTGTCCCACCTAAAAATTATACCGGGGGGAGAAAAATATTTTATTTTATTTTGAAAGTGCAACACAGCGTCTTGTCACCGCTTCTTATTCTAAAAAACTGGATGATTGAGCGTGCAATTAAAGAATTGATTTGATATTTATCAGTTCATTACTGCCATTCAAAATGTGTTTTCCTTTACATTTACAAATGTATCTTTTTAGTAGAATAAAATATATTTGTGAATTTTTTCAGTGTAGTTAATTTATGACATATTTCTGTTCAAACCATTAACGGATCTGTCAGGTTTCCGATATGTGTCCCCCCCAATGTTAAACTCATTCCTACACCCCTGTGTATAATGATTAACTTATATCCTTGATATGTACTTCATATCACCTTATGTGATTTATATCACATAAGGTGTTAATGAGTGGGTATAATGACTGGTAAAACAAAGAACACTATTTGCCTGAAGCATTTAGATTTAGAAAGAGATAGATTATCATGTCATAAATTGTCTGACCTCGGGTCATCAGATTCTATCCAGGTTTTTTGGCAGCCAAGTATTGCAATTGCTGCGGAGAAATACTGGCCCTACACCCGACCAACTCCATTTCAACATGTTATGTTGGGGTGTATAAGACCTGACGCACCTTAGCAAATAATAAATGAAAAGCCCAGCGGGTCTCTGTATCCATATAACTACGGATTACATAATTTTATTTAGTTTTCTCAAGGTGCTCCCAATGGTTTCTTGTACACAGCACCAGTGAAAGCCAGCTTTAAGTCAACGTTCATCTATTCCTCTTCCTGCATCCCGCAGGGCTGCACTTTCTCCTGGTCTGTGAAAGGCCTGGTTGGGAATTGGAACTCGCTTTCTTGGATTCCAGGAGGACTGGATTGTACGTTGGAGCTGACATGCATGTGAGTTCCAGCAGTGAAAGGCTGCCATGCCCTCCCTGCCCATGGGTGCTTACCTCAGCCTGGGCTATCTGCTGAACTATGAGGAACTGTAGATAAGATGGGGGGACATAGGTCAGCTGATGCCAATCGTTTTTATTATATACTGTTTATGGCTTCATTGGCTTACATGTTTTGCATGTCTTTGGTTAGTTAGTGTTGATGTCCATGGTCATCAGGGCACACCTTTAATCATTTGCAGGGTTTTTGTTTTCCCGGTGACCGGTGGACACCTGGACCGTGGAGTCAGCGGCCTGGACGTGGTGGTCCCGGGGGGCAGAGCACCTCCTCGTGCTTGGCCAGCAAAACTCTCACCGTGGACTGGGGGGGGGGGGGGGGGGGGGGGTTCAATGGGGGGGGGGGCCAGCGCTCGGTCCAGACCAACAAGGGGGTGGAGGTCAAAGGTATCGATGAATGGTTATTGATTTGTTATTGATCAAGTACGCCGTCATGTGGTGTTAGTGGGAGAAAAACTCAAGGTGAACTCTTCTGCTGTATGTTCTTGTCTTTTGTTTAGGAGAACCCCAGTGCGGTCGAGCAGACTGCTTGGGCTGATATGATCCTGGGACTGATGCTGAAGCTGCAAGTTGAATTCCACTGCATTCTTCAATTATAGTATATAATAATCAATTATCTCCCTTGTGTCCTTTGCATCTGCCGACTCTATTAGAACATAATGAACATGCAAACACAAAGAGGGGCAGGGAAAAGTCAGGATATCTTTTTATGATGCACACATACTTTACTACATAATATTACAATCATAAATAAAAACGAAAGCTGACCCAACACAGACGCTTTCTTAGTGTCTCATTGACGCACCCTAGCGGTGGATTGTTTGTAACAACCGACTTCATGACAACAAATTTGTTACCAATGGTTATGGAATTGTAACAAGTGGATTAATATTAAATCATATATATATATATATATATATAATAAAATTCATATATGAATCTGTACGGTACAAAGAGCCAAGTAGTGCTACTCGTTTAAACACTATTGTGTTATCTTATCTTGCTGTGTTCCAGCTGTCGCTCAGGTCAGGGACTGCTTCATACAAGGACCTGCATTGGTATAATATCTATGGCAGTGGCCCAGTACCACGCAGCTGGCACTATCTGGTGGCACGCTGCCTTTGATCATCAATCTCCAACTTTTACGCTACAGCAATAATTCTTAGAGCAGATTTATATTCGTCATTTTATTTGAATTGTTATCCATTAACAGATCATTTTATACGAAGAAACTATCTTCACTCTCTGCCTCTACATGCATGCGCCAGCTGGCGATACTCGCATACCTACAACACGTATCGAATTGGCACTAAATGAACCACACTCCAATGTGAAGGAAATACCAAGTAGCCTACCCCACGTTTGATCCAATAGTGAATCAATTGTTTAATATAATATTGTGGCGAGTAGCACGGGAAGGCCGAGAAGGGACCCCAGGTTTAGCAGTTTGCAACTCTCGTGCCCCATACACGCCACGAGTCCGAGTTGCCTTTATTTACACACACGCACACAAAACAAACTCCACCTAACCCACTACGATGAGCGTCTCACTAGCTGCGTTTCAATCCCCCTGATTGTATGCGAATTTTGAAGAATCGAATCAGTAAACGGTGATGGAAATACCAAAATTCGCATAAGAATCCTCTAATTCGCAAAAAAAGTTTATCCGCTCGCTTGAGGTGGTTTTTGAGAAATGCGAAAAAGAGTAAATGCGCAAAATGGGAGATGGAAACACACTTTTTCAAAACAGCTGTGACGTAGCGAACATTGAACACACAGGACTGACAACGTCCTTCCGATTTCCGCATAACGACCGGCCATAGCAACCCTGCCGACATCAACTTGTAGCGTCTATATATATATATATATATATATATATATATATATATATATATATATATATATATATATATATATATATATATATATATATTGTGGCGACCACGGGTGTGGGCGCCATGTTCCGGAGCCGCGGGGATTCTGGGAATTGGGGTTGTCAGTTGACAAAAGGGGTTTTGTTAATTTATTCTGTTAGGTTAAGTGGGGTTAACGGGTTTGGGGTCTTTGTGTTAATTGTGTGTTGTTCCATTGTGTGATCGGGACCATAAGTGAGAGTGTTGTGTGTGTTGGTCAGGTGTCCCGTGTTTCTCTTATGTTCGTTGATTATAAAGGCAGTCCGTAGTCGTGCGGTGTATGGGGCACGGAACTGCATAATTGTTCATCCTGGGCTCCCGTCTCGTCCTTCCCGTGCTGCTCGCCACTATATATACCTACTAAGTAAATCCAGTCAAAGTATCTGTTCAGCCTTCAAAACGAGAGCTGGTACATTGTGGAAAATGCATTAAACTGTAATCAGAAAACGCGGTTATATGCTATAGACCATGGAGTATCTGTGGTATAAAGGCTGCATGACTTTCGAATGATAATGTATCTTTTAAATACGTCCATGGAACAGATTGCCAATGTGAATAATAGATACGTGTGGACCGCTGAAGAGGTTAAACTTTTCCTTGCTCTCATCGAAGAAAAAAACATTACAGCTATTTTAGATGGAAAACAACGCAATTCTACTATATATCAGATCCTAAGAGAGGATGCTATCAAAAGGATACGACAAGCCCTGGAATGTGTGTAGTTTTTCGCTCCAACCACTTGATGGAAACGCACCTATTTCAAAAAATTTTTTGCGAACTTTCTAAAGATTCGCATCACCTTTTAGATGGAAACGTGACTAGCGTCAGTAGTCACCTCTTAAGCGGTCTACTTGCGATGGCAGATTTAACTTGCTGATTGTGTATGGTAAACTCTGATTCTAAGCATTCGTTGCGAATGTTGGTGACGGACCGGAGCCGGGGCCTTTGGTATGGCAACGGGGCATGTGTTGTGGCAGGTCCGATTGCTTTCTGTTTGATTTTCTTGCTTTATGGCTTCGGTTGTTCCGGTGTTACACCGAATTCTGCGACCCATCGAATAGTGTGACCCGGTCTTTCTTTTCTTGATACAATAGTTCATTCTAAACAGCATTTTACACAGTATAGCCTATTTAGGAAATACTCAAAGGTATATCAACAAATTTAACACTTAGCTTTTTATGGGGAAAGAAGCAAAGGTGATGGACCATACTAAACGCTCTATCCATTGTATGGGTCTGTTAAATGCTAATCGAATATAATCTATTTATTAAGTACATTTAATAATAAGGGGGGTGGGGGGAGATCGCTTTATTTATGTTCTTCATGCCTGTCTACTTCAAACTCGTGCTGTGTGCATTTTGCAGAAAAAAACAGCGCTCCCTGGGGCCACCACTTTTCGGTGGGTCGCAGAATTCGGTCTAACACCGGATTGGGTTTTGCAAAGACCTATACTTGGTTTGGCTTGCGTTTAAACTAAACAACATCCAACAGCACACATTCCACTTATCCATCCGCATCCGCTACACTCACCACTGATTATTCAAATACAAGTAACATTATTATTATTATCATTATTATTATTATTATTATTATTATTATTATTATTATTATTATTATTATTATTATTATTATTATCTTATTTCACAATTTGATTAGTGATACATATAGTTGGCCGGAAGGATCCAACGATTTATCAAAACACATTATCCAGGTAGGCTGCTCGGCTCTGCCCCCGAGGCACTGCCACCGATCAGGGTGCTTCCTTACGAAGGCCACTAGGTGGTGCTATACTTGTATTGTATTTTCATGACGTAGACACGATATTTAATAAGTTTGGAGACTTTAAGCTCAACACAATCAGTAGATATTATTGTACTTTTCACAAGAAATTACTTGTAAGTTATGCTCCCTTCACAGTCCAGCTAGGCAAGATTCAGGCAGCATAAAAAAAAAAGTTCTCTTTGACCTCCATTTTATGTTTATAGCTACTCGAGTTTCAGAAAAGAAACAAGTTATGGTGTCCATTTGTCAACAGGTCATCCCCCATGGCCAAATCCTGTTTATTATCCAGTTCCTCTTAATTCTAACCGAGGTACCGGGTATCTTATTGCAATATGTCTTGTTTCAAGGTCACTTATTGAAAAGGACAACCTGAAAGACTTGAAACCAAGCAATATAATGCCATATAAATGTTTCTACATCCTCAATAACTCAGGGTTTGACCATCCATTGAACCTTTTCTATGTATATTGGCTTAGTTATTTGTCAATATAAAGCGTCAGTACTAGTCATAATTCCTCAATAATATATTGTAT
Source organism: Pollachius pollachius (assembly GCF_949987615.1). Lineage (NCBI taxonomy): Eukaryota > Metazoa > Chordata > Actinopteri > Gadiformes > Gadidae > Pollachius > Pollachius pollachius. The sequence goes on from NC_136934.1 coordinate 33,542,640, forward strand.
CTATGATATGTCCACACAGGAGAGATTTATGTTGCTCAATCTAATGGGTGCAGGGGCATCAAAGCATTTCCCCTTCAATAATTTCCACAGTGAACTTCTGGTGTCTCCTATAGGGCTTACATTCTCCTTTACATTAGCTCGACCCTTGAGGTGATAACAGCCCTTACTCATTCTCTGTCCACAAATCACTAACCCTGGTCATTAATCTCTTCCTTCCAATGTGTCAGGGCCCTGGAGTGTCCTGCTACTAGATAACCACCCAGACAATGCTACGGGTGTTTACGTGAGGGGCCTGCCAAATGTGTATGTTTAACAAGGTGGTGGTATTGACTGACAGAAAAGGCTACACATTTCTCCATAAGTGAACCTGCAGATAGGAGTTGAGCATGAGCTTTGTTTACATGCCACACAAGGCCAGTGGACATGCAGCTTCACATTGAGGGTGTCAAGGAGTTGTAAAATGATTGCTGCTGAATGCAATTCAGTTTTCCTTTGGAAATTAGTATAAAATAAGGTTGTTTTATGCAAAGAACTTTGTTTGGGTCCAAACAGCTGCTTTTTATAATTGTATAGGCCTTAATCATGTCTATAATACAGTGAAATAAAGGGAAAAACTTTGTTATAAACACATATAATAAGGGGCTCTGCCACTCCTTAAATGACGAGCATACCTTGTGTCACAATTTATCGACTTATTGACGGTTTGCTATTTGTATAGTATTTAAGGAAGGCTTAGAAGATTGAACTTCAAATAAGGGTTGAGGAGATAACAACATTGCTGCCGTTTTACCAGAATGAGTAGGGGGCTGGACATGGTCAATACAAGTATATTAGTGGGGGGATCTCAGGGACATTTCCAGACTGCCAATACAAAATGGAGACTACAGGTGGAAGAACGTCCATTTTCCTGCTGCTTCTGATGCAAGGTAGGCACCTCCACATTTAATCTATGTTCTCATTTGGAACCTCAATCTCTGCTTGATGGAAAATAATATGTAGATGTCAAATAGGAGTGTGTTTTATTTATTTACTGCAGTACAACAAGCGGTACTAATTCTCTTATCAAGCCAGCTCTGTTGACCAGCATCCATCCACATCACAGTGTTATCTCCCCTCCCCTTCACCCCTCACCCCAAAGCAACCCTGGCCTCCGGGGTGGCGGAGGTCAAGCCGTCCTCCAACCCTGTCCTCGTGGGCCAGACGCTGGTGCTTGCGGTGTCCCCGGCCACCGCGGTCACCAGCGGGACCTGGTCCCTGGGCACCACGGCCATCCTCAACTGGTTGGGCTCTCAGGCCGCTGTGTTCCCCAGCTACACCGGCAGAGCCTCAGTGGACACGGCCACCAACGCCCTGACACTCCGCTCCATCACGCTGGCCGACGCGGGTGTCTACACCGTGAAGAGCACCGACCCGGCGCTGACCGCTAGCATCACCATCACTGTACTGGGTGAGACTGACACGGTTGTTTGTCTGTGTTTGGTCAAGGCGAGTCTTATTGCCAGAAACATAGAACCAAACAGAGGCAGGGCACTGACATTCTTAGGAACTACTTATTGAGGGCATAATATTTCAAAAAGATAAAATGTGCTAGACAAAAATACTATTTGTATAAATACTATTGATTGATTTGTAAACCTAGCTGCAACCTGGTAAGCCCATCTGTTGGGATCACACCCTCACATTAAACACAAATGAACTAATCATACAATCAACTCAAAAAAAACATATCAACAGGCTAGCATACAAGTAAGGTCACTTTAAGTCAGCTTTATTTATATAGGACATTCCATAGACAAGGAAGACTTTTTTGCAAAATAATTATAAATTAAATTTAACAATTGTATTTAAAAGAAGAGACACGTCAAAACATGATTTAAAAGAATGTATGAGGTCAACAGACAATTGAAAAAAACAATAAGTTATAATTATAATAAGTTATAATTTCATCATAAACATAAAGGTTTTTAGTCTTGCTTTAAATTGTAGACAGGGTTGGAGCTTATCTCAGATCTTCAGATAGTTAATTCCAGCTATCTGTGGTCATTTCCCAGTAGTAGCTGAAACCTGTTCTTCCAAGTTTTGTTATGACTCTGGGAACAATAAGCTGACTGGTACCAGTTGATCTTTAAGGTCTAGCGGGTTCATATAGCAAAAGCATTTCAGTGATATTCTTTGGCCGTTTATTGATTTATATGTGGCAGCAGTATTTTGAAATAAATTCTCTGATTCACCGGGAGCCAATGCAATGATTGGAGGATTGGTGTATTGTGATCAAATCTTTGGTCTTTGTTATAAGTCGTAATAAGCAGTTGCATTCTGAACAAGCTATAGCTGCCTGAGAGCTTTTTGGAAGGCCTGCAAATATACCGTTACAATAATCCAACCTATTAGTAAGCAATGCATGGACATTCTTCAATGTCTTGTGTTGACATGAGTCCCCTTAGTCTTGTTATGTTTTTCAGGTGATAGTAGGCCGACCATGTCACTGACTTGACGTGGCTCTTGAATTCAGATCTGAATCCATGATAACACCGAGATGTCTGGCTTGGTTTTTGTTTTCAAGGAGAGGGTGTCAAGGTGTAGGCTTACATTCAGTCTTTTATCTTTGCAAACAAAAATAATTATCTCAGTTTTGTCCTTATTTAGTTGGAGAAAATGTTGGCACATCCAGTCCTTGAACTGCTCAATGCACTGGCACAGCAGATCTACTGGACGATGCTCAGTTGGTGATCCGGTCATAAGAACAAGAAAGCAATAAATATATGGTATACAGGGTAAAAAGGTTACAGGGTAAAAAAAATAAGAAATTATCCAATGATATAAAAGTTCCAAAATCCAATTGCATGCAAATCTTTTTATGTCACAAGTCATAGTTATATTAAATTATGAGGTAGAATTTAAAGTCATAAAGGGACATGTGCATTTAAGAAATCACGGACTGTTAAGACGCCTGGTGGAAACTCTGGGATACAAATGGTTGGAGTCCTTAATAATCGTGCAAGTTTTTATGAGGCAGCGTGTGTGGTAGATGTCCTGTTGGGCTGGGCTCTCTGCCATTGGAAGAGCCGTTGCCAAGCTAGTTTGACCATCTTACCTGTGTGGCCAGACCAGGTAGGGTCATCAGTGATGTGCAAACAGAGCACCTAAAGCAGCTGACCCTTTCTACCAGAGCTCCATTGATGGGGTCCTGCTTGTGGCTTAGGTTAAATGTATTCTGACTAAACATAAATTTAATGTCATCCTCAGGGCGTGTTTTTTGTGTAAGCATGCATTCATGTGAGACAGATAGGTTGATCAATAGATTGATCAATGGATAGATAGTCTTCACAATGACTTATTATGAATGGTGATGAAATCTATTCAGGCTGTTTCTTCTACTCTTTCTGAGTCATTCACAAACCCCCTCCTAACCCTTCCACTCCCTCTCTTTTGCTCTCCCACTCCTTCTCTATCTCCTTTTCTCTCCTCTGCCCTTATGAATGAAGGGTAAGGGGTGGCTCAAAGCAATCTCTGTACCTTATCAGTTCTACGGCACCCAATTCTGCTGTGTCAATATCACCCATACGTCCCAACACCTTCATTATCCCTATAACGTTCACTCCCTCTCTCTGTCTCTCTCTCTCTCTCTCCCTCTCTCTCTCTCCCTCTCCCTCTCCCTCTCTCTCTCTCTCTCTCTCTCTCTCTCTCTCTCTCTCTCTCTCTCTCTCTCTCTCTCTCTCTCTCTCTCTCTCTCCCCCACAGAGGCCATCTCCAATGTGGAACTGAAGACCAATGATACTGTCTTCGTGGAGTTCCGAGACTCTGCAGTTTTCACCTGCTCGGCCAAGGGCTCCTCCCCCTCCTTCCTCTGGATGAACGGCAGCTCGGTGGTCAACGCGGGCAACTGGGTACAGATCGGCGCCGGAGACTCCAACCTGACCATCCTCAACATGACCCGCTACGATCAGGGGCCGCTCACGTGCAATGTGTCCAACGCCGTCAGCAGTGAAATCAGTCAATCGCTGAACCTCACTATCTACTGTGAGTAGATAGCTAACTTCACCCCCTCCTGCTTCATTTGAAATAGCAATATAATAATAAACAAAAATAATGAAATTATGAATATAAGGTAGAGAGATAGATAGATAGGTTGATTGTGTGGATGGATGAAAAAATAAATAGTTGGATGGATGAATGGGTGAATTAATACAGAAATTGTTGGAGAAATAGGTGGATGGATAGATGGATTCATAAATAGATGGATGGGTGGATGGTTAGATACAAATATTGATGGATAGAAAGTTAGATAGATCATATATAGAAAGATAGATAGATGGATAGATAGATAGATTCATAGATTGCATTCTCCCCAGTCCAGCCTACTTCCCTAATCCTCTATACCCTTCTCCTCCTTGCCTCAGATGGTCCGGACCACATGGAGCTCAGAGGCAACGGGCAGAACATCAGCGACTTTCTCTTGGGAAGTGACCTGAACGTGTCCTGCTCAGCACAGTCTAACCCCCGCGCCCAGCTCCAGTGGGCCTTCCAGGGAGACCGCCTTAACACCACCGGCCCAGACTTGAAGCTCTACAGCGTCAGCGAGAAGGACAGCGGGCTGTACTCCTGTCTGGCCTACAACACCGTCACCCAATTGTACAGCAACATCACCAAGTACATCAACATAGGTAGGAATCTCTGCAATCTATGCATATGCATTACTATGTAGTTGTCATGGTTTCCTCAAATATCTATCCATCTAACACATCCATCCATCCACTGTCCATAGATATATTCAGCCATTCATTCATTCATCTATATAGTACCCATTTATAAATTCATCCATCTTCAGTTGTGTTCTTTGCTTTTCTTCTCTCCTTAGCATCAGGGTCAGAGCAGCGTGGAGTGACTGTGTGGCTCCTGCCCTTCCTGTCCATGTCTGCCTTCCTATCAATGTTTTCAGGCAAGTCCTATGCAAACTAACCGGCATTACTGGCACTACAGTATAGAGTCGGGATCTGTTATTACAGGTTATTACTTTCCTGTATTATGATACAGCTCACTAATGTGTCAATGGAACATGAATGCTGTTTTGAAGCCGAACTTGAAGGCCTTTCATCGTGAGGAAGGTTTGAATAATAAGGGTCATGCTGTTGGCATGGTGGGCAACGCAGTGTTGTAAACACTCAATTGTGAAGCCCTAGTTAAACATTAACAGTGTGATAATGCGTAAACTGGAAAAATATGTTTGAGCCCTATTGTAGTTGATTAAACATACTAGACACACACTGCAATATCAACAGTACGGCTTTAGGTGACTGCTAACTTTATTTTCATCTCTTTGTTTCACAGATAACCTTTAGATAATCCCTTACCCTGCTGTTATGTTATAAAACTGTTGGTACTATCCAAAGCTAAGTGGTAAAAAATATATATTCTGTTTAATCTTTAACTTTATTCGGCCTACACATAGCTTTTTTGATTGAATGTGGTTTTTCAGATATTCAAATTGACTTCACTTGTATAGCTGAAAAGATATAGACAGGAATGTATTATTATTCATTATCATAAAAAAAATAGTTACTATAATCAGGTACCATTAGGCTATCCATTATTTTGTGTGCATTAAAAACAAGTAAAATAACTTGGGGATAAAACAATTTGTATTAATATTACTTAATTACTTAGATTCCACAATGTGTGTGCATTATTTTGTAAATAAATGTAATAAAAGACTCCTGAACAATCAAATAGTTGTATTTCCTGGATAGTTTTATACATTATTCCTGATCATTGCATTTACAATGTGCTTCTAAAAAATATTTCAGTAAATAAAGCTAAAGTATGTTATTTTCCTATTTCGAAAAATGGACAGATATTTATGTTCAAATAGGATCATTTTTACACTTCATACGTAGCACATAGGTAAAACTTCATAGGTAATATGAATTTAAATGATCTTACTTTTTTTGTAAGGCAATTTACAATTCACTTTTGCATTTCCTCTACTTTTCATTTACTTGGAGAATGAGTAAACATGTGCAAATATGGAAAGGCATAAACACTATTAGAATTAATATATATTTTTGTCGTACGTGTGTGTATATGTGAAGTTTAGAGAGAAATAGCAAGAAAAATAGTAGAGGAGAGAGAAAAGAGAGGAAGAGTGAAAGACAAATGTGGGGGGAGGGGAAAGGACTTCTTTCCAATATCATTCTTTGGAAAAGCAAATAGACTTAGGGTTTTATAAATGGTCATAACATTTGTCATCGGCAGACACTCCCATGAATATGAATGTAATCACTCATATATATGAAACAGTTTTGCTAAAATACATCCCTTAAATATTTAATTTTGAATAAGAAACTTTATTTATTTTATTTAATACATGTCCAAACAGGTATTATTGACATTCATGTTAAGTTAATATTTCTCAAAATTACAAGGCAAAGTTTTCAATGGGCCCCTTATTTACTTTTGTATTGTTCTGGAACAATCAACAAGGTGTGTGCGCCACATGACATTTCTGATAAAAAAAAGTATCCTCACGCACCTGTCCCTATTAAATGACGTTTTTATAAACGGTTTACCGTAAATGTCCATGGACACTCCTTGTTGCATCTACTAATAACATTATGTCACCTCCGACCATGGCAAAACAAGGCATTGGCTTTATGTGGGTGTGAGCAGTAAGAGACCATGAGACCACAAAACTGTGATGTTGAGCAAATATTTGATCAGAAGGTTACTGCAGAGACACAATAGCTAACTATAGGGCCAAATCAAGTCAGACTGAGAGTCATTTTGCTGGAAGAGAAGGAGATCTTATGTCAGAAGCGTTACAACTTTAGCAGGACTAACATGGAGTATCCAATGGCACCGTTCCTGACTATCATACTGCTCACAATTGCAGCAGGTGAGGTAACACAGGATTTGAGATATGAATTGTGCAATAAGAGGAAATGCTTAATTTGGCACTAATCTGTAATGGATGATGTATAAGACTGGATAAACGGTAAAAAAAGAACTCACTTTGAATATTTCACAAATTGTTAACCGCTTTCAATCATTGTTCCTGATCTCTCGGATTTTGAGACAAAACAAGATACAACAGAATATGAATACTGTTCTCCTTCCCTAGATCCAGCCTGTGGCAAGTCGATCATTGCTTCTCAGAACCCATTACCTGTTGGTAGCGATGTGACATTGAGCCTATCCAACCAAACCACAATCATTGTTGGGACCTGGCTCTTTGAATCAATTCCCATTTTGGTCATGTATGGTGGTGGAAGTTTCATATTTCTACCTTGGCAAGAAAGGGTTACATTCAACCGGACCTCAGCAGAGCTGTCCATCAAGTCTCTACAAGTGTCCGACTCGGGAATATATAAACTAACAGGAGGGGAGCCATCTTTTGAACTAGAGATCACATTGTCTGTCCAAGGTAGGTCACTTCACGTACATCTACATATACAGGTATTTAATCTACACTATCCATGCGTATACATATAAACGTACATGTACACATCGATATAATTATCAATATAATAGGTGCAACAATTAACCTTCTGACAACTTTGAAGTAAATTCTGAGCAAATAGTAGTTTGCTCAGTTGTGAAAATAATTTTAGTAGTTGTGAAAATAATTTCCCAAAGAGAAGAAAGAAAAAGGGCTTGCCTCCAAATACAGCAGTCAAAGTCTGTCAAGTCAAAACACTATCCTCCTATCCAGCTCCTTCAACATATGATGACATAGTCAAATTAAAGTTGATTTCTCAATCTTTCCTTCTCTTCTTCCACAGAGCTCATTTCAAACGTTACCCTGAGCGCCAACGCAGCCCATATGGTCGAGTTCAATGACTCGGCAGTCTTCACCTGCTCTGTCTCCAACGGCTCCTCCCTGTCTTATGTCTGGACCAACAACGGCTCTGTGGTCCCGCAGGATGCTGACGGGGTTCTGTTTAGTGGCGGAGGCGCCGTTCTCACCATCGCCAACGTGACCCGATACGACCGGGGACCCTTCATGTGCACGGTGTCCAATGGCGTGAGCCGTGAATCGAGTGCCCTCATCCTGTTGAACATCAGCTGTACGTTTCAATGTTGAGCAACAAATGTCCTGGATCAAATAAAAGATGTTGTGTATTGTTCATGACAACTGTATCAAAGTAACAGTGCTTTGTGCTCCTGGCCAGACGGTCCGAGTAACCCAAAGATGGTCCCAAGGCCAATGATGGCAACTTACAAGACGGGCTCCAACATCACACTGTCCTGTCACGCTGAGTCCAGCCCCCCGGCGACTGTCCACTGGTTCTTTAATGACATGGGCCTTAGCTTGTCTGGCCCAGAGATTCAACTCATTCACACCAAGGAAAACCAAACAGGATATTATATGTGTCTTCTTTACAACCCTGTGACATGCAGGTACAACAGCGTCAAGACCATGGTCCGAATTTTGGGTAAGAGCTGAATGCATTTTTAAACAATCCTGCATTTGGATGCTCGAATCACGTACTTAGCATCACCATGAAGACATACAGTGTTCATTCACAGAAGTTTTACCTTTCCCTCCCTAGACCCTATTTACCATGTTTCCGTTAGTCGCGCGGGGGGGCCCGTGATCCTGGGCCAGTCGGTCACTTTGAGCTGTGACGTGAACGGGAGTGTAGATTCCATATCATGGTGGAAGAACGGCACCGCCATGATGGCGCATAACATGACATCGCTGAGAAACCGCAGTCTGACCCTTGACCCAGTCACTAAACCAGATGCTGTGGACTATAATTGTCAGGCGTTCAATATCGTGAGCAACATAACAAGTAGTCCTTACAGGCTAATTGTTAACTGTAAGTACAAATCTATCAGTCTTTCTACGGGTGTGTGTGTTTGTGTGTGTGTTAGTGTTGGATGGACGGATGCCTGTAATGCATTTCTACTCACCCGTCCTAGATGCTGTATATGGGTACATAACAATCCTTATGAGCCGTGGACGTATGAATGGGAGCAGTCTCACTTGAGGAATTCAATGAATGAATTGTTGGACATGGTTGGACACTTCCTGTCCAACCATGGTCTTTGCCCTCGCAGATGGCCCTGAGGCGGTTGTGATCCGGGGGCCATCCGTAGGTCTGGCAGGACATCAGGTGACCTTAAAATGCTCATCGTCTTCCGAGCCCCCGAGCCAATACAGCTGGTACTTCAACGGCTCTCTGGTGGCCAACGCCTCCCAGTACGTCACCAAGCATCTGACCACAGCCATGAGCGGGAAATACATCTGCATGGCCTTCAACAATATCACCGGCTGCAACTCAACGGCCTACACCATGCTCACCGTTTACGGTAACTATTCATGCTCATTGTTCTTACTCTAAGACGACTACTATAATGACTTACTTTATTGATCCCAGATAGGGAATCTGGGTCTATTTATTTTCTCCACTATTAAGCCATTTCCCAGACACTGCAATATGACATTGATGAGCAGGTCGGGGGAAGGCGTCCTGCTCATGGACATCAGTGTTCAAACCCAAAGCCTTTAGGTTGGGGGTCGAACATCCTAACCACTAGACACCACTTTTTTTGTTCATTTTATTATTCATTGACGTATGATGAATAACAACTTGATCATGAGTTCTTTGTAGACATGGAAAAACGCTTGACGTTGCTGTCTGTCTTGGTTTGCTTGTCTTGCAGATCCTATAACACACGTCCAAATCAAGGGAAACTCGACCTCTGCTATGCAAGGGCTCGCGTTCACGCTGACGTGTGATGCCACGGGGGTGGTGGAACATGTTCACTGGATGAAGGACGGAGAGGCCTTGCCCGCGGGCAACACCACCTCCATGTACAATCACACACTCATCTTCCATCCAGTCCACCAAAAGGATGACGGATACTACCATTGTTCAGCAACCAACGCTGTGAGCAACATGACCAGCCCCAAATACAGACTCCATGTCATTTGTGAGTAGCACACTAAGAAGAAAAAGAGGCACAGTTTAGCGCTTATCGGCTTAATATTTTAGACGGCCCATTGCAAGCTGTGCTGAACTAGTTTAATACCATAGCGCACCTTGGAGGTAGGGCTGTATTGTAGTGAAAATATGGTTAAGATAGATGTCTTGTTGAGGAAACACAGCTTCACTAGTCACCAAGGTAACCTGACAGTCTCGTGGTTAGGACTCCCAGCAGGTTAGGTTATGTCTTATGTCTTTGTGGTTACTCTCCACACCCATCTTGGTATGCAAGGACCACAATGTGAGTATTTGCATACCTGAGTTGGCACACAAGTTTCACCACTCCCGGGGTCCTTGCATAAAAGTTTGGACTGCTGACTGTTGCAATACAGATTACATAAGAAAGTATTGACGACTTGAATGGTATGCCATCATTGTATACAAAACATAACCTTAGAAATATGTTAAAGTTGAATTTGGTGTATCAATAAACCAATTGTGTTTTGATAGTGTGTTTGTAGCCCCCAACTGTCATGTCAACTTCCCCATGATGTTCTGCCTTTCCAGTTGGACCATATACTCCCGAGATTACGGGCCCTGGTGTAGCTGAGACAGGAGATAATGCGGTTTTCAATTGCACGGCCTCCTCCTACCCTCCTAGCTACTACCACTGGTACTACAGAGGAGACCTTGTAGGGAATGATTCCATTCTTGAAACTGGTCCTCTAAGTTTAAACATGAGTGGAGCATACACCTGCCTCGCCCTGAACAAAGTCACTGGGAAAAACAGCACAAGTTTCACAAAGCTTAGGGTCATCGGTAAGAGACCCCTTGCGGCCCTCAATGTCATTTTTTTCCCATATCTGTTGGCGTTGTTCAACATCATTGTACAATGATCACACTCTAAGGTGGATGCGCTTTGTTTCCTCAGAGAGTATTGAGTATGTGGCGATCAAGGAGGACTTGCTTCCCGTTCAGTCACACAACTTCACCCTGAGCTGCGCAGTGGCCGGGCTCTATGATTCCATATCTTGGACCAAGAATGGAGTTCCACTCGACGGCACTAACTCATCAAACAGTAAATCGCACATGTCCATGATGAACAACTCCCTCCACTTCAGTCCCGTGACGACCTATGACAACGGTTTCTACCGGTGTGACGCTGAAAACGTTGTTCGCAAATATAGCAGCCCTGAACACCAGCTGCTGGTGAACTGTGAGTATAGCCGCCACAGTGATGTGTCCATGATTTGTATTCTATATGTTAGCAAAGATTCTCTGGTTCGACTTGCATTTGGACATTTGGATATTTGTTTGATATTATTATCATTATTTGAGATTTGTCGGTGGATTAAAAATGCTATAAAAAATATATTAAAATACACTATACAGAGCGCTGGACTACCGGCCAATAGCCCTATATTATGTAATGCTGAAACAATTGGATACTATCAAGCCTCAACAAAATGAGCCTTCAAGATTATGAAGTTAAAGAGTACAAAATGTTTGCACAGGGTTTTTTCAATGTTTGCCTCAGAACAATGTGCCTGAATGTGTTCCGCAGATGGACCGTGGAACGTGAGCATCAGCGGGCCGGATGTCTTAAACCTAGGCTCTGATAAAAAGGTTGCGGTTTTTACATGCTCTGCGGCCTCCAGACCAACTAGTCAATACCAGTGGTTCATCGACTCTGTTCCAGCGGCCAATGGGAGCGGCCCAGTACTTACTGTATTGGCCATAGCACCAAAAGTTATCAACTACAAGTGCAAAGCTTATAACAATGTGACTGACATCTCCATGTTCCAGAATAAAACACTTACCATCAGTGAGTAGCAGGGTGGGATTTCTATGTGTTCTGTTTCTAGTTACAATTCTCATTTTGATATTGCTTAAAACAACGTTTTACCTTTTTCTCTTCACAATAACAATCAATAATGTTTGTAATTACAAGAGAGCTCATGAGAGGGTCTCAGTGAACAGTAGCTGAAACTACGATATTAGAGACCTGGACATAAACCAACACTTTGGCTTTCTCTCCCATCTTAGATGACGCTCCTGGCCATTCATTGGCCTCTCCTGGCGTGCTGCTGTTTATGATCCTGGCAGCACTGTCTGTCCCCATGCTTGGCAACTGAGGGGCCTTCACTGGGAGCAGGTATACGTATCCTCCTGCTCCCTCTGCTGCCATCCCAAATGTACTAAAGAATGGCTTGGATTGGAAAACAGCAATTTCTCTATTTCTTTCTCCTCTACTTCCTGTTCTTAATAGAGTAGGTGTTAATAGTAAAACAAGTCAGTTATTGCAGTTTAGAAATCAAATGATGCGTTCGTTGTTTCTCAGGGACTGTAATCTTTGCCAATAATTGATGGTAATCATGAGCTCTATTTTTTCAATATAAAGTTCATAAAAAATATCAGTGAAATGAAAAGTTGGTACATTCTTGGGTTATAAGATATGTAATTATTTAAATGATTTTAAATGTTTGATTATTTTTTAATAATTTGATTAAGGGCAAAACATGTATTCTGCCATATATTGACATTGTATTTGTAACTTATTTGTAAAAGTATTAATCGGAAATATATTACAGGTATTGTGTAATCTATGTATTGAGTGTTTATTTTAGATATATTTATCCAATTAAACAAACGTTGTTTTCCAATCTCCAATAAATTGTTATGATTACTGCTAGTGAGGCATTACTCTTAATTTATGGTTTTCAATTTGAGTTAAGGTTATTGGAATTATGGTTACTAAGCTCATATATTAATACTACGTTTTGTAAGTATTCATAGAATAGAACAGCGCCGGCAAAACCATAGGTCATACTATTGAATAATTTCTGGCAAGCATGGGAGATGCCTGCCAGGGGGACCCACATGATACTGACCAACAAGCATTGCTGTGGAATCACAACAAAGGCCTTCAATGTGCCAGGGTTTTGGTCCTTTTGTAGGTGTCAGCACTCAAGTTTTGCATGAATAGCAAACCTTTAGTGGTTATGATTTTCCTTGCACACAAATGTTGTAGTTTAACACAATATGCCGCATAGTGAGATTTAAAAGATATGTTGTTTGCATTATTATGTTCAGGCTCAAAAATCACATCCAGAAATGCCCATGAAAATGTGTGTTTGAATGGTAAAAACAGAAAGATATAAAAATATCATATAAATAAGATTTCTTGCCAAGCAATACTTTTTTTTCCCACTTTTAATGCACTGTGACATTACAGAAACAGCAGTCCCCTGAAACATTTGCAGAGTTCAGTAAAGCAATCCTTATCTGAGTTTGAAAGCAATTTACACAGTAAAGTGAAGCCTTTTACAGAGCACACTTGGTTTTAAGGGAGTCGAAGGAACTTGTAGCACAAGCAACAACTAATACACACATCCAACATCCTAGTCAAACACTCATTTTGTCTTGGCAGCAAACAATCCTCATTCAAACCAAAACTCTAAATCCAATTTTTCATAAACATAAAATGACAAAATGTAAAACAATGAAAAAAGGGTGAGATTAATGGTGCATTTCCATCATTCCAACAAGTATAGTCATGTGAAAACAGAATATTTGGTCAACTTAAAGCAAACAATAACACATCAGAGAAAAAAAAAAAAAAAAACAGGCAGAGAAAAGATATTGGGAACGGGGAGGTAAGTAGGGATGGATACTATGTTCTATTCTTCTATACAGACACATTCTGGGATTAAGTGCAGCACATTTAACTCCAAGTTGTAGCATGTTGTAACGCCAAAAGGTTTATGGTCCCATTATAACCAGCAGTGGCCACCAAACCTGACCATGGAGAGAGGGCTATGTGAATATCAGCCATTATTCAAGGCCCTTAATAGCAACATCATTGTGAGACGCTCTCCACAATCAGGACCAGGAACCACTGCAGTAAGTAGTGTTAGTTTGCGAGCGGGGGGGGGGGGGGGTATTCTATGGCTGGGGCGATTGTCCCTCAGATCTCAGCTGGCTTGTCCAGCATGGATTTGAGATGGGCGTGTAAGGGCTGGCACACAGCCTGGTATGCCTGAGGGGTGAGGTGGAGGTAATCGTACATGTCCTGGTGGGAGATGCTACCATTGCAGTGGACGAAGCCTGGGTCCACGCTGAAGAACGAGGCATGGGGAAGGGATGATACAGCCTCCGCGACAAGATGGTTCACCTGGGTGTTGCGTTCGCGGAGAGGGTTGGGCAGCTTTCCTCTGGGGAGGATCCCCTAGATAAACAGAAAATTGCAATCCCCTTATAATACACTTATGTATACATATATATGCACACACACACATTAAATCACACACACACACACACACACTTTCTTAAACACTTAAACCTACGAGCACGAGTGTGCGGGCATTGGGCAGCTTGTTCTTGATGACTTGCACAATGGCTAGGAGGCCTCCGCATATCTGTTCTGCTGAGTGGCCATGATTATTGGTTCCTACCCATAGTACCACAACCTGGAAAAAGTAGAGGAATAAATACAAATCAAAAATATTATTTATATTTCCATACAATGATCTGAAATGGCAATCATGAAATCCCCATTGTGGTGACGATACATTAAGCATATTATTACATTTAAAATAGGTTTACCTTTGGGCTGATGTTGTCCAATTCCCCATTGCTCAGTCTCCACAAAACGTGTTGTGTGGCATCACCTCCGATCCCAAAGTTAAGAGCATGGAGAGGAGAGAAGAGTTCTCTCCATACCTACACGTATATAAAATCAACCGTCCAATAAGTGTGGTCATACACGGTTGCTGAACACGCTTGAAGTTGAGCCAGAAATAAATCACCTGCCATGAAACATAAAGCATCTTCAGTATTCTTACCCCAAACTGGTGCATGAGCTGAACAAGAGAGTCCCCCACAAAGAGCACATCAGGCTCTTTGTCTTTACTGTCGGATACAAAACGGTTGTGCTGTAGAAAAACAGATAAAATAAACAACTTATGGCAATGATATCCATAAACAAAAAAAACAATTTTATATGTGAATGATCCATGATAAATGTCGATCTTGATAGCGTGTTGCTTCTGAAGATGACACCAACGCCTTAGATTTGAAATTATAACAGTAGTAGCCAATACATTTATTGATTATTTTGATCATATAAATGCCGAGATAATTGACACACACCAAAGACATCCATCGTCCATCTCCCTGAATGTCCTCACACGGAGTGGGTGTGGCGGCCGGATTTGAGTCTCCTGCACTCATCACCTTGATATCTGTGTTGGCAAAAACAGGCAGGTTTTGTTGGCGTATCTCCTTTCGTTCAAATGGAACCACGCAAATTTCAATAAGCTTTTAATTGTGATCAAATAAGGACGGAGAGAAATGGCTGCTGAATCACTAGATCACAACAGCGAGAGCTGTCAAGCATAACTACAAAATATCACGTAATCTGCTCATAAACAATATTTATCTGCGTATAACATTACCAAAGCATAATATTGCATTTGAATTGATTGACGAATACTGTTAAATATGCCCAAACAAAAAAAATACCTTGTGCAGCCTTTTAATTCAGTTCCTGGAAGTAAAATTTCGCTACAGCCGGAATCTACCATCAATTACTGTGGATGAATCAAATATACGTTTTTATCCTTATAATGAAATTAATTTATATTTGATTAAACGCAAAACCAGGTAAAATTACTTAGAGTACAAAAAAACTCAGTAAATGAATTATAAATACAGAAAATATTTTGTAAATTCAAAAACTAAAATCCCTCCTCAACAAGCAAAGTGGACTCACCCTATCAGTCATGTTCGCGAGGGTGCATACTGCGCAAAAAGACACATAAACTGCGTGTTGCCCAGCAACTCAATTATTAAATGTCTATAGCCAGAAACAACTGTTTTGTGTTTCAGTAAATAGCTTTGTAATGTTAAAGGTTGAATGATACCAATACTTTTCTACTGATGAACATTTTGTAGCAAATGTTTCTGCTTCGAAAAACACTAGAGATTAAATAGCGTTTGTTCTTTCGTCACGTGTGCTGAATTGAGGTAAGAATTTACTTTTTATTTTAAATTGTAGCGTGGCTTGGACGTACTTAAGGTTAAAAATACAAACGATAATACAAAGCTGGATGTTGTAGTGATAACAGTAGCTACATAACAGTAGCCAAAGCTAGATATGCACAAATACCATATTGAAATTAAAACTAGATTAGAGCTATTTTATTTAGTCAAATGACGGCACGTTGCTAATTAGCTAATATGAATTATGTTTGATCCAGAATGAGTCATCCATCTAAAAGAGGCAGACAAAGTGTCACGTCTGCTTCCAGAAAGAAAATTGCTGACAAAAACTGTATCTCAGTGAACTCCTGTAACTGCTCACGTTCAGTCCCTGATGTTATGGATGGGTATGAGAGTCATAAGAACAAGATGAAACGACTAAGGACTCGCAAAGAAAGAAACCAAGTCAGGGGCAGCGGGGCAGAGGCGTCAAATAGGCAATCACACCATCATCACCAGCACCACCGAAATCACATGTCCAGCAAAGATAAGCAACAATCTTATAGCTGCGGCAAGACTATCGCTCATTGTCCTCAGAGAAAAGAGGCAAGATTTGCACGCCTCTTTACTTCTGCACAAGAGCCCAGTGTTATCACGACCAACCGACTTATAGGCCATCAGGGCCTGTTCAACCATGAGGTGAAGTCGATTGACATTGAGCGCTTGTTGAGTGAGCAAAGGAAGCAGGGAAGGCAAAGGCAGCCAGGGCTACAGGGAAATAACCTGGATGCTATTTTTCCGGTGCAAAATTCCCCCCCATCATCTCCTTGCTCTAGCAGTGAAGCTCATTTGGCCAACTCGAGTGAAGGTGTGTTAATTGCAAGAGATTCAGATGTGGCTCTTCATCAGGAGAAAACCAGTGTGGACTCTCATTCCAATACATATGGGTCAGATATCACACAAGGACAGAGGCCACAAATACCTGGTATTTCAGCTGAAAAAGAAAACCAACAACCCACAAGCAGCCAAAGTTATTCATTAAAACATAAAAGTAAGAAGACCAAAGCTGTCATGTCCATTATGGAGAGGGAGACTTCCCCTACACGGGTGAAAGGAAATGTGAGGCCTGAACTTGAGAAGGTAAACACACAGGTGAAGGCCCCCACTCCAAAGAACCAAACGCTAGCGTGGAAACGCAGTCCCGACTCCCCACACCAGCTCTGGCACAACGCCATCAGTGCGGTAGCTGGACGTTTGTGTCATTCACTAAAGCTACAACTGCCAAGAAGAAGAGACGTGCTAGCAGAAAGCAGAGAAGTGCTGTTGCTCGCCATTCAGGAGAGGCATGGCCCCCTGTTCCAAGAGCATCTGCTTGGGGTGCATCGAAGGCTCAGTTTTGGTAACCATACTGTCCAGGTGCCGGAGGCGATACCACCCACCATAAAATCAGGTAGGATTTGTCATACACCTAATGCCAAACATGCAAATATTGTGTTGACCCATTCCAATAAGAAAAAGATATGTATGCTGTTATGTTATGAAGGATTTTACCCAGTCACTTCATGAGATGTGGCAATGTAGTGCAAGTATCTTAATTATATAATCTTTTTACTAAATAACCATATGTTTGGGCCATTCTGCATATTTATGTATTAACTGTTAACTCTACAACAGACAACCTTGTTCTTTCAGATGAATCCTTTACTGCCATCCAAGGAAAGACATTTGATCAGCCATGTTTTGAGACCCATAAAAAGGCCTTTGGCAAAAGCAGCCGGAAGCAGAACCATGCCAACTGGAAATCGCCGCCACAGACAAACCAGGTAAGGCTCGGTTCCTTACAGGATCCAATCACTACAGTGTTTGTCTACAGTTGTGATTCCAGTTAAATAATACTGCAGGTGTCATTTTTTGTTTCTATTATTGCTGCCATCCCTATTGAAATTAGTGCGATGTTTTGTAAAACTGCAGGTCAGATGCTTGCATTATCTTCAGTGCCATGGTTTTTCAAGACTGTCCCACGTTAAAAAAAGTCTAAGATAATTCCTACCTGCAGCTCCTGTACTCTTGAACCTATTATATGCTGTGATATTTGACCTCTTGGGTAAGAGACTTTAGCGAAGATAGGATTGTGAGGATTGGCCTAGTACACCCTAGGGGTTGGTATGAGGTGAGCTGGTTGCAGCAACATGAGGGCCCTGGGACTTGTTTTTTGTTTGTTTTGCTTGTTTAAAGCACCCGTCATCATGAGAAATAATAATCATTTTAAATTATTTAATTTGTTGCTTTATCAAGCAATAAGCAAAATTATATAGAATTGCTCGCCCTTTAACCATTTTTTTCTGATTTTCCCACATGGATTCCCATGCCTAATATAAAAATCAACAATATATTTGCTGATTTGATATTTATTTTTTCTTGTGTTGCTTGTGAAGGATGTGGAATGGATGAGCAGTCCTAGCATGGATAGAGTGGAAGTCAGGGATGATTTAGATGAGTTTCTGAAACCTGGTACCTGCTCTTTGTCCGGCTTGGGTTTGGGACCTTCTGCATCATCACCAACCCGCCACTACTTATCTTTTTCTCCCATGTCACAATGGGCGAGGGTGGACCCATCCATGCCTCAGGCCTGGGACAAGATATTGAGTTGGGCAAGAATGAGAGACTCCTCTGTTATGGGCTGTGATGAAGGCTACTCGATGAACCGGGCTACAGCGGTGCGTCATGAAATCAGTGGACCTCCAGAGGCCAACAGAGATCCTGGCAGGCACCCCTTCCTTTGTTACCTGCCACGGCAGTCGTGTGGACATTCTGCCGACCCCTGGCTCCACCCTGGGGAGAGAGCCGCAGCCGAAATTGGCCTGTGCTCTCTTGCCACTTCATCGTCTGCACAGTATTCCCGAAAGGAGGATTATGGGCATCCTTTCTACCATTTAAATCATCGTCCGACAAACCCTTTTCCCAAGCCCTACCATGCTGACATGATGCATTACCTGCCGTCTGCACTGCTGGACAGAGGACCGTCCCCCCCCCCGGCTTCTTTCAACAGCCCTGAGCGATGGTGCTTCCCCCCAATGAGGTTGTATTGATAATATTAGAATTGAAGACATGTTTTTGCACACTACAAGGAGTATGTGAGTTATATTTGAGAAATAAGCATTGGAATGTGATCACTGCCACATATGTGCTGTTACTTTGTGTACATGAAAAGTATTAAATGTGGCGGTTGAATGTTTATCTAAAAACTACTGTTGAACCTCTTCTGTAACATTCCCAAAGGAAAAAGAAAAACAGGATTATGTATCATTTTCATTATTATTCATTAAAAGACACATCTGGATACAATGTTGATATCTAATTTTAGAATAATAAATGGCCTTAAAGAACACACAGGATTGTTGTTCACATTCCTATAATGGCATGTACAGTTGATTAACCGTTTAACAACATTCCTTTCTAAAGGTGCAATCAAACAAGTAATACAAGACAGTGGAGTATATTTCTGTTCACTTCTTGCCAAGCCTGTTTTTCTGTTATTACCTTGTTTCACTTATCTCTTTCATTTCTAACATTATTTAAGCAAATGAAAAACAATAACGTATCTCAAATTAGTTTACAAACCCTATTGGAAATAAATGCAAATAAAAATGTAACAATGTAATCTGAAATATAATTGATAAATTGCAGATAATTAAAAATTATGGCAAGTTATAGATTCCAGCGGTATAATTGACAGAAGAGGCGGTTTGATCGCCTTCTTCCGTCTCAGAGCTTTGGTTTTCACCTGCTTCCTCCTCATCCTCCATTCTACTTCCGGTCCTCAGCGCTCTCCTGAGCTGGGTCCAGAAGAGTAGTTGGGCCTGGGCCGGGTCGGTACAATCTGAGCCGGGCCATTGCAAAAATGTTTTGGTCAACATGACCTTCCTCATGCGGTGGTATGAGGACAGCTCGCTCTCGGGGATATGCTCCAGGAACACCAGCAGCAGAATGTCTCGGTGCTCGTCTAAGAGTCGGTAGCTGGCCAGCTGGATCTCGAGTGAACACCATTCGCTCTGCAGGAAGTTCCGGCTCACGACGCAAACAGTCTTGCGGCTGCCATACACAGCGGACACAATGTTGTCCACGATGTTGCGTCCCGGTTCAAAGTCCCTGTGATGAAGGCAGAGTTTGAACGAAGAGCCGTTTCCCTCCAAGTTTGGGAGCAACTGCTCCAGGACCCAGTGTTCGTCATAAAAATTATAGGAGATGAATGCGTCGTATTCACAGTTTTCCTCATCTTCCCTCAGTTTGCGCCACTGTTCGCTGAACCAAGCACAGAACACATAATAGCCATACTTTATTTTCCAATATAGCTTCACATAAAGTATAGGGACTACACTAAACACAAACAACACAGCAGCAGTCGTGAGAAATAGGTACTTTTCAATGTCAATGTAACAAACTTTTGTATCAAAATGTATGAACAGGTCATTTTGTCTATCCTGGCATGGCTGACTCTGCAAGTATATCATTTGAACGTTGTCCTGATTCAGTGTCCAATTTTGCAGTCGCTTGTTTTGGCATGAACAGCTGAGGGGAATATATGTTATGTCAAGGTATATGAGGCTAGGGAGGGCTTCTAAAACATCAACATCAATGCTCTGCATCACATTCTTATTGATTTGTAGGATTTGTAGCTGGGTAAGATTTCCAAAAACATCCTTTGACAGATTTGGAATCCCCATGTTTACCACACTCAGCGTTGTCAAATTCCTCAAATTTTTAAAGAGCCCTGGCCTAAGTTTTACGACGCCATTGCCCGAGTTATCTAGTGTGAGGAAATATAGGGCTGTCAAATCGTCAAAGACATCAGAAGCGAGGTGAGCTATGCGGTTGTTGGAAAGATACAGAAGTCTCAGAGAGTAAAGACCATGGAAAAGGCCATAAGGCAGCAAGCTAATTCCGTAGGGCCGCTGTCCATCTAAATTTAGAGAAGTGAGTGTGCTGAGATTCACAAAAGGAGAATTGGTGGTTTCAGGTTGGAAATTTATCTTGTTATTCTGTAGATCCAACACCTGCAAGGTGTTTTGGAATACAGTGAACTGGCCAATCTCTATTTTCTTAATGTTGTTCCCATTCAAGTAGAAATGTGTTAAACTTTTCAATCCATCAAGGCCCCCTTCTTCAAAATGAGTTATTTTATTCCAACCTAGGTCCAACGTAGTCAGCTCAACGAGTTGCAGGAAAGTTCTCTTAAAAATCACTGCGATACGGTTGTTGCGTAGATTCAGGATTCTCAGGCTAGATAGATCCTGAAAAGTGCCCTCATACAAATCAGTCAAGATGTTGTTGTCCAGACGGAGAGTCTGAAGTTGGGTAAGCCCTCTGAGAGCATCATGCTCTAAAACAGCAATGATGTTTATGTTAAGGTTTAGAGTGGTGACATTCGGTGTGTGAGCGAAGGCGTACTTTTCAACCTTAAGCATGTGATTGTAACGAAAATTAAGCTTTGTTATGGGAAGCTTATTTGTATTGTTGCAGGACAAGAGCTGGCCGATGTGGTTGTGCTCTACGTTTAACATTTTTATGTGTTTCTGTCCTTTAAGAAAGTCGAGGCATTGTACCGTTCTCAGATTGTTTAAGGAGACATCCAATGTAGTTAAGATTTGAGGGCAATTGGATAATGCATCATTAAGTGACTCTGAAATGCTATTATTTAGTAGTGTTATTCTGCTGATGTTTACTACCCTTTCACTTAAGAACTTGCATAGGTTGTCGATCAGACTTGTGTTGCTTAAGCCCAAGCCAGAGAAGTCCACATACTTAGCATTAACATTGGTCTTATTCAAAAACTCTAATATCTTTACTTTTGTTGATCGCATCCGTAAATAGCGTATCTGTGTTAGGTTTACTCCTTTGAAAGCATTAGTCGAGAGTTCAAAGTTGTGTGATAAATCTAGGCGCGTGATGTGCATGAGAAATGAACCCGTACAAGCTAAGACTGACAACTTATTTCCACATACATACAATGAAGTGAGGCTTTCAGGCAATACAATGTTTAAATTACTGAGGGATGTCAAATTGTTAAAGCAAAGATCTAGGTTTGTCAGATAATTTAGGGCTGAAATGGATTGCGCAATGACAGAGAAATTGTTCAGATGGTTTTCTCTTAGGTTCAAGGTATTCAGGTGAGGGGTGCTGAGGAAGAGACTCTCTGGGAGATCAGTCAATGAGTTTTTTTCCAGTGACAGAGAGGTGAGGTTGTCAAGGTCATGGAAAACTGAGCTGTTGAGTTTTGATATGAGGTTGAAAGACAAATTGAGGGACTTAAGGTGGTGCAGGTTCCGGAAAGCCAGCCCGTCAATCAACTTTAAATGGTTGTGGCCCATGTTAAGATTTTCCAATTTAAAAAAACGTTGAAAGCTCCCTGTGGGAATGTAGGAGACTTCATTAAAAGAGATGGTGATGTTGAAGGCAGACGCTGGCAGGTCACCCACAATTCTAGATATGTTCATGTTGTGGCGATTGTAGCAAACAAATGTTTGATTTTTTGAGTTTTTAGCTCCATTGCAATTTTGAAAGCTGTACTGATAAGAGCAGTTTACTAAAAGTCCCAATGTTAATATCAACAGTTCGCTTGTTGAAATAGCCATTTTGATCAATATTGATTTCAGGAGAAGCTGCTAGGCTATTTCCTGGGTATGTTTTCCAGTCTGGATAGCTTTTGGTTCAACGGTATACACTTCTCATTGTTGCATTGGATGAGATCAATTTTGGTCCAGGAACCTAATGAAGAAAAAAAGAAAAAACATATTTATATGTGTAGAATGATGATTCGGTTTTCATATTGTAATGCTTTGCACAATGCTTAAAGGGACTACGTGTAAGGTACGGCCACACTGATCGCGTTACGCGCCCAACCTGATGCTTGATCATTGTGTGTCACAAAAATGGTTCAACGCGCCTACGGCATTTTTGCATAGGGAACCATTGGTTTAGGCGCTAGATGCATTACACGCGCTAAAGCAGCGCGTTAGGCGCGTTAAGGTACGGCCGCACTGAACGCGTTACGCGCGTTAGAGGCGTTGAAAGTCGGCATTTTTGCTTAGGGAACCATTGGTTTAGGCGCGTAGATGCGTTACACGCGCTAAAGCAGCGCGTTAGGCGCGTTTTACGCATCTAAATAACGCACCCAACACACCAACGTGCACAACGCACCAACGCGACTTCAAAGAATTTAACTTTTGACACGCCAACGCGTGATGCTTAGGCGCGATAGCCAATCAGCGTTGAGCTTGACCCGATGTCACTGGCAGAGAGACTGAGGACGCACAGAGGCAGAAAGAACATGGACGAGCAAGTTATCGTTTTAGTGTGTGCTGAAACGATGAGGAGGTGGTGAAACTCACCCAGCTGTGAGCGCCTACGGAGGATGTCATGCACTAGAATTTAGATTCTATGCCGATATTTTCCAACACTATCCTCGGGCGTGGCCTTTGATCGAGCGTTTGTTTTTTGTTTTTTTAGATCATTGCTTTATTGGCCTAATCTGAGGAGAAATCTATGCCATAAACAGAAATATTATAGGCCTTTATTACACGGGTCTTCTCAATGCCGTGGAACGCTCCGTTCACTTGCATGGGTAGTAGTCCGGTAACTTGTCTTCGGTTGCTAAGCGACGTCAACGTCTTTGGCGGACAAGATAGGACAAGATTTCTCTGCTAATCAACACTACGAATGCTGGTAACGAATAAATTGTAAAAAGTGTATTTTTTCGTTTTGGCAAGGAGCTGTGTAATAAGCGGGATAATGTATAGAACGTCGCCGGTCATTATCTAAAATAAGCCCCTTCAGGGCGAAGTAAGACACCTCCGCTGGGCGGGCTCATCTATCTACGTAGGCGCGTTGAACCATTTTGTGACACACAATGATCAAGCGTCAGGTTAGGCGCGTTACGGGCGTAAAATTACGCCTGTAACGCGTTCAGTGTGGCTGAACCTTAACGTGCCTACGCAGCTAGATGAGGGCCGTGTGTTATGGTTAGGGTTAGGGTTAGGGCCGTGTGTTAGGGTTAGGGTGGTGTGTTAGGGTTGGGTTAGGGTTATGCAAACAACTAATATTTAATTAATGATGAAAAAACTATTAACTTGTTCCAAATATATATTTTAGTAACAATTAACAAATATTAACAAAGGGTTAGGTAATGACAAGTTTGCTATTTATTATGGCACCTTATTATAAAGTGTTACCAACAAAAGTCCTGAAAGAAGAGAGATGTCTTTGACATCATGCCTTCATGTTACTACGAGAACCGGCCCGGTTCCAATGTAATACAAATCAGCCCACAGGCAGTTTCTTTAAGTCAAACTACAACATGGTATTGGCCATTAAAAGTCATTTATGAAAAGTCCTACACATAGTCCATTTAAGGATATTTTTGCTCCAACAACAGTTTTATACTATGCTCAAACATATTAACATTGATTTTAAGCAATGCAATTGTGCATCAGAGTAACTAGAGTTTTCTAGAGTTTTTCTCAACCTCTAGTTGTATTTTTAAACCCATAGCAATAATGTGGAAACCCCAGTCGATAATGTAACAAATTTCTGAGCGCATAATATAATAAAATTTTGCCTATAATGTTACAACGTATAACATTCGTTCACCACAAATGACTCTTAAAAGCAGTACCAACCATTAAATATTTTTTAACCATTCAGCGAACAAAAGGTAACAGGCTGATTATCATTTAGGGGGCCACTCAATGAGATGCAGAAGCGTCATCAACACGCCCACTGAAGTGGTGTGAGAAATACCGACTTTCTACTCCTCATTCACATATAAGGTACATTTCCTACGGAGAAAATACTACCTCAGGGGTAGTATTATTCATTATTTCAGGGTACAAATGTCAGGATATGTTGTTCACACATACGACTCATCAGGAGAACATCAGGACTTACACATGTGTCTGAAAGCAGCTAGTGTGAGAGCATTTGATTACAATATAAGATTAGTCAATTTATGGTAACAGTGGTAATTGTTCAATGGAAAGTGTAGTATACTATGCATGCACATCAATTATTAAATAGCTTTTACTGTTATTCAGGGATGAAAAGTGAATTGACATTTTAAAATGCAGGGCAAATACTATTGGTTAGTTGAAAATAATAATCATCATTGAGATTAAACATCTCTTCCAGTGTCCTGGCCAAGACAGGCCACAGTAGCCTACAGTCACACATAGCATACACACAAAACATAAGAAAAATAAAACAACTAAAACAGTCCGCAGGGGGGAGGGGGGGATATCAATATCGCAAGACATTTGGGGAGGCTCAAGGAAGAGAGTAATATTAAGTTTGAGCAACAAAGTGTAGTCTTGTGGTGGACTCTATAGACATAATTCACCATACTGTGTTATTGACATGTTTTCGTTCTTTGTTATAGGGACACTGTTTCTTTAAGATTACGTGATTTATGTGTCGATATGCCGGTCGGTGCGATGTTTGAATTGAACGGTTTTTATATGACAAAATGAACGACCCGCCGTTGCTTGTCGAGGTGAGAAATTGTCCCTTCCCTTCTTTTATTGCAATTTCTACAGTCTATAGACAGAACGTTTTACCTGGGAGAGTTTGTCGACGGCAGAGGCGTTATCTTTAAAAAACATAACATCTTTCCTGAGCAGGTGTGTTGCTGCGGTGTGTGCGTGTGTGTTCATACCTTGGCGAGTGTGTCGCTGCCTTTGTCTTGATGTACAGTGTGTGCGCGTGCGTGTGTGTGTGTGCGCTTCCGTGTATGTGTCGCTGCCTTTTTCTAGACATGCGGTGTGTGCGTGTGTGTTTGTGTGTGTGTGTGCATGCGTTTCAATGTATGTTCGTGCGCATGTGCGTGTGTGTGCGGTGTGTGTATAAGGTGTGTATGTGCATGCTTGCGGTGTATGTATGGGTTCGCGCGTGCTGTGTGTGTGTGTGTGTGTGTGAGCTGCACGCTGCTTGGCACATGCGCACATGAGTAACTTGAGTAACTGGTGCGACAGGCCTGCTATTATAGTAGTAAGATATACGATAACTATAACTCTTGCATGTGGATGTCTTCAATAGACGTGTGAGTGTTCCACAAAATGCTTCCCCCTGGCCTCATTAGTCATCACTTCCTTGTTTGGGGTTAACCTCACTCCGCCTTTGTTTCACTACACTACGCCCTGCCACTCAGTCAGAAACCCCTGGGTAGGACTGTGTATGGAGGCCTATCGGAGATAGAAGCACAGGGGCTTTTTCCACATGCTATCTTGCTCATCATGGGACAAGGCTGTATTGCAAGGCATGAACATGTGGAATAGGAATTTAATAATGTGGAATATAACAAACCATCAGGATTCTCTCATCAATCATGTCATGTGCGAAGCTGTACAATTTTTGTAATCAAGGTTCTATTATTTACCAATCATTTATTTTTGAATGAAGATTGTGAGAATGTGCTTAATGCGCTAGAAGCATTAAAACACGTAGTGTTGACTGTGAATTTATGTTCCCTCAATGCCCTAAACATTCATCTGCATTACAATATTAAGTACGTTCAAATAAAAGGCACATAAAAGGATCACTTCTACAATACAAGGGCCTTATATCTAAAGTAATGTCCAATCAATAAAATACATGAGCACAGACACAAGGTTAGCATGTTCCTCTTACCTGCGCAAGTTCTCCAATATGTTGTGCACCTTGCATTGCTGGACTCTCACTGGGGTGTAGAGCATTAGGAGAGGAGGGAGGAGTGACGAGTCTTGTGAAAAGCTTCCTGCATGCCTTATTAGACCAGCAGTAATGACACAATATGACATGCTTATCACACAGCTCCTTTATTCACAGAATACGATGTATGTAGTTTCCATTTTTCTGTTCTGCAAACAAAGCTTTTCATCTGAAGAAATTATCCAAAGGTCCAAAATAAATAAACATATAAATATTTTTTATATCAAATGACATTAAAGATATTATAACATAATTATCATTCTCTATAGATGTTTTATTTATTTACTCAAAAAGAATGAATCACAAAAAAACCTCATTTATTGTTAACATTACATGAATCGATTAGTTTAATTAAAGCCTGAGTCTTTAGAGAAAACAGAAAGGCTGTCTGGACCAAGAGAATACGCCTTTTCGACTCTTTTTTTTGCTCTGTAACTAACAAGTAACAGAGCTCTTGTTAGTAACAGTAACTTTTAATCCTTTGAGTTGAATCATCCTCTCATCTTCTGCTCCCGTGCCATCTGGCACAGTCCACAGAGGGGCAGGCAGGCCATCACCACCCAGTCATCACACACTGAGCCCTGCGGAGAGACAGAGGGCAAAGACCAGCTTAACGTCCGTCACTCTCAGACACTATTGAGAGAGCAAAGGGGCTCCCAAAAAAGGGTATTCCGGAGGAAAAGGGCTATTAAAGTGTTTTGGTGTGGGCTGCTCCCAGCCAAAAGGTACCAAGGTTAATCGCCGATGTCTGCAGCCTACCTGTAGACCTCCTTGAGCCAGAGGCCTAACTCTGGCCCTTAGTGACATGCATCTGAATTCACTGGAGGTGTCAAAAAGCATCTCATTCCAGATGGGAAATGAGGGTGTCACAGCCAAAAGTACAGGACCGTAATAACAATTACATATATATATATATATATATATATATGATATCACCATGGATGACCACATATACAAACTAAAGCCAAACCACCAATTAGCAACCACCAATTTCTTGGGATCACCAGAGCTTGTCGTGTGTATGTGTGTTTGTGCTTGTGTGTGTGTGTGTGTGTGTGTTGGGATTGGGTGCTTACGCTAATGCGGTAGCGGCCACGCATGCTGGTCCTCAGAGCGATCATGGCCCCGGGGAGGAAGGGCACGCAGCAGCTGTCCCCGTTGTCCTGCGCCACTTGAATGGCCAGGATGCAAGGTATGAAGGTGGCACAAAGACCTGGTGGGGGAGAGAGGGGCCACACACACACACGCACGCACGCACACACACACACACACACACACACACACACACACACACACACACACACACACACGCACACACCTCAGGGTTGTGAGCCAGCACTTCACTGGGATATGTTTAAATTGCTTAAACTCACAGACAAACATGGCACACGCTCAAAATAACACATATTCCATATGTGTTATCATTAATATCTGTGACTTCTTCCCAGAAGTCACCGATATTTGAGCTTCAACACGAACACACACTCACACGTATCATTAACTGTGATCAGCGAGGATCTCCTTCCACAGGACTTTGGGTTCCCACACACATACGGACACACACAGGTTGTTGTTTTTTAAACATACATATTCCACAGTCTTCAAAGCAGTCACAGGAATTGGAGCTCCAGTCGGTGGAGCCTGAAGTCACAGAGTAGCTGGTGACCGAGACCTGGGGCTGGGAGCTGATCACATTGGACTGGAAGGCCATAGCTGGGGACAGCAGAGGACCCGACCACGGAGACCATCAGACACACAAACAACCACATGTTGGTCAACGTTGGTAAACTGGAAAGCAAAGCTTAACTTTCTGCCTTACCTGCTGGCTTGGAATGTATCCTGAAGCGGAAAACGACACGATGCGTACCTCTTCGAACTTAAAGCGTGACATCACAGCTTCTGGTGAACCCGGGGTTTTATAAGGAGTTAGCACCGGGAAATATCTCCCTGCCCATTTTAGGTCTGTATGTCCTAAAATGGCTTTGTTGGCTTTGTTGAGAGGAAAAAAAGAAAACAAAGAATGTTTGGCTTTGGGGCGTAGAGACCTTCAGGGCTTCTAAAAGAGTATACACCTATCTATGACATGGTCTGTTATCAGTGGAATTGCTTGACTGAGTGGCTTGTGCATTGTGTGTTCCTTCTACTTATAATGTAGCACACACCTGCGTTACAGGCAGGTGTGTGTGTGTGTGTGTGTGTGTGTGTGTGTGTGTGTGTGTGTGTGTGTGTGTGTGTTTGTGTGTGTGTGTGTGTGTGTGTGTGTGTGTGTGTGAGTGCGTGTGTGTGTCTGTGTGTGTGTGTGTGTGTGTGTGTGTGTGCGTGTGTGTGTACACACTTAGAATGGATTGAATAATAATAATGAGAGATGTCACTTTCAGTCACTTTGACAGCTGTGTTGGGCGCAGCTCCATGTATATGTATTTTATATTTGTATCTGCATGTGTACTCAGGCCTGCCTTTGTCGGTTCATTCAAACCGTAATGAGGTTTGCGGGCACGGGGCTTGGTCAGTTTTACTAGAATAGGAAACATTGGTATGGAGATTTCTGTGTTTTACCATCCTAAAAGGCTAATGTGCATGGCTATTTGAGGAAATGAAATGATCATGAAGCCACTTCTAACCACCGTACCAAATATTTTTAACCTGCAGTTTTACATCAGTGAAATTAATCAGAAAAAGGAATAGGTCAATCTTTCTCAACAAAAGACATCCTGCTTTTTCTCTTTACTGGTAGTATGTACTTTATGCCCTTACAAAGTACATACTGTTTCACAAAGTATGCCTACAATCGGCACAGTGGATACACTGATTAGATTAGGATCATACTAGATATGTTTCTTGCCTACTCAATAGTATGGTAGTATGGGTATTGGGACGCAGGGCTAGAAAAGCGGAAACGTGCCCCTGTGTGCGGTTGGGAAAATTGTGTGACGGTAGAAAAGGGGTGGTGCTTGTCATCAGATTAATAATGGTTTGTGCAATTCATTTCTTATTGGTTAAGGCCTTATATTGGAATTGCGAAAAACCTCACTCTGAGGCTGGGTGAGGCTGCACACCTCTTGCGCATCAAGTATCAGTATCAGTGTCAACAGGTTTAACCAGCCATCACCACACCCTCTCAGGGGAGATCTCCTGCATGGCAGTGGAGCACCCTTGTGCTCATGGTCATTTGCTGCAACTTTTACCATAAACCGGATTTCTAATACCAACCTGCGTCCTTGTCTGGAGGAGCCAGGCAAGGACATATAAAGGTCACCTAGGACCTTGTTATAACATGATAAATGGTATATATAAATGTCATGTCATTATTATTTCTGAGGTCTAGAAATTATAATTCTGATTTGATTAGGATTAGCACATGGGCTATAGATAAGGGATGTGGAAAATGCGAAAACCGTTATTCCATATTATATGAATTGTAAGCTTTTTATTTATATACTGTATAAGGATTTATGGAACATGATTGTTTTATTAGCCAAAATATATAACAGCATACAATTGCATATTTCCATGATGCACCGCTTCTGTTATATCCAAATCGAAGACTTTTGCAAACCATGCATTTATCATCCTGCAAGTGAAAACACACTGTGACTATTTAACAATGTTGACAGTTTAAAAAAATGTGTTGGAATGTAAACGGGTGGGTCCATCCGACCCACTTCTCACTTACTTACTTAATTTAAAGTACCCATTGTTTACCACCAGGTTTATAGGCTTACCAGAATAATAATGGCTTAGTCATTACAAGCCTTTTCATATCTACCCTCTACCCTGGACTGGGACAACAAATCATCCCTCACATTTAAGAATACACCGGCCCCCCGAATCTTTCACACGCGTGCTCATGTGTTTTGGGTACTCACAAAGTGCGCCCAGCTTAGAGGATCTACACTACAGGCACCAGAGGGGTCCTGTAAAGTTCTACAGCCCCCATGGCTCACTTCGCTGAAGGTCCTGCAGCAAACATATCTGGCAGTTTGGCAAATCTGTTTGAAAGGCGTGTCTTTATCTTCGTTTGATCTTATCCAGGGCTGCCTGAAAAACTTTGAGTGCGATTAGAGAGAAGTTGGGGCGCACGCGGCACATACTTTGGGGCAGTTTGGGGTTGTCAACGCACGCTGAATCCCCCCCCCCCCCCCGAACGTGGCAGTGTCCAGCCAGATGTATGATAGTTAGATCAGCCATGCAGTTGGTACACTCCATTGCATAGAATGCTAGCTTGATCTATCCATCATACATTTGGGTGGGCACTCGCACTCCCATGTGTGACATCACTAGAGGGTAGATTGTGAAATGGCTTGTACTGGCCAATCACCCAAGGTGGTAAAATAGGGGAACATTAAGCCATCGTATTTGTGATTTTGTGACATAACTTAAGTACCAAGTAAGTATTTCAAGTCCCCTAATCGGGTCCTTCTCACAGTTGAATAGCCATGAAAAACAGAGCAGTCATTAAAAGCCCTTATTGCTCTGTAATTTCACAATTCATGCAGAACTGGCATATTCTTCTTCTACTCTAACATAATTTTCCAATAAGCACATCCGTGCATCAATTATGGCTTGAAGAACCTTTGGGTTATGTGTAAAGGCTGGTGAGCCTACATACACAATCAACGTTAAATGTTTTTTTTAAGTTGACATGTGCTAGCTGTAAGATATTCCATATCACTGTCTGCAGACAGTTTTTATGTTACTACTTCTTTCCGTCAGTCACCATCGCTGCCTATCTATAACAAACAATACAATACAATACGAAAACAAGCAGTTTCAGTTCCTGAAAGTTAACTTCTGTTTTCTGATCCACCCATCTGCTAAGGGTTGGAAAAGAGAGAGAACCGAGAGCAGGGAGTCCACTGAGAGTAAGGTGCTGAATCCTGCTGCTTGTTTGGTGTTTTAAGGTGTTCTGCACCACATTGATTACGTCAGCATGAACAGCTCACAGGTAATCACAGACAATTATTGGGTGAGTACGTTTTTTTCATATACTGTCCGACATCAGTTTTCTTTTTTATCACTGACAAATGAATGTGCATGTACATTTTTACTTGGACATCTGCAGATGTTCCTTTCTTATATTGTATGGACAAAGGAAGGACAAACTTGCTAGCCCAAATAATAAAATACGATTTTAACAAACATCACCAGTCCTTGCTAAGGGCAAATACTCAAAGCCAGGTTTCCTTTACAAGTAAAGATCACATTAATGTTTTGAAAAAGCATTTTTGCACACAGCCTTTGCGCTCTTATCAGTTGCTGTGCGTCAAACCCGTCAAATGAAAGGTTTCCTATCCTCCCCCTCTCTTAGGATTTCACTCAGGATTACAAAGAATACGGCAACCAATATCCGGAAGAACCAATAGCTACTCCTTGCAAGGAGCAAGATGTTTACAGATTCGGACGGAGCTATTACCCCGTGGTTTACAGCCTGGTGTTCCTCCTGGCAATAGTGGGCAACGTTCTGGTGCTGTGCGTGGTCGCCCGCTATCGGAGCTCTGTGAGGGGCGGAGCCTGCGCCCTCTCCATCACCGACATCTTCCTCCTCCACCTTGCCGTGGCTGACCTTCTGCTAGCGCTCACGCTGCCGCTGTCCGCCGTCCAATGGGCCGACAAGTGGGTCTTCGGGCTAGTAGTCTGCAAGATCTCGGCGGGCCTGTTCTCCCTGAACCGCTACAGCAGCATCCTGTTCCTGGCCTGCATCAGCTTCGACCGCTACCTGGCCATCGTGCACGCCGTTCGTAGCGGCTGGAAGCGCACAGCCTGGCACGCTCATGTGGTGTGCGCGCTCATCTGGGGGATCTGCCTGGGCCTGAGCGGGGTGGACGCGACCTTCAAGCAGCTGTCGGAAGTGGCCACCCTGGAGGGCCAGCTCATGTGTCGTACCTGGTACATCGACAACACCAAACAGTGGCAGGTGGGGCTGCAGCTGATCAGCATGGTTCTGGGCTTCGGCCTGCCGCTGCTCGTCATGCTCTACTGCTACGTGCGCATCTTCCGCTCGCTGTGCAATGCCCCACGCCGGCAGAAGCGCAAGTCCCTGCGGCTCATCGTGTCCCTGGTGTCGGTGTTCATGCTGTGCTGGGCCCCCTACAACTGCTTCCAGCTGGCGGACAGCCTGGAGAAGCTGGGCACGATCAATGGCGGCTGCCAGTTTGGCTGGGCGGTGGACATGGGCATCATGGTCACGGAGAGCGTGGGGCTCTCTCACTGCGCCCTCAACCCCTTGCTTTACGGCTTTGTGGGGGTGAAGTTCAGACGGGAGCTGGCCAAGATGGTGAAGGAGCTGCTGGGCCCCAGGGGCTGGAGGGGCAGGCAGGAGTGGGGCGTGAGGAAGACCAGAAGAACCACCGGCTCCTTCAGTTCTGCTGAGAGCGAGAACACCTCACACTCTGTCATGGTGTGAACTCTCTCCGGTACGCCAGGAGCTAGTGTGTGTGTGTGTGTGTGTGTGTGTGTGTGTGTGTGTGTGTGTGTTTGTGTGCATACAGTGTATTCACATTCAAATGTGATAACTTACTAGCCTCTTTTTTACAAAATATTGCCTACATTTGTGCAAAATAAAATATATTTGGTTGTAATATTCCTGTGTTTGACAATCTGTTCATTTAAATTAATTACTACACTTCCCACATGTAACTCAATGTCGTGTGATAAATAACCTACAAGGGTTTATGTGGTCGGTAGTAGAAATGTCCTCATCTCAGTAGTTGTTTTTCACTTCTAGCATTGCAACACAGCTTGTGAAACAGCTTTCTCAGCGATTCAAGGTGTGAAACTGTGGTTGGAGAAGTCTGATCCATGGTTTCCTCAACTTCCCCTATGGACCCCCCGAGTGTAACACTACTTGAGCCAATCCTTCCACAAAATAACATATCCCAAACAAACGACACTGCCTTTGTTAATGCATCTATTATTATAAACAAAACTAAATGGCATGTCAATACCAAGTTGCAACCAACCCCCTGTGCCCATTTGATAGAACCATAACACATAAATATGATTGATGAAATATGATGATTGAGAAAGCGGTCTAGGGTTCCCCTTTCAAACAATCTGTGCACACTACTCATTTTAAACAGACAGATTTTATTTTAAGACATAAGTAAGTTTTGCCGACTTTAGCAAAAGTTTCCTTCCCACCAGATCCCACTGATACAAGAGGAAACTAAAAATGATTTGTTGTTTGTTGTTTTTATGCAGAGTCCACCACAGTAATAACACTGTTGTATGACATTGCTATATACCTTTAAAACAGCACATTCCAAATAAAAGTAGTTGATAATAATAATAATAATAATGAGCATTATTATTGTTATTAGTAGTATTACTGTTATTCTTGAACACTGTTGTATGACATTGCTATATACCTTTAAAACAGCACATTCCAAATAAAAGTAGTTGATAATAATAATAATAATAATGAGCATTATTATTGTTATTAGTAGTATTACTGTTATTCTTGAACGTGTGTGTGTGTGTGTGTGTCTGTGTCTGTGTGTGTGTGCAACTTTTTAAAAAATCTTTTAAGATCTAAATCATATTTTATATTATAACATATATTTCCATGTATCCATAGGCTAGTTATAGTAGCTGTAGTAGTAGTAGTAGGCTTGAAGTAGTGGTAGTAGGCTAGTAGCAGTAGCTGTAGTAGTAGTATTAGTAGCAGGCAACAAGTAGTAGTAGTAGTAGTAGTAGTAGTAGTAGTAGTAGTAGTAGCTGGGTCATTCCTAGTATTCGGTGCCATTTGAGTCCCCATAGCCTAATATGGTATATCTTTTGTAAAAATTGGCCAATACTTATTTTTAAAAGCTCATCTTATATCGTTAACCCCCCTCTACCGTAGAACACAACAGTATGTCCCCAGGATTAATTGCATTTTAAATAATTCCTCCAACTTTAGCACAAACAACTAAACTGCCATGTCCCCAATCGTGTTTGCTCAACTTCAGTTACAAATATAAGTAATAAAAATCAAAGAAATTCTACATTTGTCATTATTGTTGTATAGCTTTGGTTATAATATTCCTTACCAAATGTTATTTTTTGTGATTAAAACATTTTTAAGACTTTAAGTATTTAAAATATGTTGTGTCCCTGAATCGACTGTCCCCCCTGTTACTCTGATGCAAGTCCCCCTGAACACCCCCCTCCGACTATCCCTCTAGTCACATGACTCAACAAGTAACATTACTTTTTGGAGAGAAATCATCTACAAGAAGCAGAGTAAGTATCACTCTTTAATCAACCTTTTTTTCAATGTTTTAGAAAGCTTGACTGATGCGGTAAAGCATAACATGTCCACCCTGTTATGCTTATAAATAGTGGAAACTGATCCTTTTTTGTAATTTTGAAAATATGGTTAAAAAACATGTTAAAAATCCTCCTCAGTGGTCAACATTAGCTAGCTTCTTCTGCATCACATGAGTAGTAATAGCTAAATTTAGCATAAAATGTCCCCCCTGTTACTGTCCCCCCTGTTACTGTTTTACACAGTAACAGGGGGGACACATAGTAACAGGGTGGATGTAAGAGGGCTAGATGAATAAGTGTTTCCAGTTTGTATTGGATTTTTTATACATTATTATGCCTTTTTTGTTCCATACTTCCATAAGATTTTTTAAAAATGGTTTGCATGTAATTATCAGGGAATGGCGCCGTTGTCTGCCGCCGAAAAGTAACGGCGCTACAGGGCTCATCGGGATGTAGACCATGAAAGACGGCAGCAATACCTCAATAAGGAGAAGGAGAGGTGGAGAAAGGACATTGATGAAGGGAGAAAAAAGAAAGTGTCAGACCTAAGCGAAAGAGAGAAGAGAGCAGTAAGAAAGAAATGGCGAGAAAGAAAGAGAAAGCTGAGGAAAAATGACTGAGCCAGGACGACCTTTCAGTCAATGAACACTCCTCCTACAAGTCCAGAAAAGGTCAACAATCACTGTGAAGAAAAATGTGATGACAAC
This sequence comes from Pollachius pollachius, assembly GCF_949987615.1. Taxonomy (NCBI): domain Eukaryota; kingdom Metazoa; phylum Chordata; class Actinopteri; order Gadiformes; family Gadidae; genus Pollachius; species Pollachius pollachius. The sequence goes on from NC_136934.1 coordinate 33,578,245, forward strand.
AGAGGATGAACTTGTAAGTGAATTTCATGACAGGCTGTTTAGATTTAGGTAACACATCTTTAATATCAGGTGGCAGTACGGGGCCTACAGACAGCTCAGAGAAAACTTGAGGAACAACGAATGACTACTACATGTAGATTTCAGTGAGAACTACTCCTGTAAGTATTCTCAAGAAATTCAATCGGTCCATTTTGGAGGGTCACATCAGCAAGCAACCCTACATACAGGAGTGCTGTACACTGCAGTTGAGCAGTCCCCAGTGACGTTCTGCTCCATCTCGCCTTCTAGGCGGCACGATCCCCCAGCTATCTGGGCCCACCTCGACCCTGTGTTAGACATGGTGAGGGAGAGATACCCTCTGATTAATCGCCTTCATGTCTTCAGTGACGGCCCAGCTACACAATACAAACAGAAGGGAAACTTTTACCTAATCTCAAAAGAGCCTTTCAAGAAAGGCTTTAAAGATATCAGCTGTAACTTTTTTGAGGCCAGCCATGGAAAGGGAGCTCCAGATGGTGTCGGGGGTACCCTTAAAAGATCAGCTGACCAAATCGTCCGCCATGGAGGAGATATCCCCAACGCAGAGGCTATGCTCCACCAGTTGAGGAGCGTGGGTACTTCGGTGGAACTTTTTTTTGTGGGAGAAGGAGATGTTGAGAGGAAAGTGCAGGAAATGATGGAAGCGCCCCCACTTGTTCCTATCAAAGGAACAATGAAAATCCACCAAGTCATCAGTTTCTCTCCAGGGACAATTAAATACCGGGACATAACTTGCCTTTGTCAGGCAGACAAAGGTGTACTGGATTGTGCCTGCTATGGGATAAAGGAGGTGAGCCTGGGAGAAGAGGCAAGCCTGCAGTGCACTGAAGAGCCTTCACGGCCTGAGGCCATCATGAAAGAAAACATTGGGCAGTGGTGCATTGTCAAATATGATGGTGAACCCTACCCAGGAATCATCCTGGAAGTTGAAGAAGACGTAAGAGTAAAATGCATGCATAAGAATGCGATCAACAAGTTCTACTGGCCAGGTCCACGAGAGGACATTAGCTGGTACAGAGATGACCAGATTGTGTGCCTGATGAAAGAGCCACAACCTTTGAATAAGAGGTCTGTCCAGCTAGAGAAGGAGGTGTGGAAGTTCCTAGAAAACCTGGGTTGCTGGTCTGATAAATAGTTTGCTGTTGCCAAAACAACTGTGAGGTCAAAGACTGAAAAATGTTCCTGATGGGAAGGGGGGGGGGGGGGGCGTGTTATTTTGCTGTTGCTGATTTGCTATATAGGTTTGGGGCAGTTATCCTCATTAATGGGTTGTTAGTGAACATCATTTTTACATTATCAATGTTTATGTGAATGTTCTAAGGTAAATTAACTGCCTTTCTTTCATGAAATATATATTGTGATGTCCACCCTGTTACGTCCTGTACACCCTGTTACTCTTCTGTCCACCCTGTTACCTGTGTGTTTATTGATAATAATTAAATGAAATCATCAAAAAATATGTATATCTTTGTGGTTGCTTAAAGGGAGTAAATTGACTAAATTAAATTACTAAAAAAATGGGCCAAATCCCATTAAAATTCCTTTTTATACTAAAAGAAATGTGTTGAAATTACATTGTGTCCTAAAATAACACATGTCTTTTCTCAAGATAATGCTTGTTTATGAGTTTTTGTTAAAATACATTTGCAGGGTTAAATAAGGGACATTATATCTCTAAGAAAATGTACATTTTATAACAGCTGCGAATTCAAATCATTTTTTAATAGAAATGAGAATGTCCCGTAACAGGGTGGACATTTGGCCTATGTTAGGTGTGAAGAATTTGGTCAAAATTATGAAAATATAATATCCTGAGCTGGACCAATATATTTTTCTTATAATTTAACATGCCCTCCTTCAGATGATAAGATAAAATCATGGAACATTTTAAAGTTTTTGATAGAAAGTTACCAGACTGAAATGGCACCGAATAGTAGGAATGACCCAGCTGTTGTAGTAGTAGTAGTAGCTTTAGTAGTAGTAACTGTAGCAAGCTAGTAGTAGTAGTCAGCACTCGAGTTGAGGGGGGATGGCTTCCACCTTTGGAATTAAAATGATCAAAATCATCCCCCTTCTGAAACAGCCATCCCCCCGTCCCATACCCTGTTATTTTATCTATTAATGTGGAAATATTACCGCTATTTCATTATAGCGGTTTCCTTTTTCAATTCGGCGCAACGTTACTTTTCCCAGGGACCGATTTGACAGCGTTACTGCATTCTCGGGCAGTACGCAATTGCGCAAGCACGCAGGCGCGCAGCAAGAGTGCCTGCGTGCTTACGCAATAGTGCCTTCACGAGCTCTCATTCCACACCGTACGAGACAGACACTGGTAGTGTGAAGCTGTCTCTGCATCTCAGACATCGCTTCCGCAGGCAACTCTGTCCCCTTTTGTCCCTTTCATTCCAACCCGTGAGCAACGCTAGTCTCCCTCCTCTGCCAAATGCATTTTTGAAAAAAAAGAATAAGAATCAGTTTTTAAAATCCTTAAATGCAATACATGCCTCCGAATCGTGTGATGCGTCCGATCAGCTGCGTTTTGGGTGATAAAATTAGAGCGATGACAGTTGTCATCGCTCTTATATTATCCCCAAAAAATATAATAATAATATAATAATAATAATAATAATAATAATAATAATAATAATAATAATAATAATAATAATAATAATAATAATGATAATAATAATAATGATAATAATAATAATAATAATAATAATAATAATTATCACACCGTTGGTCTTCCACCATATGCGCTGTAATCAGCACAAATGATCTGTCCCCAGGGGCATAATGTCCTGGCTACACCCCTGTCTGTCCCTAAAACTTAAAATCCACTATCCCACCTGGCTTTTTTTTTACAACTCGACCACTAGTAGTAGTAGTAGGCTAGTTATAGTAGCTGTAGTAGTAGTAGGAGGCTAGTAATAGTAGCTGCAGTAGTAGTGGTAGTAGTAGTAGGCTAGTTATAGTAACTGTAGCAGTAGTAGCAGTAGGCTAGTAGTAGAAGCCGCCATAGTAGTAGTAGTAGTAGTAGTAGTAGTAGTAGTAGTAATAGTAGGATAGTATTAGTAGCTGTAGAGTACGCCTGGTATTTTTTTAAACATTGTTCTTTTTCAAAGTAATAAAGCTTTGAGATATGATCATGTGTGCACAAGAAGGACGGATAATCATAGACACATTATTTACCCATAATGTGGTTTGGAAAAGAGCCACAGTGCCCTCTAGTGGCCACGGCGGATGGGTGTCCGCGACAGGCTTCTGGCTTTGTTGTTCTGAGGTTGAACGACGTGCTGGTTCGTGTTAAACGGGTTTTCGTGTGAGTTTGAGGTGATCCGATAGGTCATGGGTTGCTATCGTGTTGTTTAATCATTAATCGGCTAATGTTGTGCATACCAAGGAGGTTGGTTTGCGTGTAGTATTTATGCGCTCGACAGTCGTTTGTCTCGTACAAGTAGTTGGTCTGTAACCCATCGAATCGAACATGCTTTGTAGACCTCCCGCGGAAATCTAGGTTCAATCTGTCTGACCCCGGCGCCACCCGGTAAGTTTGTACCTGGGATCTTTCTGTTTCTCTTTCTGATCATGTATAATGCCCTCACCCTATGATCTGTATTCTGTGTGGGAAATGGGCCATTTATTAACGAGTTAGTGTTTCTGGTGTAGGCTACACCCAGACCGTCACTACTGCTGCTTGAAAACTAACACTAGTTATTTCTTTATTTAGATCGGCGAGGTCCTGTCATGAACATCCGCCCCTAATGATACAACGTATGTCCTTATAGTCAGACATTCATCCGCGTAGTTAGTTGTGTATTTATTTGTTGAACCCTCTTTTACAACAGGCCTACCTCATGAGAGAATTGTAGGGTTTAGCCTATGTTTCATTCCTCCTATTCATAGTCATGTACATATCGTGTTGCATGTCTGTTTAGGCAGGTATGGTGGTTCCTTGTTACGATACGTGTTATCATTGTCACTACCCAACGCTGTACTTTCCAGCAGCGTTTGACAATACCCACATGATGATGACATCAAGGCCATGTGAGGGTTTCTAGTAAGTGAGATTCTGACTCGCAGTTCTTCCTCACTGCAGGCGACACTTCGCGCGAATGGTTGTGGATCTGTTGCTCGTCTTATCAACATCCGGGTACACTGAACTTTTTTGTTTCATTAACAGACCAACATGGAGCTGGAACTCGGAGGAATATTTTTAAGTAACACGTCATTCGATTATGAACAATACGATTACAACGAGGAAGGCGAACAACACCCCGCAGCCGTTTTCCTGCCATTCCTGTGCTCCCTAGCCCTGATTATCGGTCTCCCGGGGCTTGCTCTACTTCTGACTCTTCTTGTCCGCAAGAGACGGCACTGGAGTGTTATGGATATCTTTGCCCTCCACCTGGCTGTTGCGGATGGTCTGATGTTGGGGACCCTGCCCTTCTGGGCTGCGCAGGCTGTTCGCCCCAGCGGATGGACCTTCGGTACCCCCTTCTGCAAGATTAGCGGAGCTGTCTATCATGTAGGTATACTTGGATTTGAAATTGTATTCTCTGCTTTGTTGCTGTTCTTGGTTTCCTGTAAATATAGCCTACACAGTGTATATTTCAAACATAGTTTTAAACAAAGCAGATGCGTCTATGTGATCTGGACATCATCTTTGTGTTCTGTTACTTTGTGCAGTGTATTTTGGTGCATTAAGACTTAAACAATCAATTTAACTTAATCAACTTAATAATATATAATCATATTGGAATGTATTGATTAATTTAATGGTTTGGGGAGGGCTGCAGTGTATCTTGAAACTGAAAAGTCAGATCTGAGCGACCAGTTACCAATATCACTTTAACTGTAATGTGGGAGAGATTTTAGGAATTTGGCCATTGGCCAATATTTCCTTGGAGATACAAACAGAACGGGGTCACTGGACTCTATGCTGTTGATCAACCCAAGTCACCCTGATTGAAGCACTTTTGCTTCCCAGTAGAGAACGAGAAGGATTGTTATGAGAATAGAAAGGGTCTGCATCCTGTTTTCCTCTAAGGGGATTCGTTTTACTGTGTTGAACAGTATGTTATTCAGTTTTTTAACTCTGTTTCCCTTCTTCTTCCCTTTCCCTTTCTGTTTCAATCTCCCCTCCTCCGCTCTCTCTTGCTCGCTCCCTCCCTCTAACTCTGTCTCTTTCTCTGTCTGTCTTTTTCTCTCTCGGTTTCTGTTCCTCTGTAATTCCCTCTCTCTACCTTTGTGCTCACAGATCAACTTCTTCTGTGGGATCTTCCTGTTGGTCTGCATGAGCCTTGACCGCTACCTCTCCATCTTCCGCTCCACTCACTTCTTCTCCCGCAGGAAGCCCTGGATGGTGCAGGCCTGCTGCCTGTCAGTATGGCTCCTCTCCCTGCTCCTCTCCATCCCTGACTGGGTCTTCTTGGAGCAGGTCCAGGTGGGAGGCAGACTAGAGTGTGTTCACCACTACCCCCCGCCTGCTTCTCGGTCTGGTGTCGACTGGCGCCTGGCCTCTCGCCTGCTCCACCACATGGTGGGCTTCATCCTGCCCTCTGCCGTCTTGATCTTCTGCTGCTCTTGCTTCCTTCTGCGGCTTTGGCGAGGACCCCGCCTGGACCTCCAGAATCAGAGAGCCCTTAGGCTCCTCCTGGGCTTGGTGGGGTTGTTCCTTTTCTGCTGGACGCCCTACAACCTGACCCTGTTGGCGCACACCGTCTGTGGCACTGAGCAGCGTCTGGAGCCGGTTGACGGCGACAGAGGTGGTGCTGATGGGAAACCCACCAGCGCCCTGGGGAAAGGCCTGCTCCTCATGTTTGCTCTTGGCTGTTTCCACGCCTGCCTTCAGCCCCTTCTCTACTTTGGCATGTGCAACAACGTCAGGAGAGCGGTGCTGGAGACGCTTTATTGCGTACCACCATTGAAGAAGGCCGACTCCAGCCGCACTCTGTGGGAGTTTGGTCTCGAAGAGGAACCGCTGCCGCAGCAGAACCAAGAGGAGGTGGTACCGCTAAACAAGAACCAGGAGGAGGAGACAACGCAGAACCAGAACCAAGAGGAGAAGGCAGCGCAGAACCAGAAGCAAGAGGAAGTGGTACCGCTGAACAAGAACCAGGAGAAGGCAGCGCAGACCGAGACCAGGGCCACAGAGCAGCAGATCCCTGAGGAGGAGGTCGCGCTGAACCAAAACCAAGAGGAGGAGTCGGCCCTGACCCAGGCCAGGGCCGCAGAGCAGCAGGATCACCAAGCCAATGCTGACCACGATGAAGTGGATGGGAGAGCATGACGTTTTCGCCCACACAGGAAATATTTATTTGTTTCCGCTTCATGAACAGGAAGGTACTTTAAGGGTCAAAGGGTTCACGGGCGGGGGACAGTCCTACATGTTGAAATCAATCATGAATAAATGCACTTTAAGCTGCATGTGGTCATGGAACTTTTACGTGGGGTAAGAACTGTAAGGCTAAACGAATCGTGATTAGGCTCAAAAAATCTGAATTGAGATTAAGACCAGCAGTCAAAATACGACTGCTGTTAAATGGTACAGCTTTAATGGGATCCTTGTTGACCAGTGTAGCGCAAAATCTATGGGAATGTTTTTTATGGCTTTTGATATTTTGTTTTCTTATTTATTTTGCTAGGAATGTTTGTGTTTATAGTAATTACGATAATTGATGTGGTGTTATATTGTCATTATATGGTAATCATTGATTGAAAAGAAGGGGTATTTTTCAGAATGGACAATTAACTTTGTTTTTACTTTCCATTTGAGTTATTAGTTTAAATCCGTGTAAATAGCCCCGTACAATCATGGGAAACCCTGGGTCAGGTCTGGGCCGGTTCGATTAACCCATTCTGTCTTCCCTTCGGCTTGGAGGGGTTTTCGTTGTTGCAACATGCGTCGGCAGACAAGACAACCCAAGCAGGCGGCTGATGTCATCAGTCAGGTGACGGGACGGAGGGAGGGGTGAGGTGTCGCCATCAACATGATAGCCATCACTCGTGTTTGTTTGGTGGTGTGAGATCGGAGATGGGTGTGGCTTGCTCTGTTCCCTAAAACAACAACAACATATAGGGAGAGTACAGGAGGGCGGATCTGCATAGAAATATTGAAATTAATTGTTTTTGAAAAACTATTAACAGTCTGCAATAATACTTTTTTGTCATCCCTATCTGCATACAATGTCGTATGTTAGGCAGACTTTTTTCCAAAGGGTGTATGAATCAGGTATCAACCAGAAACACGAAGGGAAGTTGAATGAAAGGTGTAGAATCTTTCTTGTGAACTTATCGTAGCACAATCAGTCGAGGAGGAATAGAAGGCATGCTTCTTTTTGTTGAGCCGCGTCAGTGCTGGGGCCCACCCAACCACAGATGGTGACGTGTTTCCTTCTCTTTTTTCTTGAAACTGTAATTGACTCCCCGAGAAACAGCCCTCAGAGAGTTTCAAGCTGTGCCAATTAGAAAGTATGCCAATGCCTGTGACCGCTGCTTAGTGTTACATCCATTTCCCTCAGTCGTCGTCTTGTGTTTCATTGGTCTCTGTCCTCACCACTTGGGCTTCGTCGTGTTAAGTATCTCTTCGTGGTGAATGGTCACATCCGTTTCCCTCTGGAGGCTAACAAGCGATATACAGAGTTTAGAAATACAGCTGCCATTCACTATTTAGATAATTAACAGACGCTTTCAGCCCAAGGAATGAAGCACTGCAGCAACTAAGCATTGTTAAACAATGTCATCATGGTATGAGTGAGGACTAGGTTTCTCTGTCTATCCCAGAGAAACTACAGTATTTGGCCAATCAAATGAGAGACTGGTATTGAAAGGAACAATCAATCATATCCTATGTCTGCTAACACTTAGGCTTCAGTGCTTGTAATTTACTGTCACGTAAAAGCCTCAGTTAGAATCATATGTTTAGGTGGATTGTTTTGCGGTTTCACATTCACTTGCAGATGGTGGGGCTTCACTCTAGACCTTGACTTTTAAAGTAGAGGTTTACTCATGTGTTACATTGGCAGAAGATATTTGGTATATGACTGAACATTGTTCTGCCAGCTTTGTACTTTATTTTAATGTACCTTCGATAAGACTCAAGAATACATTTTAACACATTTGTTTTTTTAAAAAAACACATGACTGCTTCTTGAAGGCTTGTTTTATTATTTTAATATATCCATTACATTTTTACACTAGACAAATATGTGATAGTTAAACTGCCTTTATATGCTGACAGTGCATGCGAACTTGTCAGTTCATTATGCATAGCAAATAGTTGTATGTTATTTCAGCACATATTAACATTTACCAAATTTACTATATTGATACAAAATATGACAATGATTTCTGACAATAAAAATCATTGACCACCTCATTGAAAACACACAGACCAACAAAAACAACCTGTAAATAATATATTCTGCTCATCTGATGTTGGATCCCCCTGGGTCTGAAATAAAGAATTATATATACATATCTGTCAAACAGTCTATACCTATGAAAATAAGGCATTTTATTACTCAATAATAGGATAGCAAAAATAAGATCTAAGAAAACAAGACACGTTGGAACTTTATGCTTAGTTAAAATAATACTGTTGTTCTCCCCTCTGAATTACTGCTTCCGGTCCCCTAACAGCGTGTCCCTTCCCTAAAGGGCAATATGTTACCAGCGCTCTCTGCTGAACCTTCGTTCCAGACTCGCTCAGATAGCGATGGAGTTGGAGGTGTGGCCAGACTCGGACCAGCTGGAGCTTCTTCTGGAGCTGGCTGCGGACTGTAACCAGGCCCTGGTCTTCACCCTGCAGCCCAGAGCCCTGAACATCTTTAGGAGCTGGTGGCGGAACTTGACGCCCATGAAGGCGTACAGCACAGGGTTCAGGCTGCAGTGGAGGTAGGCCAGGCAGGCGGTGATGACGATGGCCTTGTTCAAGGAATTACTGCTAGTGCAGGAATGTTCCATGGTGTGGTTCATGTACAGCGTGTCAATCATCAAGGTGACATTGTAGGGCGTCCAGCAGACAAAGAAGACCGCCACCAGCGCCAGGATGACTAAGACAGCCCTCTGCTTCTGGAAGCCGTGGGAGCCCTGTCGAAGCCGCAGAAGGATGCAGGAGTAGCAGAAGATCAAGATGGCGGAGGGCAAGACGAAGCCCAAGATGTGGTAGAACAGGCGAGACACCAGGCGCCAGTTGATGTTCGACTGAGAGTCGTTAGGATAGTCATGAATGCACTCTAGTTTGTTCCCAAAACGCTGGTCGTTGATGGCCCTCAGGAAGACCCAGTCAGGGATGGAGAGGAACAGGGAGAGGAGCCATACTGACAGGCAGCTGGCCTGCACCATCCAGGGCTTCCTGCGGGAGAAGAAGTGTGTAGCATGGACGATGGACAGGTAGCGGTCCAGGCTAATGCAGGCCAACAGGAAGATCCCGCAGTAGAAATTGATCTGGGAGAACAAGCACAGAGGAGTGAATGCATTTAGCACTTAGAGGAACTGCTCTGCTATTATGTTCGAAAAACCTCTCAAGGTGTCTGAATAGATCAGGGGTTTTCAAAGTATGAGAGAGTGAGCCCCCCCTCAGAGAACAAATTTCAGCTGAGCCCCCACCCAAAAAAAATCTTATAAATCCCTGTTTTAAAAGATCTTTTAATTATTTTACACTTTTTAAACATCTCTGATCATATCTTAAACATCTCTGATCATATTTTACACATTTTAAATATCTCTGATCATATTCTTGAAACATTTTAAAGATATTTTTGAAACATTCCAATCATCTTTGTGCGTTTTTAATTACATTTCTTAACACATTTTAACATCTTTATCTAAGCATGTTTTTGCTTAATTTTTTTAAATTACATTTGAACAGCTTAATCTGTAAACTGACAGTTTAGCCTCCTTTTTAGCTCACCTCTACTTTAGTGGGAGCAATGAGTTTGCGTTTGACTTTGCGTCTTCGCGTTTTTTTCTGTTACTTTTTCTGGTTTATTTTTTCTCACGTCGCGCCCCCCCTGAGGAACTCTGGCGCGCCTCACACTTTGAAAACCACTGGAATAGATCATCTAATCTTGTTGAAAGTAAAAACAAGCCTTTAAGTGTTCTGTTTAAACCAAAGCCTACCGTGAACAGAGCTCCAGCGACCTTGCAGAAAGGGGTCCCAAACACCCACCCTACAGGGGTGGCCTGCGTGGCCCAGAAGGGCAGGGTCACCAGCAGCAGGCTGTCGGCTACTCCCAGGTGCACGATGAAGTTGTCGGTCACACTCCAGGTGTTGCTCCTCCAACCCAGAACCCAGAGAAGCAGGCTGTTGCCCAGGAGGCCGACCAGGAGCGCCAGAGAGTAGACGAATGGGATGAACACTGCATCGAAGTACATGCCTTCCTTAATGTCACATATCATACCCCCGCAACAATCGTCCGTATACTCGATCGAATAGTTGTAGTCGTTGAACATAGCTAAAAGATCTTCATCGATGAGCTCCATTTTGTTCAATCTTTCAAACACTGGAAGGATTGAAAAAAGGAAAACAGTTAAGTAACAGAAATAATAAATATAAAGTATATGTACTATTAATTTTTAACCACACGGTGGCAGCATGTTCAAGTACCTAGGAAAGATCAATGGGCACCAAGTATGCAATAAAATAAGAAATTACTTAATTCAAGAAATACTGAACGAGATATAGGCCTATTAGTTCTTGAGTTAATAATAGATGATAGTAAAAGTTCAATATAATTGGAGATCACAGCCCATATATATATATATATATATATATATATATATATATATATATATATATATATATATATATATATATATATATATATATATATATATATATATATATATATATATATATATATTTTAAACACAAGTCATTCATAAGACCATATATAAGAGTAATTCAACATTCAATTTAGAAGATAAACATTATACAGATTAATCTGCTCATCCCGTCTCCGAGTAGTTATAAAGTAAAGCCTTACCAAACGTAACTGACGTTCACTCGACTGTAGGTTGCAAACCACACTAGACCTCGAGCATACGACAGTGAACAGTTATAGATGAAGGCGGTCTTATAAAGGAAGTAGTGACTATAGTGACATATGTAGATCGTTTTTCGACTGTCGAGATAAAATCCTATAACACACTTCTTACATTTGAGAGAGGAGAATCCATTAACAAGAAAAAAAGAAAGCGTATATTTGTTTATACATTATAAAAATACAAATAGAATGAAATATTTATGATAAAGTAAATAAATAAAATGTTGTTCCAGTCGCCAGAAGAAAACATTGCTATTTGTACGTTTCTGCAAACCACAAATGCATTGAATCTCAACGTTTATAAACACAAAAATATATATTTATAAAATATATATATATAATATAAATACATTTTATATCAACGTTACTCGATAAGTGTATGTATACAACTTAGTGTGTTTTAACTGTTTTGCATTTTCTATGCACTTTTGGTGTTCTGAGGGTATGGGGTAGGCTATTTTCCTGGTTATGAGCAACCAACATTTAACATTTTATTAGGCCTACTCAACACAGCAATCCTCCAGCCCCCCAGGCCTGGTATACATGCACATGCGCTGGTTGTTACATCAACATGTTTGTTGGTGGTCACCAGAGACTGTTCTTTTTAAGACATCTTAAAAAATGTAAAGTGTCCAAGGCTGGGATGCTTCAATTCTATAGGGTTGTGATAGAGAGTATCCTAACTTTCTCTATCACTGTGTGGGGGGGGGGGGGGGTAAATCTTCAGCGGAGGATAAGTCTGGTCTGAACAGGGTAGTTAGGTCAGCATCCAGAATCATTGGGCTAGACCTCCCCAATATCAGTGACATCTACAACACCTGTCTAGTCAAAACTGGACTGAAAATATTCTTAAATTCATCACACCCTGCTAATTCCCTTTTCCTCTACCATCACGCAAAAGGCTAAGAAGCATCAGGTCCAGATCCACCCGCTTCTCAAATAGCACCTATCCACAGGCTGTGAGGGCTTAATTCCAACAAACACTCCTTATCTGCTCTGCTTACAAAGCTATGTCCTCCTCCTAAGGGTATTTAAATGCATTAGCACTTTGTCTTAGCTACCTTTATTTATTGTATTTTCACGCTGGTAGCAATGCATGTATCTAGTTTTAATGTGATGTCTTTTGTGTTTGTCCAGTCAGACTTGTTGTCTCCCTTGTTCTGTGTCTATTGTACTGTCCTGTGTGAGCCAAATCACCAAAATGAATTCCACACGTTTTGTGTTGTTTGGCAATAATAAAGACTTGACTTTAGACTTGACTTGACTTAACATGACTATATTATTTGAACACAATACAACCCCAGAAATGATTGGTTATTGGTCCTTGTGATTGGAACGGGACTCAGTGATGAGATACATTAATGTTTCAACTGTAAGCACAGTTCACATTGCTTACGAGTTCATCAGTTCTAAGTAAAGTGTAATTTACACAAGCCATAATGTGGTATCATCAGCCTTATTAGTGGACTTTAATCATTCATCTTTAAATTGGTAAATTACCGAAGAGCACTATTAAGATGATGAATCTTCATCTGGGTTTGTGTAAATGACACAATACGTAGAACTCATGAACTCATAAACAACGTGAACAGTACTTACATTCTAAACATTAATGTACCTTATCACAGCGTCCTGTTCCAATCACAGGAAACATGCAAGAACCAATCAATTCAGGCGGTTGTTTAGAATATTGTTTTCATATAACAGGTTCATGTACAGGGCAAGTTTTCAAATACCTTTGAGTGAGATTTGAGGGGGCCTATTTTTTGGGGCCTGTTCGGGGTCGCAACCACAGGCTGAAGACATTATTGATTCATTGTGGTTGTTGAAGTAAAGAAACATGACTATTTACAGCCATTCCCAAGCCATAACCCAAACGCTGACCAGGTCACACAACGGGCACATGGGTGCAGAGAAGTCGAAAGAACAACACGCTGTGGCATCCCGCCCCTTAAACCTCGGCCCGGGCGGGTCCGAGGATCAGTGGTGGACGGCGTATACCGCCGCCACCCACTAACCGGCGACAGAAAGCATCACTTCTCTCCCCCCAATCAGCGAGATAGGGGACACCTGGCCGGAGGGAGGAAAAGGCCCAGGATCCATCTTAAAAGGAGCACCAGAACGGGAGAAGGGGAGCGAGTGGCACGGGGGAAGCGCTGGAGACCACCACCGAATAGAGGCTCACGGAGACCCTATGTGGAGTGCATGTGTTCCCCATGGTGAAGGATCATTGTAATAAATGCCGAGTGTGGCTTAACCCCGACTCTGAAGTTTGATGCGTACTTTGAACCCCGAGACATCGAGGAGCGGGTACCACAACGCAAGGCTCTCTACTGGCCAAACAGGAATTCTTATGTTTCTCTGATGTAATGAGGAACTGTTGGGGACAGTTTGATATTGGTTTGCCTCATGCTGTTTCCCCCCTCCCTGTCAGAGCCCTGACTCTGAACCCCCCCCCCCCCCCCCCCCCCCCCCATGTCCCATCATGGGCTATAAGGCTTCTGAAAACACACCCAGGTCATACAATTGTATGACAGAGATTGGTGATGTATTTTGCAGAAACAGCAGGCATGGATTAAAACCCACATTGCAACCAAAGGTAAACAGAGGATGCCCCGATAATGAAGTGCACACCGAGTGTTATGGATACATCTAAGGTGGTTCAGAATCACAGGTCAGGGTAGACTAGAGAGCATTCTGCTCGTCACAGCTGCGACTACAGGACCTGTAGTCGTGGATTGAAAAGACTAAACAGTACATAGCTTACCAGCCAATGTTTTGAAAGGTGTAGTTGACTCTACTTGTTTTTCAATTTCAATTTCATACAGCCCTGGAAATGCCCTTGCCAGAAAACACAAATAGGAAATATTTATGATGATAATTATAACAATAATAACAATAAGTTTTAAAAATCAAATTAAATTTAAATTCAGAATCAAAGTTCCTGCACATTTGCTTTTTGTATGGTCCGTAGGAATGGTCCATTCGGCAGAGAGTCAAATTCCTGAATTCCAGAATGTAATCCCGTAAGACTGTTTCTGATTGTATAATGACATGGCAGAAGATGTGGAGAAATATCTGAAACAGCCTGCTGCCAATTCTGAGTTTTACTCACTGGCCATAGATGAGACAACCGTCATAAATTACACGAGCTATCTGGCAGACACAGACGATTTCGAGAAACGAGAGGAAATGGTTTGCTTGATCGGCATGCTTGAATATTAGAGGAAATGCCATTTTTCAGGAAATTGTACAGCAATGCAGGACTATAGTTTATTGTTTGAAAAAATGGGTTGCATGACAACTGTGGTGCACCAGTGATGGTTGTATTGCAAAGGGGTTTGGTTGCACAAGTTGAAAGGTAAATGATACATCTCCACCTTGATTTAATGATTAAAGCTAGGGTGGGTAATTTGGGAGAAAACATCCGTTGAGATTCGTTGTGTTCTCTCTGGTCCCTCCCTGCCACGCTCTACCTGCTGTAGCTCCTCCCTCCGAACGTCAGTTATGCGCGTTCATGTGAATTCAGTTACATTGATAGGAAGACGAAACACCATGTCTGATTCTGAGGTAATTAAACATTAGTGCTGATAACTACATAAGTACATATTGAGCATCAGCATCTTACTCACAGACATACCATGTATGTTACCTTAAAATCATTGTAATTGCGCTGGTTGGCCTAAGAAAAGTAGCTGTAATTATACTACAATAACGCTTATTTTTGCATTATAAGAGTGTACAAGAAGAGAGCCCAGATGGCTCTGGGGACGATTATGTCCCAGGTCCTAGCAGCACAGGACGTGGGATATATAGCGTCAGCGGACGGCCTGCTGCTAGAGGCAGGCAGCCTAGGGGCAGAGGAAGGGGACGAGGTCGCGGTCGGGGAGGTCTTGACAGGGTAGGGCAAGAAGACATGGCCCGTGTGGAAACACAGGCCGTGTGATTCAACGAATCACAAATGAGCAGGTATGTTTATTTCATGTTGTGGTGACCCACAACAATAATAAAGACATTCACCAAGGGACTGTTCCTTTAAGGAAAAGGGTTTTGGGATAACAGTTCCGGTTGACGACAGTTCGGGTTTACGGGTGTTCTGGTTTTACGGCAGTTACGTTTTGAACTCATGCTGGAGTAACTTGTTTTGAATTTGAAGTGGAGAGTAAAGCTGACTCGACCCATCTCCGTCTCTTGTCTCGTCATTTACCGCACTCCACAATTGTTGACCCCCGACGCGAGTTGGATACGGCTGGACTATGTTGCACATCGACGGTGATAACAACGCGCCCGCTGTGGTGCCGGCCGCCGCTGGCGGCGCGGCTAACGACGGGGCTAATGTCGGCGCTATCTATGCTGCCACCGTCAAGTTACCGGACTTTTGGCAGCACAGCCCACGGTCATGGTTCCAACACATCGAAGCCCAGTTCCAGCTGAGAGGAATAATGCAGGACGTCACAAAATATTTCCACGTGGTAGCAGCCTTAGATGCCGCGAAGACGGCCAGGTCTATGGCGCGGTTGGAGGCTCCTCCAGCTGTCGGCAAGTACGACGCACTCAAGACGTTCCTCGTGGGCCTTTTTGAACTGTCGGAGCTGGAGAAGGCGGACTGCCGGCTTTCCCTGAACGGCCTGGGTGACGGCAAGCCGTCCGAGTTGATGGAGAGGATGCTGGCTGTGCTTGGCTCGGCGGATCCCTCCTTCCTTTTTGCCCACATCTTCCTGCGGCAGCTTCCAGCACCCGTGCGCACCGCACTGGCCAGCTCCCCCCTCTTTGCCTCCAAGGACTACCGGGCGGTGGCTGTGGAGGCCGACAGGATTTTCCTCGCCAGCAGGCAGCAGTTTGTCCATGCGCTGCTGCCCCCCCAGCACACGTCGGCCCCGCTTCCGCCCCCGGGGTACGACCCGGACACCGCAGCCACTGTGAAAGCCCACCGACAGCGTGACAACGGGTGTTGTTACTACCATGCCAGGTTTGGGGCCAAGGCCAAGCAGTGTTGCCAGCCTTGCAGTTTTGGGGCCCCGGGAAAAGCCCGGGCCAGCGCTCGTCGGGACTGCAAACTGTTGTTCGTCACTGGCGCCTTGGCCGGCCGGCGGCTGCTGGTCAATTCTGGGGCTCAGCGCAGCAACCTGCCGGCGACGCCTGTAGACACTGTGGCTGGCGGCCATGGCCCCCCGATGGACGCCGCCAACGGCACACCCATTTGTACCTATGGCACGAGGTATGTGGAGGTGTGTTTCGGCGGCCGGCGTTTCGGCTGGGATTTCGTCATGGCTGCCGTGTCTACGCCACTCCTGGGGGCGGATTTCCTCTGCGCCTACAGGCTGCTGGTGGATGTAACGAACTGCCGCCTGATCGACGCCCTCTCTTTTGCTTCGTACCCCTGCATGCTAGGGGGGGGGTGGGGGGGCTTTGTCTTGCGAACACGTTCGCCACCGTGGACCTGTATCAACACCTGCTGGCTGAGTTTCCCGACATCACCACGCCCACGTTTTCATCGGCTGTGGCTAAGCATGGTGTGGCGCACTACATCGCCACGGTTGGCCCCCCGGTCTATGCACGGGCCCGGCGCCTCAACTCTGCCAAGCTCACGATCGCCAGGGAGGAGTTCACCACCATGGAGCGCCTCGGCATCGTATGCCGTTCCAACAGTCCGTGGGCCTCCCCCCTGCACATGGTGACCAAGGCTGATGGCGGTTGGCGGCCCTGTGGTGATTTCCGTCGCCTGAACAACGCCACCACCCCCGACCGGTACCCAGTACCGCACATTCAGGACTTCTCCGCCCACCTGGCCGGCGCCGCCATCTTTTCAAAGGTGGACCTGGTACGCGGTTACCATCAGGTGCCCATTCGCCCGCAGGATGTCCCCAAGACGGTGGCCATCACGCCCTTTGGACTTTTTGAGTTTCTGAGGATGCCTTTCGGCCTCAAGGGAGCAGCACAGACGTTTCAGCGCCTCATGGACTCTGTGCTGCGGGACATGCCGTTCCTGTTCGTCTACTTGGACGACATTCTCGTTGCCAGTGCGTCTGCAAACAACCACCTGACGCATCTACGGCAGCTGTTGGTCAGCTCAGTGAGCATGGTCTCATTGTCAACCCGGGCAAGTGCAATTTTGGCCGGTCATCCATCACTTTCCTCGGCCACCACGTCACCCCGCAGGGGGCGGTTCCCCTCCTGGCCAAGGTGGACGCCATCGCCAGTTTCCCACGCCCGCGCACTGTGAAGTCCCTGCAGGAGTTCCTGGGCATGGTGAACTTCTACAACCGTTTCCTCCCCCATGCGGCCCAGCTCATGCGACCCTTGTACAACGCCTTGCGGGGCAGGAGGCCGGCAGACGTGTTGGATTGGTCCACGGAGATGACGGCTGCTTTCGATGCTGCCAAGACCGCGTTGGCCAACACTGCTCTGCTGGCGCAACCGTCTCCGACCGCCCCTGTTGCTCTTACTACGGACACCTCTGATTACGCCGTAGGGGCTGTGTGAGCATTGGGTGGGCGGAGCCTGGCAGCCATTGGCCTTTTTCAGCAGGAAGCTCCGTGACACCAAGAGGAAATTCAGCGCCTTCGACAGGGAGCTCCTGGCTCTTTTCCTCGCCACCCGTCATTTCCGTTTCCTGTTGGAGGGCCGTCGGTTCACGGCTTTCGTTGACCACAAGCCGCTGACGTTCGCCATGGCCAAGTCTTCGGAGCCATCGTCTGGTCGGCAGCAGCGTCAGCTCTCCGCTATCTCTGAGTACACCAGGACATTCAACATGTGGCCGGCAAGGACAATTTTGTAGCCGACTGCCTCTCTCGGGTGGTTATTGGTTCCGTCCACTTGGGCCTCGACTACGCAACTATGGCTGGGGATCAGGCTACGGACTCTGAGGTACAGGGCTACAGGGCGGCCCCCACGGCGCTCCTCAAGGTGGATGTGGTATTTGGCACGGCCAACACTACGCTCCTCTGCGACGTCTCCACTGGCCAACCGCGCCCATGGTGCCTGCTGGCTGGCGGCGTAAGGTCTTTGAAGCGATCCACGGCCTTTCCCACCCGGGGGTGAAGGCCTCTGCCAAGCTGGTGGGGGCAAAGTTCGTCTGGCCGGGCCTGCGGAAGGACGTCAGGGCCTGGGCCGCTGTCTGTGTGGCATGCCCGCGTGCAAAGGTGACTCGGCATACCAAAGCCCCCTTGGCTCTCTTCAAAGTGCCGGAGAGGCGTTTCGACCATGTGAATGTGGACCTGGTGGGCCCGCTTTCACCCTCCCGTGGTTACACCTACCTCCTCACCATGGTGGACAGGACCACCAGGTGGCTAGAAGTGGTTCCCCTTCCACTACAGCAGCTGAGGTGGCCCGGGCGTTCGTTATGGCTTGGGTGGCCCGTTTCAGCACACCGTCCGACCTTTCCTCGGACCGGGGGCCGCAGTTCACGTCGGAGGGGGACCTTCACCCTGGGGGTGAAGGTCCACCGTACCATAGCCTATAACTCACAGAGCAATGGGCTTTGCAAGCGGTTTCATCGGGACATGAAGGCCGCGCTCAGGGCCAGCCTTACGGGCAGCGACTGGGCTGACCACCTCCCATGGGTTATGCTGGGCCTTTGCTCCGCCCCCAAGGACGATCTTCAGGCCTCGTCGGCAGAGCTGGTGTACGGCCAGCCCCTGCGCGTCCCTGGGGAGTTTCTTCCCGACGCCACGGCCCCATGGTCGGCTGCCTCCCATCGTGCTGCGTCCCGGGACATTGCGGACGCTTTCGTTCCCATTCCAACGTCTCACCATGGTCTCCCCCGGTCCTACGTTCCCAGGGATTTACCGTCAGTCAAGTAAGTTTTCGTCCGCCATGATGGCCACCGTACCCCGCTGCGGCCCCCCTACAATGGCGCCTTCCGTGTCTTGGAGGGTGGGCCTAAGAACTTTGTTGTGGATATGGGGGGCAGGCCTGAGCGGGTGGCTATAGACCGGCTCAAGCCTGCTCATGTGGATATTGGCGAGCCGCAGGCAGATTGAAAATGTCAGCATACACACCCACCAGTTGTTTCCCACAGGCCTTCAAGACTCTTAGATGAACGCCGTCTGGTCCCATAGCCTTATGGGGGTTCACCTGCTTCAGAGCCCTCAGAACCTGTGCGTGTGTAACCTGGAAGGCAGTGTCCATGGAGTCACAGGGGGCTTTTGAGGGAGTGGCTCTGTTCAGCCTGTCGAACCTGGCATAAAAGTTGTTAAGGCTGTCTTGGAGGGTGGCATCTCAGGTGGCTGGGGTCGTCATGGTAGTCCTGTAATTTGTAGCTGCCTGGATTCCCTTCCACATGCTGCGCGTGTTGTTGTTCAGGTAGAGGCTTTCTAGTTTTTGGAGTGGGCCCTTTTTGCATGTTACGCCCCTCTATCCCCCACTGGCCTTGCAGTGGCAGTGCAATGGTCTTTGGGTGGTGCAGGGGCACAATCAAGTAAAACGTGCACACTTAAGCCACAGAAGGGGGCTTGCTTTCTGTGTTTGTCCCTGTTCTGTTGGCATATCTCAAACCATGCTCAGGTGTGCTGCATCAGTGGAGCTGATTAGGAGCACCTGGACCGCTCGTCAAGACCGGAGTTAAAAGCGACAGATTCCCCTTCCCATGGGAATGCTTTTGGTCATGGGACTGCTGGCTGGTCGTGCCACCTCTCTGGGTTAGGGTTAGGGTTAGGGTCATATGTTTATGTGAATAAATCCCACTGGTTGGGTTTTTGTGAAAGGTGTCCTTTGATATTTGGGGTCAAGGGCGGTTTGTTGTTAGCCTCAGTAGGGCCAACTAGAGGTGGGGCGTAACATTGCAGCTGTGATGGACCTCTCAAGCTCATACCAGGCTCTCTTATATTCCTCTTGATCTTCTGACTTGAAGGCCTCCCTTTTTCTTAACCATTTTTCCAACAAATGTATTAACATGCTTGGCTCTTCAAAAAGTTAATGGTTTAGAAATGTATGTCGTTTTGTACTTGAAATTGATTAGCTAATAATTTCGGAGACCAAATTATTGTTAATTATTGGTTACACTAATTTTTTACATAGAACTATAAGTGTGTAGGCCTAATAGGGAAATATTGTTACAGATGTAAAAAAAAACAACAAAAAAAAGCATTCCAATAAACACCTTGATCCATGTTATGGTCTTATAATTGCATTGTCACTTCATATTTATTGTGAATATGCACATGAAATGTAACATGACAGTTGCACGTGGTGCAACTACCGAACCATGTTCCTCCATATCAATTATATCAAAGCAAGTGGGAGAATAAGTATAATATGTACTTCTGGTTATATTATATTAATTACTTGTATAAATACTCTAGCAAGGCCACTGTAATGTAAAGTGTTACCAAGCAGGTTTTAAATTTTAACATATTAGAGTGTTTGTTTCATGTATTAGTCCTGATTTGACATGTACATTTTTAATTAATCAGTTTAACAATGTGACCGTGTGACGTACGAGTTGTACCCCTTGAAAGACAGCAAAACCTATTGTCTTTGCAAGATGCGACACTACAAATTCTAGCACACAATTGAACCATAATCCATTCGAAGTTAACGCTTTCATTATGCATGACCATTTCCCTATTCCTGTTGTACACCACAGTACCACTTGAGGCTATGTGTTCAGGCCACCCCTGTTGTATTTACCTGATCAAATATTGGAGCTTCTCGTTGCTGGTGTCTCTGCTCGGAAGCTGATAATCCTCTGTGATGCGATCCTGGTCAGTTTGAAGGCAGGTAGGCCGTAGAGGTACTCCTCAAACCTCTAAGGCGCCCCAACTCTTCTTTTCTTTTACCTCTCTGAGCACACCTCGCGTCAGAATGGAGCTCCAACAGGTCACCGCTTATCCCGTATTCAGGATTCTTTGAATAGTTTGAAGGCTGCCTACTGTGCTGGACCTCCTCTACAGAACAGGCTCTCTCTGCTTGGAGGTTTAGGACCTTTCCCCTCCTCTGACTGCTGCGCCTCCAGCACATCATATGCATAGTGAAGTTCAGGATTAGCTCGATTTGGGCGTAGCCTCTGTGGTATGTCCTTGTCCATAATTCCCAACATGAGTTGGTCCCTGATTTCCTCCAAAATCTAATTAGGTGATAATTATCTCATAAATCCAATGCATTATACTATTTTTGTTGCAGTAGTCATGCGCTTCCACATCATCGACAACATCCTTGACATCCCTGACAGCACTACTTCATTTTGAATTACCGCTTTTCTTCCGATATCTTCTGCACAACGATACAGCTGGCCTTGACAACAACTATACAACTGATTTGAAGAAGTGGAAGAAGAAGTGGTTATTCATAACAGAAAAGTGAGGTAGTATCTGTAACTTACACTGTTGTAAAATAGGACAAATTATCTAAGATTATTCATTGATATACACACCGACTTGGATTTATTAAGCTGAGATAAGTAGCTAATATTCTGCAGCCTGGAGCACCAGATACCTAAGTTATCTTTTGCAAAGACCACAATCAGTGCAAAGATCACACCAAACTGTTTCACATGTATTAAGCTATGTTGCATATGTTGAAACTAAATAGTTTGATACTAAAGCAGTGTTGATGTTTTGATTCACCATGGGGATGTAAGGTTCATCTTAACTTCCCTGTGTATAGTCAACACTTTGTGAAACATTGTCACAGAAAATTATGATTTCACTTCTTGTGGCCAATCAGTGAAAAGCCCTGTTTCAGTATTGTCTCTCTTGTCCATGGATGTATAATCAGCTTGTGTCTTTAAAAATTCTAAGCAGCAGTGAAGAAGTTAAAGGTGCTTGGTCTTCCGCTGTATCTCAACTCATGGAAAAAGAAAAGCGAGAGTGCAAGTCAAAATCATCATACATTTCCAATGGGTATAATCTGTCACAGAGAATGCTTTGACGACACAAAACAGCTGGTATAATTATCCTCTCCTCATCCTCCTCCAATTTATCCCTCCTCTCCAAACTATGCAGCATGACAACCTGGCAACTGCTATTTAACAAATGACTTTACACCTACTAAGAGATAGGTGCTGCACTGGCGCTGCGTCTCTCTTGACCTCAACTGAAACAGGAGGCAGTCACACGTATAATGTATTTTACTGTGGGTTTTTGCACATTAGTTAGGCTATTAGTAAGTATAGCCTTCCGACAGTATGTGGTTAGTACAGAGACAAACACAATGACCATAAAATAATAGTGTGGGGGGACATGTAACGTCTGGCCTGCAGGGGGAGTATGGGCAGGTGGGGAGCGCACGGGATTGGCTGGGGGGATTGGAGCTGATTGCGAGCAGGTGTCTGCACTCAGGCCAATCAGGGAGTGTGTACTTATGTGCCTGCTTTGTGTTGTAGTGAGAGAGATCAAAACCCAGCAGCGAACGGACCACGGAGGTCAGGAGCGAGTGGAACCTACCCCGATCCACTGAGAGACGGGTCTGAACGGACCTTTTTGTTGTATTTTGAGTATTTCTGTTCCCAGTTAAATCGAATAAACTGATCTCCCGCTGAGAGAACGACAACCCTGCCTGCTTGCATTACTCCGAACCCGTTACAAATAGGCTTTTTGAAAAACCTAAACCTGCAAAGAAAACTAGGGTGTTATATTTTACTGATTTATCAAGGTGTTCAAATGGGGGTTTTACGCA
Source organism: Pollachius pollachius (assembly GCF_949987615.1). NCBI lineage: Eukaryota > Metazoa > Chordata > Actinopteri > Gadiformes > Gadidae > Pollachius > Pollachius pollachius. Next base: position 33,600,948 of record NC_136934.1, read on the forward strand.
ACATATTTACACATACTTACTCAAAAACACCCCTGCATCTTTTTGTGTAGAAAGGTGCAAACATTGATTGTCATTACATGTTGACATGTAATGTAAATGTTGTGGAAAACCATATCATCAATGTTTTTATTTTAAATCTTGCTATTTATAAGGTTTGGCAAGGCATGAATCATGATTTGCGACCACTTTAAGACATGATCCTAAAGTCAGATTCATCATTTATATAGAAATATAGAAATTCTATCTATTCCTCTCTTTTTATGTCTGATAGACACTTCCTCCTCTCTCTTCCTTCAAAACACACACACACGCATACAAACACACAAACATGCAAAGAACACATGCACACACACACACGCAATGTTATTTTCACAAATTCACACCTGTGAAACAGTTTATTTTCTCTAATGCTCTTTTTTCGGTCACATTGTGAATCCTCGCCACCTTTTCTTTCACACCTTTTTTCATGTTCCTGTTGCATGCCGTGCACCTGCTGTATGTGTGGTAAAGAGCACCGTACGTGCAGCACTTGGACATTAAGCTCTGCTTGACTAAGCACAGACTCATCACAGCACCTAAGTCGTGGATGTAACCTTCAAACCTGTGTTGTTTTCTGTCTTTATTGTTCTGTTTCTAAGAATTAATGGCCTCATACATGAAGATCTGTACACACACACACACACACACACACACACACACACACACACACACACACACACACACACACACACACACACACACACACACACACACTGTCTACCAGCGACTACCAAATAATAATTTAAGGACCAATATCTCTCTTTCCCTCTCCGTCTCTATCTCTCCTGTATTTATGGTATAATTATTGTACTTATTGAAAGTGTGTTGAACATGAGCACGTCTTGTTATTTATCTATTCTGAAATAAAAAATGAAGGGGGGGGGGGGTATAATTGAAAAATGGGAAGACCCCTGTCTCCCACTAACTGATTTCAGTCCCTACCTTTGCATAGTCGGGTACTTACCGGTGTGACTCATATTTCATTTCCATTACAAAGGTTAAGAGATGGCTTCGGCTTTGATGGAAACGTTAAGGTACAACAATTGGTCACCTTTGCAAGATGTTTTGGATGCTTCTGAGCCTGACCTGGACATATATTGAACCAAGGTATTTTATTAACTAATAAGTAATGATTAATTTATAACTATCTTGGCCTTCACAGCATTGCATTCTATGTTTTTGACACCACCTAATTATTACCTTTGCCAATTAAGTCTGCCATATGTAATCGGGGACACTGACTCGGCTGAATAATTCAAATACTAACTTTAAACCTACACCTTTGCTCTCTCATTTGGCTCCTATAGGAGTGTCCCTCAGCTTTCATTACAGATAAACAACCTGTTAGTCAGCAGTAGCAAACCCCTGCTGCCGCTAAGTGCTGGATGGGTGCCCCCAATTATGGCACCTATTGCCCTCCTAATCATGCCATGAAGGAGGGACCCCAACACTGTGTTCCTTCTCAAAGTTTCTTCCTGATAATTAATGTACTTTTGTCTTACCCTTTGGGGGCTAGGGTTAGGGGATGTCATAAACATATGTCCTGAGATTGAGCGTAATTTTGCTGCCTCCAGTATTGTGGTTTGAGGGCTAGATATGACTCGAGGAGCGGTAAATGTTCAACAGGATAGTGTTTTCAGAAACACAAGGTAAAACATGCGCACTCTGGATGTGGTTCATGAAGCAACTATCGGATGGGGGGGAGGGGGGGATAGCATAGAAAGCCCTTCTGGTTGCTGGCTGGCATATGCAAGGGTTTCAGATCCTAAAGACAGAGAAGAAAGACCTTACAAATCTCGTCTTTGGTTATTGTTGAGCTACCTATGCGTTTTTCATTTGGTAAGCTTAGATGTCCAACATACAATTCTTTCTAAATCCTTCTCCTATCTTGGTTAACTCAGTCTTCATTTACATTAAAAAACATGTCATTACATATTCAATCTTACAACCTCTCCCACACTTTTATTGAGTAATTGTCTCCCCGCCTATTTCTATATGCTTGTCTGTCTGGTTTGCTTTCTCTCTGACCATCTTTCGGTCTGTTTTTCTATCTGCATGTCTGTAGAAATCGCCATGTCAAAAGGAAACCTTTTTGCATGTTTGTGGTACATGACTAACTAAATAACCAGGTAGATAACAAACCAACTATATTTAGTTTGAGTTTCTTGTTAGCAGGTAGAAGTTGTCTTTCATCTTCTTTATCAGATTAAATGTGTCCAATTAGCATTTCTGAGGTGGTTTGTACTATTTATTTCAATGTGTTTTGGTGTAGGCATATATGCTGCTGTGATATTTTGGTCAGGTCTCAATTATAAACGGGACTGTAAAAGGTTCCAGACATGTAGTCTGCGTGGAGAAAAAATATATGGTATGCAGACATGCGGATAATTTTTTGGTGAAGAGGACTCTCCCTCTTGGTCGGAGATTGTATTACATCTCGAACGACCTCGCTCAAATTTGTGTCTGCACGGACATTTTACTGTCAATCTTTAGTCTATGTTATACATGATAAGATGTGTTGCCAAGAATTTCGTCCAATAACATTTTATGATTAATTTACGATTCCTGTAATGTTGTATAATCCTGTGCAGATGTGTACTCCTACGGAGGTGCAATGCATTCACTTGACAAAAAAAATATATTAACGAGGTCATTATTTAAGAACTCAGATATTTTAACCATGGACCAATTAAGGGATTTTAACCCTAAAAGTTTTCATTGTTTGGTGTTTTGGGTCGGGAGTTTTAGGAAGGAGGGGGCGTGTTATCCACATGGTTACGACACACGCCCACTTCATGATACTTTTTTTAGTAGGTCTACCGTCGTTGTGTCAAGGCGAAGTTGTGAAATAAGAGCAGCCCTACTTACCCGCTGCCCAGACAGCTCCACACGTCCACACCTTTCTTTATGGTCCACACACACCGCTCCGCCGCTGACCCGTGGTCGTCTCATGACGTCAGACTACCTCTTCCGATTAACATAACGCCACCTGCGTTCAGCAGAGCGGAACGTGCATATAGTGTTGGGGAAAATGGCAAAAACACAAGACTTTTAGGCTGATTAGCAGCAGCAACCGTACTCCATGCAGGTGGGAGCATCTCTTGGGATTTTGAGGTATCTTGTGATTCAGAAAAACTGAGCAGAATAATTTTTTTGCCATGAAAACTTATCTCAGAATTCTGACTCATTCGCATGTGGAATACAAAACAAAATATGACTCTAGGGGAGTAGCCTTATTGTGGTAGAGGATCGAGAATCTCGCGAGAGAAAATATTGCTACCCAGCGTTGTTTTGCTTTGGCAACGCGAGATCAAGCTGAGAGTTTACTGCTACGTCAGAGCTACTACTGGCGTAGTTCTAGACACAACAATCACTCTGGTAAATAACTTATTTTCTCACTCATATGAATTACCACTTTTTTGTCAAACAAATAAGACCCGTCATATAGTAGGCCTACTGTACGTTGAATATATCGCTGAACAAAGCAAACTTACAACCGAATAATTATCGTTCCTTGCATTTTAAAGTGAAAGTAAACCCGTATAAGGCCTTGGATCGATGGAAGAACCTATGGACCAAGATACGTCTAAAGGGCGCTCGCCCCTGGAACAGGACTTGACTTGTTCCGTCTGCCTCGAGCTCTATCGGGACCCTGTGCTTTTAACTTGCAGTCATAGCTTCTGCAGCGAGTGTCTGAAAAGCGCCTGGAAGTCCAAGCTGAAGAAGTGTCCCTTATGCAAGGCTGCCTTCGAGGGAGAGCAGCCGACCCCAAACCGTGCGCTCAACGACACCTGCGAGTCTTTCCGTAGGGAGAAACAATGGTTGAGTAGAGACAATCCTGCTCAGCAGACTATCTGCCGCATGCACGGAGATGTATTTCAGATCTACTGTATGAAAGACCAAGAGCTGCTGTGTCCTAAATGTGTGACACAGCACCCGTATCACGAGATTGTCCCCCTACAAGACGGATTGACCTACTGCAAGGTAAATATACTTTACTATGTAATGCAAGAATTATCATATGGACCTATGTATTTATTTATCCAACGTCTATGTGACTATCTGATTACAGGAACAACTTGACTTCAAAATAAAGATTTTGGAGAAAAAATGGAGATTGTACAAGAACAACACAAAAAGTTTCACCAATACAAAGGAGTTTATCGAGGTAAAACCCCTCGCACACCATCTTAAATTCCCCTTACTATTATTTAGCTTCCAATTCATGCCAAACATTGCAAGGTTCAACAGCCATACAAACACCCATTCATCCATCTGGGCAGACTGGACACTCAAGACACTCAAAATATTGAAATGGCTGATCAACTTCACACATGCTGGTTAACTAGTGTCCCTGTAAGAGCCATTAGTCATCCAAAATGATGTACCTATACACATCCTGTGTGCATCCTTCCCCCAGCACCAGGCCGGGCAGGCTGCAGAGAGCATCAAGGCTGAGTTTCAGAGGCTCCACAAAGCACTGGATGCAGAGCAGGAGGCCCGCCTAAAGGCCCTTGCAGCTGAGGAGCGGGAGAAGGCCGGCACCATGGTGGCCATGGTGGTGCAGGCAAATGAGGGCATCGCCTCTCTGACCCCAGTCATACAGAATCTGAAGAGGGAGATGGGGGACGAAGACGTCACCTTCATGCAGGTGACTCGGTTGTTGTGGATGATGAGGATGAGGATTGGTAGTCTGGCATTGTGGCATTCTTCAGACATGCTGTTGGTTGTTGGAAAAGTAAGTCTAACTAACTGTGTTTTATATATTTCAGAAATTTCCCCTCTTGAAGGAAAGGTAAACAGATTATCCTGACTCACACAAACACACACACACACACACACACACACACACACTCTGCTTATATAAGGCTTACTGAAATGGTCCTTTTTTCAGCATCCCTTGTGACATAGACATTCACATAATTATTTTACATACTAATGAGTAGTATCAATATTTTTTTTACATCATATTCAGACAGATACATTATATTATGCATTCATATTTATTTTTTTAGATTTTTGAGATTTTTTATTCAAATTCTTGTTTTGAAAAACTTGATTAATGCTTGACCCCAACCCGTTGGCCAATAGACTAGACCTACCTGTTAACCAATATTAGATTTGATATAATATCTATGTTTTTGATCCCAAGGGGGTGATATTTGTTAAATACAAGCTGTACATTGTGTTGTGTGTTGTGTCTCTTAGTGCCCAGTGGCCTCATGAAGACCTCCAGCATCCTCCAGGAGCTCTGCTGGACATGGGAAAGCATGTGGGCTCCCTAGGCTTCAACATCTGGAAAAATATGCTGGCCCATGTCCAATACAGTGAGTGCATGGCATTCTTTTAGCAGGGCTTTGGATGATCTAACAGTGCTGCCATACTAAGGCCCCGTCCACACGGAGCCGAAATGGGCGAAAACGATCCGGTTTCGTTTTATGCGGTTCGGGAATATCTCCGTAAAGACGGATTCATTGCGAAACCGCATCGAGCTGTAGAAACGCTATAGTAAATATTCAAGGTGCTGGGTCACCACAGAAACAAGTGGAGCGCATCAAGCCTGCGCGCAAAAAGCCTGCGTGCTGTATACAAACACTCACGAGTTGAATCTCACGAGGTGATTCAACCTTTTTGAATTGAGCAGGAATACTTTTTATTGTACAGTTAGTAATAACATTTATCAAGGGGCTGTATTTAAAGCTATAAAAAGCTATAATAATTCAACGCAACTCTGACGTCGCCCAGCTGGTGGGGGGGGGGGCAATGATGTCATCGTTTGCGTTTCAGGCGTCCACACGAATCCTAACACGAAACCGCATAGGTACGGATATATTTGAAACCACCCTGGGACATGGTTTCAGAAATGTGCGGTTTCGGGCACCGGATCCGCCGGCTCTGTCCGGACGGTCGGCCGAAATGCACAAGACTTATGCGGTTTCACCAAAAAATCGGCTCTGTGTGGACGGGGCCTAAGTAGCTTAAGTAGCTTAGCTTAAGTTATTTTTTTTGAAACAGACTTTTTGAAGTCAGTTTTATTTTACACAGCACAAACCTGTGGGACAAATTCTCAATTGAATGTTAAACTTAGATAAGTCATTTTGTGAACTTGCATTATTCTAAGAGTTTCAAACAATGTTCCAACCCAGAGGAATCTGAAGTTTGGCAAAGGTCAGTTACATTTGGTCACATGTCAATGGCATCATGTATATGGAAGAACAATAAAAAGTAAAACAGAAATCCGGTAGAGACCTAATTACTTGATATGATATTTAAATGTCGACCTAGCTTACTACAGTGTGCTAGTAGTGGCTCATGCAAGCCACCAAGCTAATGCAGTTACTTGCAGTTTACTTGGGAAAAATGTATCCATGAGTGCTCTCTCATCAACAAAATGACAACAGACCGTGTGTACTCTCTGTATCAAATCATGATCATTCACTTGAAGGATTATTGTTGGCTTCTTGACTTCTGCTGAATTATTTTGTGTAATAATCTGGAGCTCAAGAATGTAGATATTATAGATGCCGGAAATACCAAAAAACTCTTCTAGAATTCAAATCCCAACGAGGACTAATGTACTTGCTTTGTAAGAGTTTTTTTTGGTGTGCATAAAGTTTGCGATAGTTTACACCAATGTACACATGGCAAGTCAGTTTAATCTGTATTATATCCAGTCTTTGTGCGTTACATCCACACTAATGTTATATCTGTTGAATGTCAAATGTCTTTTTCAACTAAATAAAAACACTTTCAACCCCCTAGTTGTAATTTCATCAGAATGAAATGACATAACCTGAATTAACGTGACTAAACGTAGCGTGAATTTGGTTCTTCCAAATGCAATTCATGCCTTTTTCATTAAACACCAACCCTTGGTCTCTCTCTCTCTAGACCCCGTGGTGCTGGACCCGAACACAGCCTCTCCCTGGCTGGACCTGGCTCCCGACCTGACCAGCATGAAAGAAAGCCAGCAGCGTCAGGAGGTCCCGGACAACCCGGAGCGCTTCGATCCCTGCGTGTTCCTCATGGGAGCCGAGGGCTTCTCCGAAGGCAAGCACCGGTGGGACATCGTCGTCGGGGACAATCCAAAGTGGATGGTGGGCGTGTGTACTGAGTCGCTGGCCCGCAAGAAGAGGTTCACTGTGTCCCCCAAGCGCGGCGTGTGGAGCATCGCCCTCAGCAAGGGGGTGCTGACCGCACTCACAGTCGAGCCCACAAAGATCGAGGTGGTGACTCGCTTGGAGAAGGTGCGTGTCAAGCTGGACATGGATAAAGGAGAGGTGTCGTTTTGGGATGGCGGAACGCTGACGCACCTCTGCACCTTTAATTACAAATTTGACGAGAAGATGTTCCCACTCTTTGGCCCGGGACTGCAAAGTACACCAATGGCTCTGGCTCCTGGAAAGATGGTTCTACACACCTCTTGACATTCCCGATGAGGCCACCCATGCTAAGAATGTATGCACTCTCTATGCCAGTGTTTACTTTTATTATTGTATATTGTTTTATTACTTTATGTGTATGGCTCTTTGTTTGGGAATGTTTTCAAATTCAAATAAATACCTTGTATTTATAGTTTACCCATCACACGTAATCATCTAACCCATACATATTCTGTGTACTTATTGAGACCTTATATAAGTGCTAATTGAAGTGTGGTAGCTTTCTTTAGAATGTACCTAAATACAACAACTACACAACTGATTAACTATGATGAATACATTCATTTAATTTGCTGGTTTGTTGCATCTTAAATTCAGGTTGTCATTTGTATCAGCCATATTAATTTGATGTCAAAAGTTATGTTTACTTAACAATGATTTACAATAAAGACAGCTTATATGGAGAAGCGTGAAGTCTCTGTTGTTATAGGGAAGCTTTGTGAACGGTCAAGATTTTGTCAAAAATGTAAAGTGTCAAGGATTCTCGTTTACTACTTAATGTTTGATGCATTGTTCTCGAAACTGACGCTGGCCGAGGCTTGTTCAACTGCTATACAGTTAAAACTTGTATGCAAACCAAGCCATATTTTAAGATATAGGCCTACTTCCATTGATGGAAACTGCCCTAATCGTTTTGGTTGTTCGATTTTGTGCAGATGTTGAAAACCTACACATTATGACCACCAGAGGGCAGAGGAAGCACGTAATATGTTAACGGTGGCTTTTGTGTTGGTAACGACTGGATTGTAGCCAGCTAAAACACCAAAACAAGATATAGCTACCCCGACCCAAATGGATAATCGGATACTGGTTTGACTTTAGCGACCTTAGTTATATTACCTGAATTCTTGGTACATTTTAAGACTTTCCCAATCGCAGACATATTTGCATTTCGCTGAATCGGTGTAATTCAGAGGAACGATGCCTGGTTTTTGCTTCTGAGTGACAATTGCGCATCTGGATGTGGTCAAGCTAGCTACTGCTAGCTGGAGCAGTAGCTATCCTCTGCTAGCCCCTTCGTAGACTGCACAGATTCACAGTCGAACCAGTGTTTATGGACCAGTGGTTGCTACATTATATAGCACTGGTTAACTGCCATGCTAGCCATCTAGTTTCAGATGTGTCTGAAAATGTAACTAAATGAAAATCGGACCAACGAGAGGGGAATTGGTGAGTACGAGGACGTTTAATTGCTATCCGATCCAATGGTCCTTTACATTGATGTTAACGGTAACCGCTAACGCTAACGCTAGCCTTCTTTTTATAGCCTGCAGCTATGTCTTGGACTCTCAGGACAAACAAATCAAAATTTGTAATGCAGTGATGTACAGCCATGTTACCATATACTGATATGTGTAAGGTACGTGTGTATTGTTAAATTACACGTAAAGATATCATCACAGTTACATGTTATGGCAATGGAGGAGAAGCTAACGGTACCAACAGGTCTGCTGCGCATCAAACACAACACTAGGCTCAACTAAATTAATTGACAAATTCAGTGGAGAATATATTACATATTACTAATTAGAAATGTAGGAAAAAACAACCAACACGGTGTCATTCCACTCACTTTAGATCATAATCATAAGATCAGATCAGATCAAAACAGCACTATCTGAGTGTAATGTTATGCAACAAATATAATATCGTTGTTCTTATGCCAGGGCTGATCCTTTCAGCAATGAGATCCTGGGTCTTTTGATAGAGTTTTATTATTATATGTAATACAGTTTCAATAACCATTGGTGAAGTCATGGCTTAGACTTTTGCTCCTTGCTTTAGGTGGTGGTAAGGATGGCCCCTGTCCTCCCGGTCTCCCTGGTTCTGGTGATTTTAATTTTGACACAGGCCCCAGGATGTTGGGCGGGAGATTGTAAGGGCCACAGGCAGGTCCTCAGGGGACCCCCAGGATATGTCACTGATGGTCCAGGGAACTATTCTGTCAATGGGAACTGTGAATGGCTCATCAAAGGTATGATAATCAATAAAAAAAAAAAAGGATTTATTTTGCATATAATAAAACCAGATGCTATTTAATGTCAAATGAATATGCTATACTTCTAGATTAAAATCCATGTCATGAATCAAATAGCAGCTGTGTCAATATTATCTTGTTTTTCCTGCTAGCTCCCAGCATCAATCATCGGATTGTGTTGAACTTCACCTTCATGGATACCGAGTGCACCTACGACTATCTGTTTGTGTACGATGGGGATTCCTACCAGAGTCCCCTCCTGGCTAGTCTGAGTGGCAACACTCTCCCACAACCGATGGAGGCCAAGTCTGGCAAGGTAATAAGAAAGCCAGGGTACTGGAGGCTGATTGAGGCCTAACCTCTACCTGCTCCTTAATGACATGAGTCTCAAATATGTATGATTTATATTGTATTTTACTGTAGTTGCCTATTCCTTAATTTTATTCTGTGGTACTCTCAACCTCCTCTCCGCTCCCTAGATGTTGCTCCACCTCTTCAGTGATGCCAACTACAACCTCCTGGGTTTCAATGCCACCTACACCTTTTCCCTGTGTCCCGGGGCCTGTGGGAGCCGTGGCCGCTGTGACTTGGCCACATCCCAGTGCCAGTGCCAGCCGGGCTGGGGGGGCGCCGACTGCACCACCCCTCCGTGCTCCCAGGCTTGCTCTGCACACGGCGAATGTGACCTGGTAAGGGATGCCACAGGACCAAGTATACTTCTAACCCAACTTTAGTATACTTCTAACCCAAGTATACTTATAACTCACATTTATAATTGGAACAACTAATCAAACTGTTGATGTGATGAATCAACTGATCGGATGGGTCCCTTGTTTCGGGTGGTCTCTTACAGAACAAGGAGAGCTGTTTGTGTAGTTCGGGCTTCGTTGGTCAGAACTGCCAGCTGGGTCTCCGTGATGAAAACGAGGCAGGCCAGTGGTGGAAGGTGACAGAGGGGAGCCCCAACATGCTCCCCAGGACAGGCTCAGCCGGGGTCTACCTCTCTCCCACCAAGGCCTTGTACCTGTTTGGAGGTAAGGACACAATGTGGATCTCATCTGTGTTGATACATGAACGTGATTTTAAGTGATAACTTCCACTTCATAACTATCCACTTTATAACTGTTATTTGCAGGGCTTTTTTTTTAAATTGTGTATTGTATTATTTGCCATAGAGCAAGTGTTACATATCTATTCATACTGTTGTCTTCCTCAGATTGTTTACCATCTGCTGGTTTAATGTTCACGTCTGTACTACCGCCTGGACCAATTCACCTATGTTCATAAAAAAGCTATTAACATTTTATGTTGAATATTTCTCAAGTATTCTTATGGAATGACTTGAGGAATGATTTGGATATGTGTAATACATAGTTGTATATTAAATGCATAGTTCCCCTGTTGGGTTAGAATACATTGTTTTTGGGAGAGTTTTGAATAAATACGTTTTTATAACCCTCAAAGAATTTTTTTTTGCCGGCTCTTTAATGCGATAATGTTTGAGATTCTAAACTTAATAATGATGATAATACAATGTGTATGGATATCGCTCTTTTTCAGGCTTTGACCTAAACAGAGCCCTTGGGGACCTGGTTAAATACAACTTCTCCTCCAACAAGTGGGACAACAGGACCTATGGCCACTGCCCAGTAAGTCACTTGGTTCACAAATAACACCAAACAAACTAAATAGATTTTCCTTGAAACAGGAAAATACCATCTCGTCATGTGATGTTATTCTCGACTTAATTTCCGTTTTGATCCTGAATCTAGATATTCCTTTTTCATCATTCAATTGTTTTTATACTTTTATAATTATCTCTTGCTCTCTCCTTAACAGACAGCTCGTCATTCCCACACCGCCGTGGAATGGAAGGGAAACATGGTCATCTTTGGTGGAGATTTGGCCAATGGCTCTCTGGCCAGTGATGTCTGGTGGTACCGCCCGGTGCAGGATGATTGGCAGCAGCTTGGCTTATCCCATTCCCTGGGAGCTCCGAAACTGGCCAATCATGCAGCGGCTGTGGTGGATCATTACGTTTATGTTTTCGGAGGTGGGTCAAGCAGTAAATTCTGTACCAAAGTCTTGCAGTTATTTGCCTCTATGTTCACCAGAAATGATGTATAGCCACTTGTTTTTTTATCTAGAGTTTATTGGAATAAATTAATTATTTACTTTGTTTATAAAAAAATATTGTCATTGTCTAGAGAGCGACAGACACGGGTATGGAATAGCTCGTTTTTCATCGCGCTAGCACATGATTAGCATTGCCACTTTAATATTGAAAACCCAGGAAGGCAAGTTGTCTTATTCCCTAGGTCAAGGGAATAAAATAACTTCTGTGGAGCATGCTAGGTAATCCCACACCGCACACAGCTATAGTAGTAATAATTACTACTTATCCCTAATGTAATTAATTATTGTCATTTTGAATAAGGAACATGGCATTTTTAAATCATTGAAATGACCTCAGATTGTCATGCTGAGGGATTCTCCCCCATGAGCCCTGAGGAAATGAGCCTCATGAAACCTGTTCCCCTGATGCTAGGTCGTACGGAGGAGGACATGTTCTCTTCCACGCTGTACCGGTTCGACCTGCAGGGCTCTGGGCTCTGGGAGACGGTCCAGGCCACTGGAGGGAAGCCTCCCGCCACAGCCGGCCACTCCATGGTTTTCCACAGCCCCTCCAGAACCCTGCTAGTCTACGGGGGCCATCGGCCTACCACCGCAAGGTACGCGCACATGCACACACCCCCAAACAAACACATACACACTGGTGGTTATGGATGTTGTCACTGATGAACTTCCTTCCTTATTTTCCTAATGCGTGTATATACTGAATGCTAGTTCTTCATGGTTATGTGTTTAACAATTTACAATAGCAGTGTTTAAATTAGCCACTGCCTTTTTTGCAACCAAGAGTCCAAAATATTACAGACTTGGATTAGTTATTACCAGACTTCAGTGAAGCACACAGTGAAGTAACCAGAACCCCCCCCCCCCCCCCCCCCCCCCCCCCCCCCCCTCCAGGTTCAGTGTCAGGGTTAACAACACGGACGCGTTCCATGTAGACCGACGCTTCTGGACGGCCTTCCGCTCTCGCTTCCCCGCCACGGGGCCCAGGGAGCGGGCCTTCCACTCGGCCACCGTCATCGGAAACTACATGGTGGTGTACGGTGAGTTGCAGAGCAAGTGCGATGGAGAAGCTCTAACCATCTCTCCATTGCTTTCACTTCCCTTTTCTTTTCTTTTCCTTTTTTTTAAAACTTGCTAGCTTTGGGTAACGCAGACTCAAGTTACTTGATGACGTTTGTAATGATGCAGTATTACATTCCTAACTAGCCACGCCTGTTCTCGCGGAGCTTCAAAATGTCAGCAATGCGCAACAAATCATTGTATGATCCATGCAGGACGGCCGTGATTACGTCGTTTTGGGTGCCCACCAGCTCGCACAGTTCACGTCGCACGGCAACTACAAACTAGGCTTGTGGGCGATGCAAATACAATTTTCTCATTGTCTGTTTTTAAATCAGGCGGGAACGTCCACATCCACTACCAGGAGGAGAAGTGCTACGACGAGGAGCTGTTCTTCTACCACCTTGGCTGTCACCAGTGGGTCTCCGCCGGGGAGGGGCTGTCACTGCGTGAGTGGCAGCAGAGACAGAGTGGCTGTGACGATGTCAGATGTAGGAGAATTGTGCACCCTAAATGGACGACGCGAGGCGTGGTTAACATTGAGCTCTTGTTGTTTTTAGGGGGAGGGGAGTCAGTGAGGGGCCGGTACTCTCATGTTGCCACCGTGATGGAGGGCAGGGTGCTGCTGGTCGCCGGGGGTTACAGCGGGGTGGCCCGCGGCGACCTGGTGGCCTACAAGGTTCCGCTGTTTGTCAGCAGTGACTTCGGAGACCGGGTGAGTCAAGAGAAATGATGACATCTTTGACCTCATAGAAAGTGATGTGATTATTGGTAAAGCACGGTCTGCAAATCAAGAGTGCAGACTAGGTATTGAGAAAAATGTACATAAAACAATGAACGGTGTGTGTGTTTCTCCCAGGATGCAGTTTGTGAGGAAGCACCGGATGAGAGCATGTGTCTGAAGAACCCAGAGTGCAGCTGGTGTGAAGGCCGCTGTCGAGAATACCAGCCCCTAAATCCGGTAAAGTATTTTTTTATATAAATTCTGCTCCTTTATGTGACTCCTATAACCATACACATCTAAGTGTTTGGTGTTTGTCAGTGATTTACAAATGGTCAAACACCTGATCTGATCTTTCAAAGAAAATAATTGTATATTTTTTCCTATTTCAAACCCTAGAGAATATCTTTGATGTATCTATATAAGGCCGTTGTCACCCAAACAGCTGTATTTAATGTCCACGTCCTAGTGACGGTGATGCTTCGCGGACACCTATAGTATAACGCTACAGTCTGTGGCGGATTACATATGCAACATCGCTCATTATAATGCTCATAACAGTTACACAACAACGGTACTAAAAAGTATAAAAAAGTTGGCATGGGTTGTAACTAGGGATGGGCATTTGAAGAAATTTCCTTGATCGAGCATCGCTAGAGTTATCGATCAATTATCGATTAATCATTAACTTTTTTCTATAGGCTATATTGAAATTCCCGTTGGTAAAAATACAAAATGTTTTTATCAATTAAATCTTTATTACAACAATAATGTATGGGCCAAAATGAATACAATAGTTAACTTGAAGACCTACATGTTTAACAGTTTTAAAATAATAAATACAGGCATTATAGGTTATAGATGCGGCGCTCGTAAAGTCCGAACAATGGCAAAGGCTCGCAACAAAAAGATGAGCCATGCCACCCATTTACAAACAATTAAATGAACTACTATCTAAAAGCAATACCTTATTGAACATACAAGGCTAAGATTTCACAGTTTCGACAAAATAACGACTCCGAGAGGCACCAAGCCGAAAGAAAAGCGGAGCGAGAGACGACACATTAAAACAAAAAGAGCGACTCACGTTCGGTGGTGACTGTCCCTACTGTCTAACTCCAGCCTACATATTTTTATTTAGAAATATAAGCATGTTAACATGCTCGGGGGTAAGCCGCGAACGCAGCCTTGTTACTGTCAGTCCAGCAGCAGAAAACACCCGCTCTGACGGGACCGAAGTTGCGGGGATGCAAAGGTACTGTCGCGCTAACTTTGACAGCCTGGGGAACCTCCTCCCATTCACTTTCCACCAGTCGGCAGGGTTGCAATCCAGGGGTGGGGGGGTATCCTTCAGAAAGTTATTAACCTCTGTGTCAATGCCAGTGTCCAGTATAATGGAGTACTGCTCCCCGAGGAGAAGTGCCACAGCGGATGCCTGTGTGGCGGCTGCGGCCGCTCCAGTGTTTGCGCTCCCTTCGTCCGCGTGCCCCCCAGCCTGCTCGATAGCCTCCTGGCCTGTCTCCACTGCCTCTCCCAGTTCAACTAATTTCGCATTAGCAACTACTGTCTGTGCAGGTGTCAGAAAGCTCAGGTGCTTGTGACGAGGGTCCAGCATTGCTGAAAGCATGGGGGCCGATGATACAAATTCAGCAGACTGAACCTGAAAATAAATGATGCGGGGAAATCAATAATCAGAAATAATTGTGCATCTATAATGCTAAATGGAAAACGTATCTAGGCTATCCAATAAGAGGCATGTAAGTATAGGCTATGTTGTAATTCTTATTACTTGTAACATTTTTGCTATTGGGCATATTGAAACTTAACAAAATGTAGCTTACATTCATTCGAGTGCTGAGGGACGACCGCACTTTAGTTTTGAACTCGATAACCTTGGGCCCGTCTCCTTCTTTGCGCATCAGATGGGCATTGATGAGTCCGAAGGTGATGGGATAAGTGTTGGAGATGGAGACGTCCTTCTCCGCAGACATGACGGTGGTGGCACACTTTAGTGCTCTCAGCACAGGCTGCATTTCCTCCATCAGCCGCCAATGCTCATCTTTCAGCTCCAGGATTCTGGCGTCCTGGAGCTTGGTCACGGTGCGGTCCGACAGGACAGCAGCAACAGCCCACCGTTGCTCCACCAGCCGATCGAACATTTCACAGACCGAGTTCCAACGTGTTTTACATGATTGAATAAGCCGGTGGCTTGGGAGGGCCATTTGTTCTTGTTTTTTTTGCAGAGTTTTGCTGGCAACTGTGCTGTGGTTAAAGTGACCAACCAGTTTGCCAGCCGCGGAGATTACCCGATTCAGGTAAAGTGCAAAGCCGTCATTTATGGCCAGCTGGAGGGTGTGGGCAAAGCAGGCAACGGAAACCCAGCTGACTCTGGTTGGACGGTTAGCAGCGACTATATTGGCCGCGTTATCATGTACGCAGGCGATTACTCGGCCTTCAATTCCCCATTGCTCCACAGCCCCATTCAATTTCTCCGCGAGACAGTCGGCTGTGTGACGGCCTGGCAGGCTTTCTGTTAACAGGACAGCCGAGTTCATTTCCCAGTCATCGCCGATGTAGTGGCAAGTGATGGTAATATAGCTCTCAGCTGTTAAAGCTGTCCAGCAGTCTGTCGTGAGAGCAACACTCTCAGCTTTGGCCAACTTTTTAAACAACTCCTCTTTTCTTTCTTCATACTGCGTTTCAATGAGTCTGGTGACTGTGCGCCGTGATGGAATGTGATAGGCTGGTTCCATTATATCCATCAGATTCCCAAAACCTTTGCCTTCAACTACACTTATAGGCAGCATGTCTGTCTGAATGAACTTGCAGATTCCTTTAGTAATTTTATCTGCCCGCTGTGAGTTGCAGCTCCTCCTAGCTAGGACCGAGGTGATGGTAGGTTGAGAGGAGGATGAACTGCCGGCCAACAAGGTCGGATGTGCGTTTTTCAAGTGATACATCATAGTAGTCGTCGCGGAATTATACTTGTACACGGCATCACAGTGTGTACAGTGAACGTCTCCGTTTTTTAAATCGAAGTGGTCCCACGCAACACTTCGCTTGGACCGCTTCATGTTTAGGCTAATCTTGCTTTGCTGGCAAGTTTCCAAATGAGCTGCGTCAAAGTCAACTGCCGCTCATTTGGCTGTTACGTTTTTGTCCTTAGAAATAATAAAACATCGCGCCCTGGTGGTTAGATTTGTTATTTCTCCGTCCTTTTGATCGATAACAATATAAATTGATCGACGCATTTCTTAACGATCAATTATCGAGCATCGATTAATTATGCCCATCCCTAGTTGTAACCATGGGGATAGGACGCCCCCTCTTTCCTAAAACTCTCGGTGGTTCTCTCAAATGTTTTAGGGGAAATCCCATAGTGTTCAAATTCCATCTGAAACAGTGACTGTCTATTTAAGCACTTATTGTTTTTAGTTATATCTGATGGCCTTTTGTCAACTTTGATTGATTCATTTAATAGACTTATGATTGTTTCAGACGGACGGAACACACCCAATTGTCGATTTAGTTAGTTTAGTAGCCATTGATCTCCTTGTAATCGCGACGATGAATTCAGTTTGACATTCGAGTTTTGCCCTTTTTTTGCAAGCAGTTATTGACCAACTAAGATCCCCTTAGTGCACTGCTATCTGCGTCTCGTGCCACCGTACACTGTGAGGGCCTACCATCCAAGCATCGATCCCACGGTTGGGAGCTTTCTTCGTTTGTGAAGAAAGCTTCGTTCTACACCTAGCCCTAACGCGCGATGGGGGTGGATCCATCCAGGGCTCCCCAGGAACCATCCCCCACCATTGATGTGTTGCTGTCCTTCTCTCCTGCAGTGTGGCAGCACAGGGTGCCTGGGCCTGGCCCGCTTCCTGTCGGACTGCCAGTCCTGCCTGGTGTTCAGCGGCACGTCGGCCTCACTGGCCCGCGCCCCGGGAGACTTCGGCTGGTGTGTGCAGAACGAGTCCTGCCTCACCGTCTCAGGTGAGCCCAGGGGGTCGTACTGTGAACTATCTCAATGGAAGGGAGGGAAGAGGACGGTATTCGGCCCAAAGGGGAACGTGTTGTGCACATGCACAGGGGCGACGAGGGCAATGTGACACGTTGCGCGTGCTTTCGATCTGGCAGAGCGCAGTGCTTGCCGCGTGGACCAAATCTCGGGGGCGTACGGCTGGTGGGGGGAGCGTACCCGCTTCCTCACCGCCCTCAACTCCTGTCGCACGGACAACGATGTCCCGGGACTGCACCTGCTCACCTTCCAGCACCCCCGCAACGACTCCCAGCCGGACAAGGTATGGACAACCCCCCGCCCCCCGGTACTGTTGCCACCTACTCTCATGCGCTCTCTACCGAACCCCCCCGTCCTCCTTCCTGATGGCCCACCATGCTGCTCGCCCTGTAATGCGGTGCTCTCACCTTCTGTGTCCACACACAAAGGCTTCAGGGTCCTACCATTTGTTATCTGGAAAGCTTGTATCGTCTTTCCCAATCTTTCCATATTGTCATTAGATATCATTGTTATTATTGATATTGTGTTAATCCCTATTCCCATTTATCGTGAGCGTTGATTTGACTTTTGTCTTTTCATCTTAAAAGCGTTTATGTTTGCCTGTTTTCCCGCTGCGTACGTATAGAGCCCCAACCCCCCCTCTCCCCCCAACCATTTGTTTTTCTTTAGATGGTCTCTTATCTCATTAATAATAATGGATTAATTAATGTACCTACTAGCTCTGTAGTGGATAGCGCTTCCGTCTATCCCTCTAACCCATCCACCCATCCCTCCCTCCATCCCTCCCCCCATCCACCCACCCTCCCCCAGGTGTCCATCCTTCGCAGCACCACCATCAGTCTCAGTCCCACCACAGAGATGGACGTGGCCCTGCAGTTCCGGGGCTTCATCCACCCGCTGTGGGGGGCGCCGCCGCCGGCACACCCGCCCACCGACACCGTCGCCATGTGGGCTCGCATCCAGAGGCTCCACTTTGAGGCCCGCATGGCGCCGGGGCCCACCTCCAGCCAGCTGGTGAGAGCACACACATAGAGATAGACCACAAGGACAGTGTACATTTCCACAACGTCTAGAATGTAAAGCAGTAAATTAAATATTTGTGAAATAGTTAATGTAATAGAAGTTGAATTAATTAGTTATACATATTTATAAGATACTTTTGCTTTTCAACTGAATTACTGGGTAATCATATCATATCTTTTCTACAGTAGTCAGTCTGATTTGATGATCTAGGTCAGTTTTCCAGGCCAGGTGTCATCTATTGTTGACTTTGTGTTGATGTGTGTAGGAGGTGGTGGGGCGCTGGGCTGCCCAGCAGGAGAAGGAGCTGAAGCTGCTGGGGCGTCCCGACGGGGGCCGTCTCTTCCCCAACCTGACCCGGGGGAACCACTACCTGGTCCAGGCCGAGGGCTACCTCAACAACTCTGGCTCCGGGCAGACCAGCGAGATGGCACTGATCTGGAACCGGACCGCCCTGCCCGGCGGGAGTGTGAGTACAGCCCCCCTGAGACATGGAGGATAACACTGGCTCTGTTCCCCTGAGGACAGATCAGCCTTTAGATTGTTGCTAAAGTACACATGATTTTGATTTGCTTTGTATTGCCTCTCGTGAGTTATTATATTTTAGTCTTTGCATTGCACTTACACCAGTGGTCAATCATACAGGTGGTTGCTCACTCTTAATGCAATACCCACTAGGAGAGATTAACATTTCCTGCGGGTAGCTTTGGCTAAATATTTAGTCTTTGCCCTCCTTCCTCGTCCGTGCGCAGGAGATCTCCTTCCTGTTCCTGGAGCCCTACCGCTCGGGCTCCTGCTCGGCCTACACGTCCTGCCTGGCCTGCCTGTCGGACCAGTCCTGTGGCTGGTGCCCCTCCCTGGCCCGCTGCCTCCTGCGCTCCGGCCCCCAGCCCTGCCTGGAGGAGCAGGGGGAGGGGGAGCGCCACCTGTTGCTGGCCCCCCAGCACTGCACCCTGTGTGAGGAGTACCGGGACTGCTCTGCCTGCACTCAGGTGTGTGTGTGTGTGTGTGTGTGTGTGTGTGTGTGTGTGTGTGTGTGTGTGTGTGTGTGTGTGTGTGTGTGTGTGTGTGTGTGTGTGTGTGTGTGTGTGTGTGTGTGTGTGTGTGTGAGAAATGATGGTATATTTTCCAAGGTATCGGTTTGCTCTAAATGTCCTATTGATCACTGAGGTCATGTGGCCCTGTCCCTGCAGGACCCCTACTGTGAGTGGCAGATCAACTCCAGCAAGAAGGGGGACTACCAGTGCAGTCGGAGGGGAAGGTTGGATGGATCCATTCGTGACCCAATGGGGTGTCCTAAAGTCTGTAACCAGTAAGTGGTAGACATATTTTTTCTTTTACTCACACAGGTTCAAAGGTTTCCTTCACGCAGATTTATGATATCATTTGTCATAAACGTTCAAAACAGCAGAAATTTTCAGCTCTCCTACTGTTGCAATTCAAACAGCGTTTACCTTGTTAATGCCCGAAAGAGGCAGAACTCTAACCGGGTCCCTCCCCTCCCCTCCCGCCTGCTGTGTAAAGGAGAAGGTCGTGTGCCGAGTGTCTGTCTAACTCCAGCCAGTGTGCGTGGTGTGAGTCAGCCCAGGCCTGCTTCTACTTTGCTGCATACCTCACCAAGTACCCCTACGGAGAGTGCAGGCACTGGTATGACAGGTAAACAACTGCGCCGCTTGGGTGGACTCTCGTCTTTATTCCTACACTGTAGCCGGTCTACTTTGGGAGTGTGTTGGTACGGTGTCGGGATCCTAACCCTCCACAGATCAATCAGCCGTCTGAAGTCGTCCTCATAAGCCCATGTCTTCCCCCGTCTCCCCCTTTGTCAGCGTGCACTCGGTGCCCCAGTGTAAGCAGTGTGCGTCCATGAACACCTGCACCGACTGCCTGCGCACATTCCAGTGTGGCTGGTGTGGAGACCACAACAACCCCACCATCGGAAAGTAAGACCGTACACACAGTGTTGTAGATAAAGGTGCCTCATGATGATTATGATAATGATGTGGAAATAGACACCCGGCCTGATCCCGTGTATGTTCCGTTGTAATGTTTCAACGGAACATATCTATGTATACAGTATGCAGCATTCGGAATTTCCTTACATTTCACCAAGAAGGAAACTCTTTTCAATCTGGCATTGTATATCCTGTGTACTGTATCAGATCCTCACTGGCTTTTTGTTTCCTCTGTCCTCTCTCTCCAGGTGTCTAAGAGGGGACTGGGCCGGCATCGACGACTCCTCTGCCTACAACTGCAGCACAGCAGTGGCCGACGCACGCGCTGCAAAGTAATACACTTTGTTATTACTACATTGTTACAATACCTTCACTGTTACGACACACACACACACACACACACTTTGTACCACATTCGGCCAATTGTTTTCATGAAGACGTCAGAAAAACCAAGTGATTGACTCAAAGCATCTGCTACATCGCAGCTACATCACAGCTAGTGTAGCTAGGCCCTCCCAGTTGTCTGACCCGTGGTGCGTTCCCTCCGCTCTCCCAGCCCCGAGCCCCAGACCTCGGCCCCGCCGCGGCCCATGGAGATGGAGATGGAGCTGGAGCACCTGGGCGGGGAGGACCAGGAGGACGGCGTGTGGTCCTACCCCACCTGCCCCGACGTGGAGGAGTGCCGCCTGGGCCTCCACAACTGCCACGCCTTCGCCACCTGCGTCAACACGCCCACGGCCTACGAGTGCCACTGCGAGCGCGGCTACACGGGCGACGGCACCATGCACTGCAACCAGACGTAAGGGGCCCGCCCGGACCACTCTGTGTCGGCTCTGACTCTGAGCCAGGGCTGGGCTGTAAATCAATAATAACCTTTATCGTCTTGGAATGGTATCGGGTCGCCATGTAACAAGGTTATCGACTTATCGTGCTACCTATAGTATATATGAATCACGATTTGAAGGTACGCCCTTCAAATGATCAACTATGAGGTTTGAAACATCAAAGAGCTGGTAGTAGGTCTACCCAGAGGTAGAACATTTATAATGGTATTTTATATTCATAGGCATATAGATATTTATAAAATGATATATGTAAAATGACACCTTATTGCCATGATAATACATTCTTCCATGTCCTCCAGCTCTACTATTTACTGTAATTATTTATGCTGTGGAGTTTGAAACTTGACCCTTTCAGCTGGGAGTCAAACATCCTAACCACTAGAACACTATGGCTTCCTCTCATCGACATCCTGCATCCAAGAGAAATCAACCGTCACAAAAGTACCTTTTTATGTGGCTGTGTGTCCTCCATCCTTGTTGTATTCCTGCTCCCTACCCGTACACCCATGGCTCTCTACGTATCCATGTGCCATCCCTCCCACAGCTGCTACAACGAGTGCCGCGAGGGCCGGTGCAGCGGCAGCCCGCGCTTCGAGTGCGAGTGTTCGCTGGGCTGGACGTCGGACCCCGCCACGCTGGTGCTGAGCGGCGTGGAGTGCGACGTGGACTGCGGCTGCAACTTCCACTCCACCTGCATCACGGCCCCCGGGATCTGTGACCAGTGTCAGGGTGAGTCCTCCACACGGCCTCCTGAAGACGCTCGCGGACGGACCAGAGCATACCTCTGTGTGGTGCAGGGAGGAGTGGGATGCAGCATACTGTGTATTGCGTGCCGCATGTGTCGTATTGCAAAGAATCCCAACAAGTTAAATGGCCCGTGCAAGGCAAGATGTAGACGAGAAAACGTTGAGATTGGGTTGTTGGTGTCTAGATAATTCACTCTAGAGACCGTGTCTTCTCGTTCTGACAGTGCTGTCGATGTCCCTAAGCAGTGTCTCTCTTTACACTCTTTGCACAGACTTTAGAATAGCGGTTACTGAAACTGAGTCACTTCTGCAATTATGTCTCGTTTTGTTGCTAAACAACCACACCCTGTCTCCCCGCTGCCAGACTGGACCACGGGCCCCCACTGCGAGCACTGCCGTCCGGGCAGTTTCAGCTTGGCCCTGGCTGGCAGCGGCGGCTGCGTACCCTGCCAGTGTAACGGCCATGGGGACCCCCTGCAGGGCTTCTGTCACAACCAGACGGGCCAGTGCTACTGCACGCACAACACCCAGGGAGCGCACTGCGAGACCTGCCTACCCGGTTACTATGGAGACCCCAGGTACACGCTCACCCCTAGCTTTCTACGCTACCTTGTCCTTTATAATGGAAAAACCGTGTATGGTTGCTTATCTCAATCTCTTTCTCTCTCTATCATCTCGCTCTCTTCATCGCTATCTCTCTCTTTCTCTCTCTCTCTCTCTCTCTCTCTCTATCTCTCTCCATCTCTCTCCATCTCTGTCGGTACATCTCCCTCGCCTCCCTCCAGTAACAACGGGACGTGCTACCGCCAGTGCCAGGGCCGCTCTGTGCTGCTCTCCTCCTCCTCCTCCCCGCTGCCGCTGTCCTCCTCCCTGGGCTGGCGGGGGGAGGCCGGGGGGAGGGGAGGCCTCTCCCACTGCCTGTGGGTCCTGTCGACGACGGAGAACCTGGCGCCCTGCAGTGCGGGCCAGTTCTGCCCCCCCGTGGCCCTCACGCTGCACCCTGACTCCCACACCCAGTGCGCCGTGAGTGAGGGAGACCCCCGCCCATCCATGGCTCTCATAACCTCCCAGTTGTTCAACCGTTTGGGTCCACCCCAAATCGGTGGACCCAAAATGACTCTGTTTGAGTGTTTTAAGTTTTCTTTGTGGGACCCTTAATTTCATTTTTAGTCAGAAAAGGTAGGGTCCCGACCCCAAGGTTAGGATTCACCGTACCAGCCCCATTCTGTTGGATTAGTGCCCTTGTATTTAAACAGGCCTCGTTTTGCGTTATCGGGGTATATCAGCTGTTGCGAGTGCACTTTGTATTAAGAGTCTTTGTGTTTCTTTGTGTTTGTCTCAGAGCTCCTATGTCTACGTGTTTGACGGCCTTCCTCGTTTCCTGGGCAATGGCGTCGTTCATCCTGACCTCAACCTGATCGGAGCGTTTTGCGGCACCACAAGGACTCAGCCCGTCACCGTGGAGGCCACCTCAGGTAAACCGCTCGTCCGGGAACCCGAAAGCACCCCTTTACACATGATGCACCCAATGTGGAATTCCCAAAAAGCTTTGCTTTTGGGGAATTACACATTGGGTGCATCTTGTTGAGCCATCAAGCTTTGCTTGATGGCTCAACGGGCCCCCCCTCACACCTCTCCTCAATCTCTTCCCACCCCCCTCCCCCCTCTCCTGTTCCCCCTCTCCACCTCCGTCCCCCCTGCCCTCCCCCTGCCAGGCATCATCTCGGTCTACTTTGAGACCAACGTGTCGGACGGCACGCCCCAGGGCTTCAACGCCTCCTTCTGGGTGCGCCGCTGCCCGCGGGGCTCAGAGAGGGGCATGGAGGACGGGGCCCCTGTGTGCCAGGCCAGGGCCCAGTGCCAAGGAGGCCTGTGCCAGTGTCCCCAGGGATACGGGGGAGCCCTCTGCGACCGGCCCCTGTGCCCTCAAGACTGCGGAGAGACGGAGGGAAGAGGATCTTGTAACCTAGTAAGAGAGGGAGTTATGGATTCTGTTCTAATGTTCTGATAATGTTGTTTTTTTTCTACGACTCCATCAATGTGAAATCTGTCTCTGAAAGTTATATTTGCCAAATGTCAACGTCACTATTTTAATGAACAGTATACATGGTCAAGTTTGAGTGTTTGTAGCCAGAGATGAAAGAACTCACTAAATCTGTGATTTGATGGTTCTACGTCGCTTTGTCCTCTCAGCCTTCAGGGGTGTGTGTGTGCTCAGAGAACTGGGCGGGGTCAGACTGCTCGGCGCCCCTGGACCCCAGCAGCCTGGTGTGGGAGACCCTCCTGGACACGCAGCTCAAAGCGGTAGGACCACCGCTCGGCCCCTCACAGCCCCCCTTACCAATGTTTGTGTCGTGTACGCTTCACAGTCATTGTGGTAGCGATAACCTTTATGACAATGCTGTGTTTTGTACCCCAGAACCAGGCTCACAGGTTCCTCCACAGAATGGGCCACTCTTTTGTTTCTGGGCCCCTGGGAAACCTTTGGATGTACGGGGGCCTCTCGCTCTCAGAGGGGATTCTGGGAAATGTGTACAGGTAAGTAAAAGCTACCAGAAGGCTGTTTTACCTAATCAGACCTCAGGAGGAGTGCTGTAATGACCAGGCAGTTTTTTTTCAGGAAGTCATGTAAAATGTTTCAAAGAATGTTGTTCTTTAGTTGATCGTGGACCCTGACCCCACCCCCCCGGGTGTGTTTCAGATATGCTGTGTCGGAGCAGAAGTGGACCCAGATGTTGACGAGCTCTCTTGACAGCGGCTCCCTCCCCGTCCCCCGCTACCAGCACGCTGCTGCCCTGCTGACCAACATGGACCCTCACTCTGGCGGCCAGGGCTCCAGCCACAACTTCATGTTGGTCGTGGGCGGGGTGACCCAGAAGGGCGTCGCCATGGATACCTGGAGTCTCAACCTCAGTAGTTTGGTCTGGAGAGAGTACAAGGTTGGAGTGGACTCTTGTTACAGTGATACCACACCGGGATTAAATGAAGCAGGATGGACATTTAACATTTGGTTTGACTGGGGTGTCCTCCTCCTCAGAGCTCGATACTGCCCCAGGTGGCGGGACACACCCTGACGGTGCGGCGAGAAGCCACGGTGCTCCTGATCGGAGGCTACTCTCCAGAGAACGGGTTCAACCACCAGCTGCTGGAGTTCGGTGTGCAGTCTGGGAACTGGACCGTCACGCCACACATCGGCACGCCCCCTACAGGTTTGGAGGATGAATGACAACGACTTCTAAAATCAAATCCAAAGTTGATAGCTTTAATCCCAAGCGTCATGCAATACCGTGACTGAATACCTTCTTTGCATCAGGGTGACCCCAGCGGGAATGAAACCCCTAGCCCTGACAAAATGGATGCCAAGCTGATCGCAACCAGCTGAGCTAGACAGGATTAACACAATTTATGTAGAGGAATAGATGGGATTGACATGGATACCTTTTAGTTGGAAAAAATGAACTGAAGCAGAGGTTATTTTATAAAAGCCTCAGCCTTTTGTCTGATATACTTCTGTCTCTCCACAGGTCTTTACGGCCACTCGGCGGTCTACCACGAGCAGACGGACGCCGTGTATGTGTTTGGAGGATACCGCTTCCACGTGGAGACGGTGGAGCCCTCGGGGGAGCTGTACAGCCTGTACTACCCCAACCTCACCTGGTCCCTGCTGGTCCCCTCCCAGGGCAACAAGGCAGGTCCCTCCAGCCCTGGGCCCCTTCTGGGGGTTCAAGAGTCAACAGCACACTGCAGCCAAGACCACCGGGGTGGCATCCATGTTTATGACGTTAAATCGATTTTTTGGATCCCTTCAAATCTGTGTTGGGTGATTTTATCCGGCGGTATTTTTGACAGTGGAAGTCCTTTCATTAAATGGTGTTTCCGCTAGAGACACTGCTTTCCAATTAGGTTTGGTGTGAGTGGTCGGGGCTATCTGTGTTTATAAGGGCAGAAGCTAGCAGAAGGAAGCTGACCATGTGACCTCTACTGTCTCCTCTCTACAGCCTCAGTTCCGCTTCTTCCACGCCGCGGCGCTCATCAAGGACACCATGGTGATAGTGGGCGGGAGGAGCGAGGAGGAGGACTACAGTAACACCGTGTCTCTCTACCAGATCAACTGTAACACCTGGATCAATGCAGGTACACATCTGGATTCCTCAGGATGTTACCGTACTTCGTATTCATCACTCTTAAAAACAATGTTGCATTGATCTGACTGCAGGACAGTGCCGTGGTCAGGGTATTTGACTCCTATACAAAAGGTTGGGGGTTGGAAAACTCCCATGTTCTGCAGTCTGTCTGCTGGCGTCCTTGAGCAAGAGGCCCAATTTGCTCATCAACGACATGCATCTGAAAGATGTAAGAGCTAAAAAATATATATTTATTTTCCCAACATCTCCTTACCGACCCCCAGTCCCCAGCGTGGGCGAGCCGGTCAACCAGTCGGTGTCTCTGGCCATGACCAGCCTGGGCGGACGGCTCTTCCTGTCGGGGGGCTTCAACGGGGTCACGCTGGGGCGCCTCCTGACCCTGACGGTGCCCGCCGACCCCTGCAGCCTCCTGTCCACACCGGAGTCCTGCAACATCACCACGGGCAGCTGCGTGTGGTGCAGCGGCGCGTGCACCTCCTCCGACGCTGCCGAGAGGTACCTGGTCTGAGCGAATCCTGCTGCATGAGACGCTGCCCCCTAGTGTCAGTGGAGAGAACTGCATCCTATGTAACCCCCCCCCATTAATGTATGTTGACCTCCTCCAGGATGGGGTGCTCCTCCAGCCTGGCCCCCTGCTCCCCCAGCCCCAAGCAGCCTGACCAGTGTCGCAGGCTGAAGACCTGCAGCGAGTGTCTCGCCAGACACCCTAGGGCCTTCTCTAGCCCCACGCAGGTCAGCAGCAGCGCTAGCGTACAAAGGGTCCTGTACAGGTCAACGGGGGGCCGGACAGAACGCTTTGGATACCACTGGGCTAGACTGGGCTAGACAAGTGTCCCTTCATCACTGATTCTGCTGCAGTCTCTTTAGTTTTTCTTGCCACATTATAGTAATTTCATTCACACCATAACACATCGACATCAAACTTTATTTATAAAGCGCTGTTCGTGCAAAATAGAGATACAAAGTGGTTAACAAGAGGAACAAGGCAACAAGAACACCAAATTTGTCTAAAATAAAAGTTAAAAGTGAATCTCGACAATGCATGGAAGCAAACCACCGAGCGTGCTTCCCTCCCCAGCCGGCCTTGCAGTGCAAGTGGTGCACCAACTGTCCAGAGGGCGCCTGCATCAGCAGCTCCGTGAGCTGCACGTCGGAGCACGACTGTCGAATCAACCAGAGGGAGATCTTCCTCTCCAGCAACTGCACCGAGACCAGCTGCGAGGCGTCCGACTGTCCCAAGTGCACCGCCTCGGGGAAGTGCATGTGGACCCGCCAGTTCAAACGCACAGGTACGGGGTCGAGAGCGTTCCCACCGATTCTGCATCAGGCGCCAAACCAAAAGATTATTGTGTGATATCTGTTCCATGTCATTTTGTATGTCTGTAATAAGGAACTCGTTTTTGTATATAAGCTATGTACAAGTCCATCCTCCGTAAAACTGGCTGCTGTATTCCAGTGGTGTCCTACACATCCGCAGGAGCTGGTTTTCTATCCAAACCAATCACCCCTGACCCCCCGGTGCCCCCTGCAGGCGAGACCCGTCGCATCCTCAGCGTCAACCCCACCTACGACTGGACGTGCTTCAGCTACGCCCTGCTCAACGTCTCCCCCATGCAGGTGGAGTCGTCCCCCCCGCTGCCCTGCCCCCCACCCTGCCACAGCCTCCACAGCTGCAGCCTGTGCCTGGGCTCGCGGGGCTCCGACGGGGGCTGGCAGCACTGCGTGTGGAGCATGGCTCTGGAGCAGGTAGGGCGTGGTTCACTCAGGGTCCTTCTACACTCCTCAAAGGTTCTCTGTATCTCTAAAGGATTTATTAGAGGGTTTAAACCCTGACGGTTATTGTATGGGAAATAAGATTGTGTGTCGGGTGATGGGGTCCCGGTGAATATTAATAATCATAATAATGCACTCCACTGGCTCCACTGGCTCCCTGTAATAGCTCGCATCAGATTCAAGATGATGGTACTGGCATACAAGGCAGCCGATGGAACTGCCCCTGCCTACCTCCAAGCATTAGTAAAGCCACACACCCCAGCTCGATCCCTCCGCTCAACTACCTCAGCTGGACGTCTGGTACCGCCATCGCTAAGAGCAAGCAAAGGTCGATCAGCGAAGTCACAACTTTTCTCTGTTTTGGGACCTCAGTGGTGGAACGAGCTCCCTACCGATGTCAGGATCGCAGAGTCGCTCACCAGCTTCCGCAAAAGACTCAAAACTCACCTGTTCAGAGTTCACCTCGACTCTGCATAGAAACCAATGCACAGCTACCATTGAATGTTGTACGTCCTGGCACTTGTACGTTGCACTTATTCAAGGTACTTAATTGTGTAGCATCTACAGTAGCTGCTATCATTGCTTTACACGGGGAATGGGTTAGCCTAGCGATTGTAATACTTGCACTTGGTTCTATGAACATCTTTACTGTACCGACAGCGATATATTGTTTCACTTCTTATGACAAATGTACTTATTGTAACAAATGTAACACTTATTGTAAGTCGCTTTGGATAAAAGCGTCTGCTAAATGCCCTAAATGTAAATGTAAATGTAATGCATGTTATGTGTGGGTGACTTTCAAGACACTCATTATCACCTTGTAGCACAGTTTATAACAAATAAATATACAGGACATGACGATACAAAGATGGTTAACAACCAGAGGAAACAACACGACGAGAGAGTCAGGCGGACTGACACTGCCGACTTCGCCCCCTCCCCAGTGGGTGTGAGCCAGAGTGTTAACCGCCCGGTCCTGTCCTCCCCCCCACCCCCTGCAGTGCATGAGTCCGTCCTTCGTGCCGCTGCGCTGCGAGGCAGGCCAGTGTGGCCGCCTGCTCTCCGGGGGAGACTCCTGCTCCCCCCAGTGCTCCCAGATCACCCAGTGCTCCCGATGCATCGCCAGGCCCCAGTGCGGCTGGTGCGCTGCCAGCGGGGGCAACGGAGCCGGCCGCTGCCAGCAGGGAGGCCTGGATGGTGAGGACCCCCACTCAGACACTGCACTGGATCACCTAGTTGTCTAACAGGACTCAACCAGTGTATAAAGGCTAAACGCCTTACTGGAGGCTAGGCTAGTCCAGGGGTTTCGCACTACTGAACCAGTATATAATGGCTAAACCCAGTACTGTATGCTAGGCTAATCCAGTGATCTAACATAACTGAACAGAGTCGGCGCCAGAGCAGATCTACTGGAGGGGCATGGGTCACCAACAGGGGGGCACTGCCGTTTGAGAAATATTTTAACTCAATGGTGACCTCATAGTCAAACACAGCAGAAATGCTATCAAAAACGACACACATTTTTCTTTATTATTATTATTAGGCTAATTATTAATTATTTTTAGCAACGATATGTTGTTCTTGTTGTTGTCAAGGCTATGTGGAAGTAGCCCTATGCACACAGTTTACGCAGCCACACGCATGAAGACGAAAATAAAAGGCGGAAGGCTATCGTGGAGGCTAAACGCAAATAAATGCAGTTGACCCACCTCTGCTATGTCAGAAATTGTTTATTCACCTCTCAACAGTTTATGCACCTTAAAAAGGAAACATTAAGTAGGCCTGCCACTGGTTATAAACCTTAGACAACAGTCTCCGCAATCAACAAAAACACCCCTGAACAACATAAGTAACAGAACAGGTCCGCTGACACGATCGGCATGCATTCGGGCAGCAAGTAACAAGTAACAAGCCACGCACCATAAAAAATTCTTAATATAAAAAAACAATTAAAAACAAATAATAATAATTTCATTTATTTTATTTTTTTTGGCCATGCCATGACCTGTAGTAGGAGGGGCATTAATGACCGCTAGGGGGGGCACGGCCCTCAAATGCCCCAACTTAGCGCCGACATTGTTACTGAACCAGAGTAATATTATAGCTAAACCCAGTATTTAAGGCCTGGCTCATTGAATGGTTCAACACACGATGAAACCAGTCTGATCTAGTGACTCAAGTGTTCCGTACTGCGAGTGCATGACCAACAGCCGGACAAACCACGTGTTTTTCTGAGCATGCAGTGCTTAAGACTTTCAGTCAGTGTGTGACAAACAGCGCTTGCTGCTGAAGCACAAAAATACAGGCAGTATTCATGATTATTAAGGGTGAAGATCTTGTGGTTTTGATCTTGTTTTGGCTGATTGGTCCAGGCGGCGAGGCTGTGTGTCCAATGACGAACGGCAGCTGGTCCTTCCTCTACTGCCCCGAGGAGGACGAGTGTGCCAACGCCCACCACCACTGCAACGCCACCCAGGACTGCCACGACCTGACCGAGGGCTTCCACTGCACCTGCAAGCACGGCTACCTCCTCAGCAGGTGAGCACTGGTCCACGACCTGGAGGAGGAGCGGGGTAGGAACAGTGTGGGAGACGATGAGGCAGAGTGAGTGTGTATGAGACTGGGTGAGAGTAAGTGCGTGAGAGTGAGTGCTTACCAAGATCGGATTTACTAGTCGCCGTGCGCGATCTGCACGAGCCAGAGTGAATGAGGTTATCATGGCTCTCAAGCAGTGCTACAGCAAACTGTCGACTATAAATGGCATGGCACACCTCCCGCTTGAGTGTGCGAGAGAGAAGGTGTTTGAGAATCAATGTCAAGCAGTGACTGAGATAGTGTGTGCATGTATTAATTTACTAGAAAATGCGCTGATACTGTTTGTTGCCGCCTTAGCTCAGACCAAAGTGAAAGTAATGTATTTCACAGTGTGCCACAGCTGTTCAACCCCCTCCTCATGTACTCTCTTATCCCCCCCCCCCCCCCCCCCCCCCCCCCCCCCCCATACCGTCCTCCAGTGTGTCCGGGCAGTGCGAGCCGCAGTGCGTGCAGGGCTGTCTGAACGGGACGTGTGTGTCACCGGGGGTGTGCCAGTGTCACTTTGGCTTCGTGGGGGAGAACTGCTCATCCCAGTGCAGCTGCAACAAGCACAGCAACTGCGCCGGCGTCAGCAGGCGCGACGAATGTCTGGAGTGCCACAACAACACCATCGTGAGTGGACGAGCCACACACGCACCTCACATGCACGCACACACATAGGCACACACGCACGTGGACAAGCCATGGGGCTGTGCTGGCGTCACATCGATGGGAGAGTTAATCTCCTCGTCTAAGGTGTAGATTTATGGTTGAGTTTATACCTTGCACTGTTGAATTCAACGTGACTTGTTATTAAGAAAAAAAGTATTTGGTTTGATAACCATCACTAACAGACACATGCATTAAATGTCTGTTAGCGAAATTACTATTATCTATTATTTATTCAGGTTACAGTAATTTGCACAATGAAAGGACAGAGGGGTGACCCCTTTTTAATTTCACTGTATGTAAAACGTTATTTTTGCAAACATGTGACCAATAAAACTTTGAACTTGAACATACCTCACTTTGGCGTCTCTCTCCTCCAGGGTAAACACTGTGAGAAGTGCAAGCCTCTGTTCGTGGGCTCGGCCAAGGGCGGCGGGGCGTGCCGGCCATGCCGGGAGTTCTGTCGGGGGAACAGCGCCCTGTGTCTGTCCCGCGACGAGCACAAGAAGGCCCTGGACAACCGTAACGCCTTCCCCCTGGACTCAGTCAGCGTGAGTACCTGCTAGTGTGGCTCTCTGCGCCTGATCGTCTGTATCTGTACTCACTACAGGTCAGTCTGGATCACACCCTTTAAGGTTAGCTATTTATTATTCATACTATTACTGCAGAGCAGTACTGCATTTAGGAGAGGCTTCTATACAGAAACACTCAGTGAACCTGTATCTTGCTCAAGGATGCAGTATAGAGTGGAAATCGGGGTTCAAACCAAGAACTAGTTTGGTGTCGAGTTGTCCCTGAGCAAGACGCCCAACCCAAACTGCTCTTGACGCGCTGGCTGTCGCCTTGCATGGTTGACTCGCTCGGTGTGGGAGTGTGTAAAAGCATCTGCTCAATGCTCTAAATGTAATCATGAACACACTAACTAGACCATGCTGGTAGTAGGTAGACCTTGTTTATCCGTCCCTTTGTTTGCTGCCCTAACCAGATCCAGACCTGGGTGTCGGAGGGCCCCAGCGAGGAGAGCGCCGTGTGCGTGAGCTGCCGGAACAACAGCGTGGGGGACAAGTGCGAGAGCTGCCTCAGTGGCTTCTTCCTGCTGCAGGGGAAGTGTGAGAAGTGAGTAGCGCCCCCTGCTGTTCTGTTCCATGTTTGAGTCGATCTTAAAGGTTTTCCAGATTAATCGTAATACTTTGTTGACGTTGTTTGCACAGAAATGCCCAGCCCTTTGCAGCTGTTATTAAGAGGGACAGAGAGACTAAAGAGGTTTAGGTTGAAAAAGGTGGAACTTAGTGGATATGTTATCACATGTATTTTCATAAGAATTGAATGCAATATATATTCTTTAATATATAAATATAGGTATTTTCATAACACATTTATACAATGAATATTCATGTATTTTCTTTTTTTTTTTCACTTTATATGAAATTAAATGAAGACATTATTCCATCATAACAAGTAACAACAACAAGTTCAGGTTCGATGCTCCTGCAGCTTAGATGAATAAACGTGTCATTGCTGCCTCTGCTTCCATCCCTCTGCCCCCCCCCCCCCCCAGGTGCCAGTGTAACGGCCACGCAGACACCTGCATCGAGCACGACGGCACGGGCTGCCCCTGCCAGAACAACACAGAGACGGTGCAGTGTCCCAGCACCTCGTCCAGCGACCGCAAGGACTGCTACAGACAGCAGGTACGCTGCTGCCAAGGGCCAGGCAGGAACATGCATGGGGGGGGGAACGTTTCTTTATTGACATGGGCATATCGATGATTGTTATTTTACAATGCAGATGTATATGCAGTCCCTCCAGGATTTCGCGGGCCTTTTTTGAGATTGTTGCGGCCTAAAATGCCTGATGTTCCATGAGCTTTTCCACAAAGTTGCGATGAAAGTTGCGGTGTTTTTTAGGTTTTTGTTGCGATTACAGTGCGAGAGGAAGTGAAAGTTGTGATTTACCCGATGTTAAATATTAAGTTATTACTGCAATTTTCCCCAAGTAATTTGTTAAATATTAAGTTATTACTAAAAAAAAACATTAATTGAAAGAACCAAAACACTGCGAAATGGTCCTATGAATAATTGATTCTTGATTCTTTCCACGCTGGCAATTGACTTGGATGCCACAGCCTGTGTCAAAGTGATCTGCCTCGTCGTCTGACGTCCTGCCCTGCAGTTCTGCAGTTCTGTAGTTATGTTTTGCGGTGGCAAAATGGATGGAATGAAATGGAAGATTTCCGCTTATGTTCCACCACAATGTCGCATGCAGTGCAAAATAATTTCCCCCCGCTTTCATGTAGAATACCAGGATACTGCTTTTCGCGATCTTTCGCAGTTATTTTGGTCGGCAAGTGGGAAACGTTGGATGCGCACATGCTGCATGAATGCTTGAATCGCTTGAACGTAAACACGGAAGTAAGGCGGAAGGTAGTTTGTCGACGTCAGTTCAAGACGACGCCACTGATTGGTCAAATTTGAGGGAAAGTTGCGGTGGTTGGTTAAAATTGCGACACCGCCCTGAATTCGCGGTGATTGGTTGATGTTGAAGTTGCAAAGTCGCAACATCGCGAAATCCTGGAGGGTCTGATATATGGTCCATTTGGTGGAGATGGGCCTTTGGCTCATCAGGTGGTTTCCCCAGAAAACACCACCTCCACACCATAATAACCGATTTTTAGTATGACGCAATAAAACCCTTAACCGGTTCTTCTCACCCGGCCCGCAGTGCGCCAAGTGCAAGGACTCGTTCAACGGCACGCCGGTGAACGGGCGGCAGTGCTACCGGCAGTTCAACGTGGACAGCGAGTGCTGCTTCGACCCCACCTCGCAGACCAACTGCTTCCACGACCCCTCCATCCGCAACCTGCCGCGCGGCCGCACCGTCTTCTTCAGCGCCCAGCCCAAGTTCACCAACGTGGACATCCGCGTCACCATCGACGTCACCTTCGGCGAGGTGGAGGTGTACGTGTCCAACTCCCACGACACCTTCACCGTGGACGTCAACCGGCTCACGGGCGTGCACACCATCCGCATCGAGGACGACGTGCCGGCGCCGCGCGCCGGGCCGGCGGCGGCAACCGGTGGCGGCGAGAAGGAGACACCGCCGTCGCCCATGAAGGTGTTCGCCAACGCCTCGTCTGGCCCGCCGTCGGGGGGCCCGGCACCGTCCGGCAACGCGCTGCAGCAGCAGCAGCAGCAGGCCAAGCCCCCCGCTGGGCCGGAGAGGGAGGTGCGGGAGGAGCGGGCGGAGGGGCTCATCTCCTACATCACGGTGTGGAAGCCCCAGACGGTGCTGGTGGTGCGCGGCGTGCGGGACCGCGTGGTCATCACCTTCCCCCACGAGGTGCACTCGCTGAAGTCCAGCCGCTTCTACATCGCCCTGCGCGGCGTGGGCACGGAGCGGCGGCAGGGCGAGTCCCAGGGCCTGCTGTTCCTGCGGCAGGACCAGGCGCACATCGACCTCTTCGTCTTCTTCTCCGTCTTCTTCTCCTGCTTCTTCCTCTTCCTGTCGGTGTGCGTGCTGCTCTGGAAGGTCAAGCAGTTCCTGGACTTCCGGCGGGAGCAGCAGCGCCACATCCAGGAGATGACCAAGATGGCGTCGCGGCCCTTCGCCAAGCTCACGGTGTACCTGGAGCCCGAGGAGCCGCAGCTCATCTACCTGCCGTCGGTGGGCGGGGGCGGCGGGGGCAGCACCGTGTCCCTGGCCCACGCCCGCAGCGGCAAGCTGGGCGCGGTGGTGGTGAGCCAGCGCGGCCGGGCCGGCGCCGTCTCCTACAAGCACGAGGCGGGCTCGGGGCCCACGGCGCACCACCACCACCACCACCACCACCACCACCTCAATCTGGGCAGCGGGGGTAACGGCGGGCAGCACCTGCCCCTGCACTACCTCAACACGCACCACTACACCGGCACGGCCACCACCGGCGGCGCCCCCGGCACCCACCACCACCACCACCACCCGTCCACGCACAGCGGCTACCAGCACTTCTGCCGCTCGGACCCCTTCCTCTCCCAGCTCATGGGCTTCTCCTACTCGTCCTTCAAGGTGGGGCCCATCACCCTGGAGCCCACGGACGACGGCATGGCCGGGGTGGCCACCGTCCTCATCCAGCTGCCCGGGGGCATCCTGGCGCCGAACCGCGCCTGCCTGGGCTCTGCGCTGGTCACCCTGCGGCAGAACCTGCAGGAGTACTGCGGCCACGGCAACGCTGGGGCGCACCCGGGGGGAGGGGGCGGGCGCAAGGGGCTGCTGGGGCACCAGCACCTCACCACTATGGCCATGTAGAGGGGCTGGTGAGCGGACCACCTCACCACGATGGCCCTGTAGAGGGGCTGGTGCACTCACCAATATGGCCACGTAGGGGGACTGGTGAACGGACCATCTCACCACTATGGCCCTGGAGAGGGACTGGTGAACGGAAGCATTAAATGGTTGCGGAGAAAACATAATTACTACTCAACAGATGGACTGAGGTAAATCCTCGACGGTAACGTTGGTCGTGTCCATGGTAACGAGATGTAGCATGTTTGGACGACATCCCCTGAGGTGAAAAATGGCAAAGCGTTTCATCGTGTTTCGGTTAAGAGGCACCGCAAGGAAACGGCAAAATATTAAAAAGCTGCAAGTCAAAGAAAACATGGCCAAAATATGAGGTATTAAATGTCAGTAGTGGTCAGCATTATGAACTTATTTGTACATACACTGTGTTATTATGAACTGATTGTCCTTTATTGCGTTATGAGTCGCTATGTTTCAATGCTACACATGACCAAGCCCGCTGTCTGCAGAATGCACCGCGCCTGCTCAGCTACCGTTGCGTTCTGTGTTTGTGAGATGTGAGTGCGCTTAGCAGCCAGCCTTGTACGGTCCACGGACAGGACTGCAGCTGGACAGCCTTTACTCCTCTTCTCCGTCACATTGGCCCATAAAGGGTAGAGATGTTTTGGAACCAATACGTGCTTTAAACCTGTAAGAGTGACAATCATCAGTTGCAATGGCAAAAAAACTGAACGTAAGATCACTGCAACCTGATGTGCAACACTTGGTTGCGTCAGATGGGAGGGGGGGAGGAAAAGAGAATGATTGGTCCTACCCAATGGATTTATGTCCTGTGTGAATGCAATTATTTAATATATAGCAGGCTACTTCATCTTGTAAAACTGACTGTAAACTTTAGAGTAGTTTTGCATATTCATACATGTGAGCATGGTTGATGTTCTTGGATTTGTGTTTTTTGTTCGTCTTTTGGTTAATTGTCAATTTGCTCATTTGCCTTCACGTCCGCTTGCCTTGTGCCTCCGTGGTCAATAGGTGCACACTTAACTATGTTAGTTCAACAACGTGTCATTCCTTTATAGCGCGCCAAGGTTCGGGAGGTTCGGATTGGAAAATAAAAGTCCCGCCCACTGCTTAGAGTCACAGACTTCACTGTCTGAATCTGATCATCCATCTCTGGGCTCACTTTATCAAGGATAACATTAAAAAGAGGTTTTGTTTTTGTTTCAGAGCAGTTTAAGGATTGCGTCTTTATTTTTATCAAGTTAAACAAATGAAGGAATGAATATTATTGTCAAAGAATGTTTGGCTTTTGCTGTAATAGTTTGGATGCCAAATCCCTTTCATAAGGATGACTCAATAGGTCAATTCAAATATGATTTGTTAATTTAAACAAGTGAGATGCACATACAGCATGGGAATTGTTCTTCGTATATTATAATGATGTTGGAAAAGTACAGTGAATGAAGTGGGAAGTGGCCTTCTCCTGGTGAGAAATGTGAAGAAAAAATACATGCTTACTTGCTGAACTTCTGACCACCCTCCATATCAAGGAGTGAGTGGTGCTTCTTGTTACATTGTACCGGTAGTAA
This sequence comes from Pollachius pollachius, assembly GCF_949987615.1. NCBI lineage: Eukaryota > Metazoa > Chordata > Actinopteri > Gadiformes > Gadidae > Pollachius > Pollachius pollachius. The sequence goes on from NC_136934.1 coordinate 33,637,929, forward strand.
GAGTTGGTCTTAATTTAATTGTTTGTGCACTCGATGGAGGCATCATATTCCTTTATTTATGTGAAAGCGAAAGGGTGAGGTTCCTCCTCATCGATATTCATCCACCTACACGATAAAATGCTGTTTATAGAGGCTGAATGGCATGCAGTTGTGGTTGATCGTGTGTGAATGGTGCTATTGTATCTCTTATAAAAGCAAAGAAAAATTGTATGAAACTAAAATCTCACTAAAACGAATTTCGTTTGAATGATAATATGTATTACAACTCATTAACACAATTAAGCATCACAACTTTTTTACCCATTTTTTTTTTTTTTGTTCACATGCTGTCTTATCTTTGTATAGGATTATTTTTCTGTGTTGTATTTTCAAAGAAGGGAACCGTGTTGTACAGAAGACTGTAAAGACTGCAGATTATGTCCTGGCGATGAGTTGGCGGCAATAAAGTCAAAGTGGAAGAAAACTTGTTTAACCTCAATATTAATATTAATATATCTCTGTCCGTCACTTAATGGCTATATTATTCATAATATCAGTAATAATATCAGACATAAGTGAGAATTAACAAACTCTAACATTGGCGTTATTGTTAGGGGGAATGGTTGGTCAGAACAACCGGAAGTGGTTGGCTTTTCCGCCATATTTCCGGTATGTTGCCAAAGCTGCTCCTGTGATGACTGACCACGGTGCCCGTCTGCAGGACGCTATCCAGCTAACTACGACTACGGTTCAAAGGCAACCTCAGCTTTATCACTCAGAATAAGCAGCTATTCTCATTTGCACACATCGTGCAACGGAAGGGGAAACCAGCGGATAATGGAATCTGGCAGCAGTACGGACAGTAGTGGAGTTTGAGCGTTGCTAGACGTAATGAAAAGGGAAGAATCAAACGCACTTTGAATCATGTTAAGTGCGTTATATGTAATGTTGGTGCACTGTTTGAATGCCCGATATCTATACTATTTCACACGCATCTGAAAGCCGTGCGTTTCTTTGTGTGCACACCGCCAATGTTTTTAATCTACAGGCTGCAAGCAGAGATGAAAATAAGGGCAAAATGAAGATCAAGTATGCAAGAAGGAAGTCTTTACCTAGAAAGACTAAGACAGTTAAACGTGCCGAGCTGGTCATAACCAAAACTGAATCAACATTGAAGTTGGATGTTGATAAAGAGGACACTGGGCCGCGTCACGCAAATGCCCTTGAATTGAACATTGCCATAAAAGAGGAGCAAGAGGTCCTTGCCATCAGCGAGCAACAACATTTCAGCACCACGTCGAGTTGTAACGACTCTGACACTGTAACATCCAAGGCAGCTCAATCTGCAGAACAAAATAGCAATAACATTAAGCAGGAGTCTTCTTCGGAACTGCAAATAGACATCACTTCTGCATTGGTAAAGGAAGAACCAGAGTCCAATGCTGAAAAGGAGAGTGGTAGCCAGCAGCTACAAGAAGACGCTGAAGACGCAGAGAACAACCAAAATACTGATGGAGCAGAGGACGGTGAAGGTAGGAACTATAATACTGAAATTATAGTAAATTCACATTTCGATTTGTTCATGTAATCAGTGTATCTATTAAACTATTCTGTGTCACAATTCTCCCAAGCATTAATTGTTACTGCAGTGTTAAAAATAGAAAAAGCATTGCGCACATAATATGGCTATCATAAATTGACATTTGCTTCTTCTGTCACTCGTTCCCTCAGGAGGTACGCCGTTCTTCCCCTGTCAGCACTGCAGTGTCTCCTTCACCAGCTGGGATTTCCTGGAGAACCACGTCAAATGGGTCCACCAGAAAGAATACCTCAATGACTTGAAAAAATGCCTTTCCAGCCAAAAGCTAAGCCCCGCCCCCAAGCACAGTTGTCCGGACTGCAGCCGCACTTTCACCTCCAAGGTGGCCCTGCGAGCGCACGGCCGGGAGGCCCACCCCGCGCCTCCTCCAAGGCGGCTGCACCCGTGCCCCATGTGCGCCCGCAGCTTCCAGTACCTCAAGAACCTCAGGAACCACTGCCAGCGCTGGCACGACATGTCTGTGGCCACCCGGGGCGGGCACCTCAGCTGCGGCGACTGCGGGAAGAGTTTTGAGAAGACCTGGGGTCAGGGTCCTCACGTGTGCCACGAGCCTGGGAACACCCGGCCCCAGGACAGCCCCGTCTGCTTCGACACCGGAGTGGACTGCCCCGAGTGCGGCAAGCAGATGGCCACGCCGCAGAGCCTGGGGGACCACATGCGCACCCACACGGGGGACCGGCCCTTCGTCTGTAAGGACTGCGGCAAGAGGTTCTCGGAGCGCAGCGGCTGGCGGCACCACATGAAGATCCACACGGGCGAGAAGCCCTACAAGTGCGAGGTCTGCAGCAAGGCCTTCCGGCGCTCCTACCACCTCAAGTGCCACCTGACCACCCACTCGGGCAAGAAGGACTACGCCTGCCCCGAGTGTGGGAAACAGTTTGGCTTCAAGGCCAGTCTGGACATACACCTCCTGTCTCACTCCAGCGACAAACCCTTCCACTGCGCCACCTGCGGGAAGGACTTCAACTCTCGGAAGAACCTGCGCATTCACAGCAAGCTCCACACCCACGAGAAGGCCCACCAGTGCGGGGACTGCGGCCTGAAGATCGGAGACCTGGGAGCTTTAAAGATCCACCTGAGGACCCACACCGGGGAGAGGCCCTACCACTGCACCGTCTGCGGCAACCGATTCATCCGCATCTCCCACTTGCGCAACCACCAGCGCACGCACACCGGGGAGCGGCCGTACAAGTGCGGCGAATGCAGCAAGAGCTTCGCCCAGTCGGGGGATCTGGTGAAGCACAAGAGGACACACTCTGGAGAGAAGCCCTTCGAGTGCTCCGACTGCCACCGCCGCTACACGTCTTCAGGAGACCTGGGCAAGCACATGAGGATCCACACCAACCTGCGGCCCTACACCTGCCAGGAGTGCGGGAAGGGTTTCCGGCTGTCGGGGCATCTGAAGACCCACATGTTGACCCACACGGGGGAGAAGCCTCACTCCTGCCCCAAATGCCATCGCAGGTTCGCCCGTTCTCACCACCTCAGTGGACATGTGGCCAAATGTCGCTGATTCACTTTGAGGTGCTTGTAACGACTCGGTCCTTAAACTCTGAGCTATGTGAACCGTCTTTTGATAAGAGAGTACTGCTGGAGATAAAACACTTTAGTATCAAAGATAAAGACACAACATGACAATTAGCTCATCTGTTTTCTGCTTTACATTTTCATACCCAGACCCTCTTTATCATTTAACCACGAGTTCGAATTGGAGAATTTCAAACAGCAATATCAGAACGGCAAGAAACCAGAGCCAGGCAGATTACAGATCAGTGTTTTGGGTCACGGGTTCCGTTCAAAGAGATTGGTGTAGAATTCAATAGTGCAGTTCCCGGTCAAAGGGGCTGATTTCTTCAATACCTGTATTGGTGCCTGCAGCTCCTTTACTCATTCAAACCATCTCACGATAGACACTGCACTTCCTTGGGTCCTCAGCAATACACAGGGTTCTAGAAATAACCGGCACCCACACACACACACAGATCCCTGGCTTTATAGGTAGATTAGTAAGTGTTGGTTTAACTGTGTCTGTCTGTCTCCTGATCACTGCAGTTGAATTTGTTTGAAGAACATAGTTATGTTCATATTGTTTTACTACATGTCACAACTACGTCACGCATTATGATCAATTCAATTCATAGATGGGTTTGGAAATTGTGTGTATACTTTTCTAATTCCAACACTATGGCTACAGCACTTGCATTATTAAAAAAAAACACTACAACAGTTATTATTTATCAAGCCATTCATTGTATCTCATTGTATTTTATTTATTTAATGAATGTGAGAAATGTAAATTCTGTCCAGATAATGACGTGACTATGTAACTGTCCTGATTTAAATTAGTTAGTTTGCGTTTGCGAAGTAAAATATGTATATAAAATGTTTGTATGGGTTGCTTTTGTATAGCAGACCATTGCGGGTATGATCATGATGTCGGTCTGAGCCTTGATTATTAGACTGTTCCACATACATTAACGCATTAATTATTTTTACATTCAAACATTAATTTGTGTATGGGCACAGTAGGCCTACACATAGAGCAAATAATGCAATACTAAAGATACATTCATACACAGGTTTGATTTTAAATGATCTCCTGAGGTCAACTATGTTTTTTGATATGATGTCCATATCCGTATTATTTTACATCATACAGATGTGGTTTCGGTGTAGATGGGCCGTAGGTTATGGGCCCTTGGTCTTGGTGCCTGGCACCGGGCCGGAGACTCCTTTTGCTTTACGGCCAAGCAGAACGGTACTCCTAGTTCTTATTGTTGTGAGTGGAACAGAAGCTTTCATGTGGTTGTTTGGGTAGGTAAGTTATGCTGAAACGCACATTCCCACACAACTCCATCCTCAGTTATCCATATAGGCTTACGTTGGTTTTTTTTCACCAATGCACACAAATGTGCATTGGTGTCGCACAACACAAACGTACTGCCTGTCTGGTAAATAAAAGATAAATGCTGTCTTGAGCAGTCAAATAAAAAAATGGTCTGAAGCAAGCTCGTGCAAATGGTTTATACACTCGCTGCCTTTAAAAGTGTCAACTTCTCCACTACGTTGTTGGATACATGACCGTACAGTTTGTTCTATTGCTTGTGTATTTGTTTTGTTGAAAGGAAGAAAGAGAACAAAAAGATGACACATTTACCCAAGTCATCTTAAAAAAACTGCGCCATTGAAGGAGAATTCATCCATCAAGATCAAAATAAGGGGCAGACTTGGGTCGGAGCCTTCAGGTAAAAGATAAAATATTTTGTAAACTTTTATGACTCGCACAAGAGAAAGGATCAAAAGGGGGCCTGGGTGCCCTAAAAATATAACTTCTCAGGCGGAAAACAAGTTACATACATCTGTCAAAATGAGTTCGAGAGGCAGAAGAAGAGGAGCCTACTCTACAAAGGTTATACAACCAACAAGTGTATTTAGATATTGGGCCGTAGAGGAAGTAGAGAAGACCATACAATCTGCCACAGCGTGAAGACTGGTAATGCCAAAATGAAGACCGTGGGAGTCCAAGAACGCACCCTGTTCTAATGGGTTCGTGGAGGATCCCCATCAAACTCCTTATAGGAGTTTATAAAATGCTTATAAGGTAAGCAACTCCATTTGTATTCTTTGCCAGAGGAGACATGGTCAGAAAGGTTTCAAATGCTTTTAGGCTTGATTATGTATCTTTAAGCTACTTGCTGGGGTTCTTGTGTGTGTAAATACTACAATAACACAAAATGCGATCTTCTTTCAGGTGTTCAAAATGTATTCACTGAAGGATGGCTAAAACAATGCATGTGTACAAGGCCGCCTTAATGCACGGGCTTACCTGCCCCAGGGCCTACGACAATCAGGGGGCCTATCATGAGCTACAGCAAAACAAAAAAAGCCCCCCCGATCGGCGTAGGCCCAAGACAATGTGATTTTTTGTTTGGGGCTTACAAAGATCATGAGCCAAGAAAAAAGAGGGCCACTAGTGGTAGCTAGGCCCAGTGCCCCCCCCCCCGTCGACAACGGCAAAATGTTGGAAAATAATTTACATATCTTCATTGTAAGATCCCTTCTCAGGGGGCCTACGAAACCTCTCAGCCCCAGGGCCCAATGGCAGGTTAATGCAGGCCTGCAGGTGTATCGTAGCACACCAACTCCACCTTTAAATCACTTTAAAAAAAACAGAAAAAAGTATTATAAATTAAAAGAAAAAGATAAATAACACGTTTATAAATGTATTATTTATTAGTATAATCTCTCTTTTCCGAAGTTTCAACCCTGCCAGTCCCATCGGAGTTGCACCCCTTTTCACAATGACACATCCTGCCCTATACCAACGCAAACTTCCTGAAGTGACATGTCAATGATAGCACTCAGAGGAATATACCAACGCTGTCCAGAGACACCCGCATCCACTCCATGTCTTCTGTGTACAAGGGTCCCCACTGCAGCTGCATCTTCTAGTCTCCTGGACAGATGAGGCCACATAGGAACCAGGCCCACCCTGTCGTTCCACCCCAGAAGCTCACGTTCCCCTTCTGCCCCCCGCAGCTCAGACTACTTCCGGAACACCAGAATTCACTGCCACCACTCCTCATGCACAGGATGGCAGTGCACATGCACAACGGACCCCTCCGGTGCCCTGGCTGTAGGTGGAGCATCAGGAAGTCCTGCCGCCAGGGGCCACGCCAGTGAGTAGGTAGGAAACCAAAACAGTCCCTGATGATACACATTAGAGGCCTCACAGGAAGCTCCTCAACCGACCCATGGGAAATGCCAGGAATCGCATTATGTTCACAGTTAATATTGAAAAAGTACTTGGGAGGGGAATGGAAAAAAAATAAAAATTGTTATACCTATTATTTTTTATTCTTATCACACAAAAATATAAATTAGCTTGATGGGAAAATTCTTTTGATTTCTGTGCTGCTGCAGCATTTTCTTAATTTGTTTCTTCCTACCCAATTACACTTTAGTAGCATGTTATTAAAATGTTGGATTCATGATACAAGTCTGTGCAATCAACGTCAGAACCATTTGTCTCAGTTCTAATGAGTAGAATATAGATTGTGAATATGTGTTTAAATTTACAAGCTACAATCATCCTTTAACATGGGAAAGAATCATGTTTCTTTGTTTGAGTCTGAAAAGCCAGATACCAATTGTATCATCAAAAACAAACATTTATATATATATATATATATATATATATATATATATATATATATATATATATATACTGCATTGCAATGTGTTAAGATGGATTGTAAAATCCTAGGATGACAACACTGTTTTTTTAAGTCACCCACATTAAGCCAACAGCTGCGAAATGTTTATGTTTTATTGCCATGCCTCTTGGTTAAACATTTAATATGACAAGCAAACTAACTGACACAATGAATGGTGTGTGCCTTTATGAGCGTCCTTCATGTGTGAAGAGCCGAAACTTTGGTCTGTTCTTTGGCTTTGGTTTAAAATCAGGATACTTTAAAGGAATAAGATGGATAAATATTGTTCATGTGAAATAAACAAAAACAAAGGGTCTTCATTTTTATTCCTGTTTCTCATTTGAGAAACTGGAAAAAACGTGTAAAAAAAATTCTCACTGAAATCAATACATAAAACATCTCTAAGGAAGAAGAGCAATTACCAATCAAATGTAGAGGAAATGTTGTTGGATAATTATTTTTGTACAGCACCCTCACTACTATTTTTCTATTTTTTGCATCTAGGTGTCAGTTGGAGGCCGTAGGGGCAGTATGGACCCTGATAGGGCCGAACTCATCAGAAGCGGTTCTTCCCCACACACCTTTATTCAACCCAGGCCATGCATCACAACGACACGCACCCCAAACAAGCCTGTCTCGCTCAATTGAAAGAGAATTGGCCTATTATTTTTATGTCCGCGATTACCAGGACAGAGCCAGCTACTACGACTACAGCACAGATAACAAAGATGTATTTAGGGGTAAATAATATTGAGTGTACCTTTGTTTAAAGCTGGAATCAATACTTCTTAAAGCGTGTCCATTTTTCATTTAGCTGCGTCATGTCGGTACGGGGGAGGGGTACAGAGATGAATGGGTGCATCTTCTAATTCCCTCCGTCGCAGTTATCATAATTGTTGAACAACCACGGCTTTTAAAGATCGGGCCTGAGGAGCAGCAGGCCACACAAAGAAAGTTAATAGATTTGGAAAATTGAGATAGATTGCACAGCAGATGTTTCTGGAATGTTCCATTGGCGTGGCAGGTAGATGGACAAATATGCTCTAGAGCCGTGGTGTGTGTGTGTGTGTGTGTGTGTGTTTGTGTGCGTGTGTGTCTGCGTGTGTGTGTGCCTATGTGTGTGTGTGTGTCTGTGCGTGTGTGTGTTTCGAATAGGTGGAGGGGGCGGGTACATGGAACGTAAGCATGGCAACGGATGATGGATGCTAACAGATCAAGGTGCTTTTTGCTTTGGCTTTGTGTTCAGCGTGTCTCCTCTCTTTGGTTTCACTGTGCCCTGTACCGCTGGAGAGGGGAGCGTGTGGTAGCCCTGTGTCAGGCCGGATGCAGATTGGGCTCCGCTGGCTCTGGAGAGTAGTGTGCTGTGTGTGGAGGCGGCAGCAGTTCCTCCCAGCTGACATTAGGGGGAAACAGATAGCCGCAGAACGGATGCTGTGGGAGAAGGCTATGTCAGAAGATCTGTCTCCCCAGCCGCGCTCAGTAAAGTTCAGGCTGTGGAGATGAGGCATGGCTCTGGCCCCTATTTGATGTGCTCTTTAATAGAGGAATGTAGTACTTAATGAGGGATTATATTGTCTTGGATATTGTCTTGGTCAGATTGGTCATTTTCTCCATCTGAAGGCCTCAGTACTATATAAGACGGAATATCATTGTGTGATGGACGATATAAACGACATCATCAATCAGTCAATCATTTTCTCTCCTGTGTATCTAGGTATCTTTATAATAGTGGTAACCAGATAGGGCTATATCTGTTCATTTCTTCCTCTGTTTGGAGACATTGTCTTCCTAGTTGGTGCATTCAGGGCTGTGAAACAAAAGAAAAATCTTTTCCCATGTCCAATTTTCCCCTTTCCCATGTCCAATTTTCCCTAATATTTAGATGATTATGGCTGATGCTTTCCTTCCATGCTCTCAGTATTCCACTCTTTTCCTGCTCCTATTTTCTCCTGATTCAGACTGGCAGTGTACAGTTTTTAGCCACTCGCTGTATATATATATACAAAGACTATATCTCCGGTTTATTGTTGCCAGATATAGAAACCCTGATAGGACTGAAAAACGCCAGCAATTGGAAACCCAAAACTCAACATTTATTTAGCCTTTCCCGGTTGAACAGCCGAACGGCAAAGGCATTTTCAATTTGACCTCTTTGACAGATGCTGGGTTGTCTTTGGTGTTGTGGTCTAAAAAAATATAAAATTAAATTACCCCTTATTGGATCTTATAAAAGTCCAATTGGAGCGGGCGGCTGGAGAAGGACTGGGGGTTCTCGGTGGATTTTCTTTTTGTAAGGTAATTTGAGCTATCCAATTTTCCTTGTATTTACTGTCTATATTTTTTGTCAATTTGGCAGGGGAACACATTGTGCGCCGGGCGGTGGGGTGTCAGCGCGGTGGTCATGCTACGGCGGGTTTGGTGTTAGCCGGCCTCAGAGGTCAGTGTGTGGGAAGAGACCGTGGCTCTGCAGGGCTTTGGGAGGGGGGGGTGTCTCTCGGCCCCATCCCTTTGGGGTCTCGCCGGCCCACGTCCCACCCCCTCTCGTTCAGGCAGGGGTCAGCACACAGGTCACAGCACCCATTTGACTCCTCGTCACACGGCGGCGTGTGGGCGTAGGTAGCGGGCCGGGGTCCACCGAGCAGCTGGCCACCAAGCCAACTGTTACCGTGGTTACCGCGGTGCTGGTGGCGGGTCTGGCTCCAGCCTCGGACCGTGGCCGTCTTTCTCCTCTCCTCTAGTCTCGCTAGTAACCTTTGGCTCTCCGTGTCTGTTTAGCGGAGGGATAGAGATGTGGAGGGCCGGGCAGACTGACAGTCGGCGCTCCCCTGCTCAGTAAATATGAACTGCAGCCAGCCGACACACTCATTCATCACAGGGGAGGAGAGAGGGAACGCCGAGTGAGAGATAGGGATGGAGGGAGACAAGGCAGAGCGAGAGAGGGAGAGAGACTATGAGGAGGAAGGGGCCTTAGTCGACTGTGCGGTGCGTAGGAAGAAGAGGAAGAAAAAGGGGAGGTGGGGAGAAAAAAAGAAAGTCGAAAGTAAAGGGGGTGAGAGGGATGGAGGGAAGTCGGCAGAGCGAGGGAGAGGGGGAGAGTGTGACAGGTAAAGCGAGTGGGGAGGGCGTAAGAATAAGAAGGAAAGAGGTGGGAAGAAAAAACGGAAGTAGATGGAGAAGGGGTGAAAGAGAGGAAAGTGTTCTTGACGGAACTAGTTGGAGCCAACCTGCTGTGAGGGGGTGGAGAAAGATGGCGTTTATTGCAGAATAAATAAAAGATGGTGTGTGCGTCTTTGACGCGCTGGATGAAATATGGGAAGACATTTTGAGTCTTATATCACAGAAAACCGCCCTTTGTTATCTCTCATTAGCGGTACATCACTATGAGGGCTGCCTTATGGCATATAGTAGTAGTCGTAGGGAATGTTCCCCAAACTACAGTAACTCAGGTCTCACTCAGACTTGTTGCACTTCTTTATTCTATTTCACTCCCTCCACAACATTCGGGAGAAGGTCATCGCACCAAGACTTGGAATCCATGATGTTTACCAGAGTCTGATTTACCTCGTGCTCCCTCCATGGCCCAAGGAGGAGGTGATGGTCGAATTGGCCCTGGCCTATGCTTTAGATTCTGAACCACTGGATCTACTGACTACCAATAGTCTGGGTTTCTCATCAGCATTCTCCTATCTACCTGTGATCACAACAAACATCACTGGTTCTGGAGTCTTCAAGTGTCGAGCAAGTGTAGAACTGAATTACCTGTTCAATTAAATGATTTATAAGTATATGCCTCATTCATGTCATTTCATTGGCCTTTTATCCGCAATAGTAAACACTTTCTCCTCCAGTTGATTTCTGGTGAGGTTCATGAGAAATGAGGTGTTTCCTACTGTGCTGTGTTCATAGGGCAGGCAGAAACTCACCTCAACTCTCTTTTGGCTGAGAGTCTAACACACTCACCATTACGCAATCCTGCCTCAGTATACTGTAACACATATTGGCAATCAAGCCTTTCCATATAGTCTGAGCTCTATGTCTATGGACAGCACTATGGGACCTGCATAAAAACACAGAGATGTACACTCCATGGGCGGCGGAGATCCAGGTCCCTTATGGAGCCCTGGGGTATCAGCACTACGTACTGTTGTAATGGTTTGCATGGCCGTTCTTAATAAACCAGTTCACTTACAAGATGGGACATTTTGGTTGAGGGTCCTTAACACTTTCCACAGTCATATGAATCTCCAACCACTTCCTCCCTTTCTCAGCCAAAACCTCCTCCTCCCCCCTCCATCCTCTCTCTTTATTCTCACCCCATCCTTACTCCATCCTCTATCCATCCCTCTCATCTCTCCATCTCTCTCCACTCTCCACAGAAAGACAGGAGCAAGGAAAGATGATGTGTGACAGAAGCCATCTTTCGACTTTCTGTCCGTGAGATTAATATTGACACGGCGTGTTTCTTACCAGAGGCTTGTTGAACGTGTGTGTGTGTGTTGGACTTTGATTTCATTACCTACACCCCCCCTCGCTTCTTTTTTCTTAAGAATCAGACAATAACAGATGTGGTGACTGAAATAGAGACCCCCGTGTTAGACGGGCTGGGTGAACAAGTCATATTGCTGGGTGGAGCTGGTCATCAGTCCTGTTTGAGGTGGAAGTATATGTCCCCAAGGGTGCTGAGGACGTGGGGACCTATCAATTGTCCCCCACCCGCTCCGCTCGACCGTAGCCTGGGCAGCCGGGCTGCTGGGATATCCTATGATGCAGCTGCGGCGCCGAGGGCTTTGTCTTTGAAGTGTAAGTACAAGGGTATGTCTGGAGGATTCGTATTAATGACTTAGCCTACATAACCATGTACACTTATGTAGAGATCTACGTCTTAGCATTTTGAACAGACATGTCAGTCTCTTCTTCATTTTATGTCCCAGTAGATGGGTTTTCTTGCAAAAGACCATCGGTGATATTCTCATATTTTACATTATATTAATAAATAAACCTGTGTTTTATAGGTTTCATTAGTCTCATCATCAGTCCACTTGTGATTCATTATGGTGATCACGAGCGCTGATATGCCCTGCCTTCAACTGGACCTAAAGCTGATCTCTCGGGAAAAAGTGGTGGCCACAGAAACATCTGGATTAGATTTGATAGCTTCCCGTATTTTGTAATATCAAAGCATGGGCTTTCTGTAAGTGAAATAATAAAATCAATACATCCTCCCCCGAGACCAAGTCTAGCAGCCTATATGAGGGGGGATAGACTTAACGCTACTTATTCTTTATATATAAAAGGAAATATAATGGGAACAGGAAAAAAAAAAAGTAGAAAAGTTAAGAATAAGAAAGCAACTTCGGCAAATAAACAAATAGAAGATCGGAGCATGAGGGATAATGCTGGGGAGACAAGAAGCCGACGGGGAAACAGTTGTCGCCGAGGACTTTTATTGACTTTTTCCCTCCTCAATCGCCACGTGACTGAGCGCGCGCGGGGGCTTCCAGATAAATCCACCGCGCCGGAGAGGGTCGGTGGGGCTGAGGAGAGAGAGAAATGAGAAAATAAATTACTCTGGAAAGATATGACGATAGGCTACATGCGGCTTTAAATCTAAAAGGGAATTCGCGACACACTCGACCAATTTGTCACTGCGCTTTTTGCCTCTTTTCATTTATTTTTTGGTAAGTTTTCCCCTATTATTTTTTCAGCTGCTCGGTTACCCAACGGCCCAAATATAACCCACTTCTCCACTGCTGGACTTTGCAGTGTTGGAGACCCTGTTTTCACCCCCGTCTATCTTGTTTTAGAAGGCTACTTTGTGATTTTCTACAATTAGCGTGTAAGCATATTATAAATCATAACAGTCCCTCCTTTATCATCTTACCTTTTTTATATTGATTTTCAACTTCCACTCAGTCATACTGCAGGCTACCAACAATTGTCTTCCACCGTCAATCAAAGTTACTTTATTTGCGTGTGTGTTTAGATTTCATGACAAAAATCTATAAATCTATTCACCCTAAACTACATGTCTTGGTCCCCCTGATCTGTAACTACAGTCCCCCGCCCCCCTCCCCTCCTATAGGCTCACTAACATGATCCTATCAAAATCTGAGAGGAAAAGAGGAAATGAGATGCATCGGAAAAAAAAGAACAAGGGGCCCCCACAGTAAAGGATGGCAGGAAAAGAGGTGGAAGAATGGATGGTAAAGAGAAAAGAAAGAAAACGCGGTCTTAAAGTATACCCCCCTCTTTTATTTAATTTAGACGCCAGGCGAAAATCGATCCTGCCATTCGATACGCAATCCGAATCAAGGCGAATTAAGCGGGCGGAAATTAACTCTGAAAATATTTTTGATGGAGTGGCTTGTAGTCTCTTGGCCAAATGGACTGCAAAGTGGAACAAATGACAGGGGCCTAGTGGTGGAGACAGCGCCGCTCCATCTTCCATTAGGCCGTAATGGGATAGGTCCAGCCCCCTAGCTCGACTCGGCTGCATTAATCAAAACAGCCGCTATATGAAGATTTATGGTTCTCCCCGCGTCGCCGCTTCACTCCAGCGCCGCCGAAACCGGAGCCAGTTCTCGGCGCGTATGTTTAAAGAAGGGGGTTGAGTCTCTCTCTCTCTCTGTCAATGTCTCTCTCCCTCTCCCCTTTCTTTCATCCGCTCTTTCTCTCTCTCTTTCTCTCTGCCTGTTTCTCCATCCATCTATCTGTCGAACCTATAGTAGACGTAACGTAGCCTACCTGTGGCCTCGTACACACAAGCAGCGCGTGTCGCGCCTGTGCATACACACACATCTTTAATCCAGAGTGTGTAATCGCAGTTTGTCATTTTTGTGTACAAGCTTGTTCTGCTCCTTTCCTTTGTTTACTCCCCCGATCCACCTGTTCAAAGAACTGGGTCCGTAGGTGGGATAATATAATATGTAGGCCTAACTGTTTAAATTATTAATATTATTAATAAATAAAAAAAGTTAACAATTTACCAGTAAACGGGACGCTGTCTATATTGACTACTACGGATTTCCCCACCAATCCCCCCTTATGACTAAACAAGAATAAGAAAAACAATGGTCGTCCTCTGGTGTTGACCAGTGAGATGTTGGATTGCAGTCCACCTCACGCGGCTCTCCTGTTATTAGGAGTGTGTCGCCCCTACCCCCGGAGAGAGGAACATGGTGTGAGGAGAGGCGCAGAGACCGCTTCGGACAGACAGGGGGAGACAGTGCGACGGAGAAAAACATAAGTCGTCCCAGAGAGAAAAAATACTTGAGCAAAGTTTTGATAAGATGAGCCTGTTCAGAGCCACATGCACTTTTATTATTATTTTTTAACTTTTTGCTTCATAGCGCACATAGTGTGTGTGTGTGTGTGTGTGTGTGTGTGTGTGTGTGTGTGCGCCCGCGCACTGTAGGCCTCCCAATAGTTTACATGCACAATCATAAGCACACAACACT
>NC_136934.1:33654680-33669680 GCF_949987615.1 Pollachius pollachius
TCCCAACCCCCCCACCCCTCTCTCTCTCTCTCTCTGCATCACAGTCTCTCTCTCTCTCTCCCTCTCTCAATGCATCACTCCCTCTCTCTCTCTCTCTCTCTCTCTCTCTCTCTCTCTCTCTCTCTCTCTCTCTCTCTCTCTCTCTCTCTCTCTCTGCATCACAATCTCTCCACATCCTAGTTTGTATGCAAGGAGACCGGAGGAGCGTACTTGCCTTTGCCATGCATGGCCCTGCATGGTGAAGATAGGAAATCACTTGGCATCACAAGCTCCTATACTGCAGCCTTCTGAGGAGTGTTTAACCACTGGTTCTCTCTGCACACTATTGAGGTGGAAAACCATGTCTCATACTCATTTCAGTGTTCAGTGTTTTTCAACACATTCATTGCAATAGATTTAATTTGGTTTGATTAAGAAAAACACGTAGAGACACCTAAACTTCTTGTGATCGGGTTAAAACGTTTGCAAATCTCATTTTGATAACATTGGGAGGGGGGACGTGGAAGCACCTATGAAACCAGGTCTACTTTCTGTACCTGAATGTGAGCCCACTTAGGGGCTGTGAGTTGATCCTCAGGCTCCCTGTGAGCTCTTTATAGCACCAGACCATTGATTCTGTAATTATTCACTCTAATTAAAATGCATTTTAGGCTTCCATTGGCTTACAAGGCAGAAGCCTTACATTTTACCAGGCAAATGTACAATACACAAACGGCCATGACCATGCATTCTGTGCTGCATTTAGTCTGTTGTGTTAAATAGTGATCCTAAGATTTATTGACTACTTGAACTACTTGAACTGAACCCAGCTGCATCGTTATCCATGGTGTAGCATATTTTTTTTAATTTTTGTTTTGTTCTTATAAAGGCCTATATCATGATAACTTGTGTAAAGTTGGTTTACGTCTTTGCACAAAGAGTTTGTGTCTTCATTATTTGTGTGTTTGCAATTAGGAGTAAATATTTAAATAATATTTGTAAAGAATTATACGTTGTCTCAAGCTGCCTTGTTTTGATGGATGTCTGTTTATGAGTCGTTCCGCCAAGAAATTCCTACAACATTTCTTTCCTGATAATATATCAATTTATCAGCCGAGATTCTTATGTTAATTTACTCCCCTCCCCCGAAAAATAAAGTGTCTCACTCTCAAACGATCTCGAACTAATTAAGCCAGCGTTAATTAAAATTCGAGAGAATGAACGTGGAGAATAGTTATGGAAACGTTGAAGTTAATCAAGCTTTCAAATTATTGATAACATCCGTAGAACAGTGATCGATCGGGAAGACATTAACTGGCAAACTAAAGAAGACTGAGTGTGTGTGTGTGTGTGTGTGTGTGTGTGTGTGTGTGTGTGTGTGTGTGTGTGTGTGTGTGTGTGTGTGTGTGTGTGTGTGCGTGCGTGTGTTTGTGCGTGTGTACTCGAGCGTGCGTGTTTGATCGTGTTCAAAAACAATTAGGTTCATAATGCATAGTGGTAGTCCATATAAGACAAAGGATATCTTTTGTCTCATTTCAAACTGCTTGTGCACGCGTGATGACATGGCAGCGTGTAATAATGCGGGCGCGTGGCTGGTGTTTTTTAATCATAAAACGATGCGATTAAGATAGCATTTAAAAAAAATGTGTCAACTTATTGGGCAGCTGCCTTTACAAATGCTATTGTTTTTTCTAGATGTCAGGGGAAAAAACTCATCTCATTGGCCTATATTCATATTTTCCTTTTCTGCTTTGTTTGGCAGCTTCACAAATCGGCATGTTTACATGTTTTCCTGTGCCTGTGTGTCTGTTTACACCTGTGTCACAAGCCTGTGTGGCATGTACTTACAAGGCGCTTCATCATCCCACCAGCGATCGGAGCAATTCACCCATAAAGTGGCTCTTTCGCCCATAAATAATATTCAAGTCGCTCTATTGTTAAGTGAAAAGTTGACTGGTGTTTGATTTTTTTTCTTCTTTTTTTTCTTCTCCCTTTGCGCGGCGACCTCGGGTTAGGACTCATACATCACGGGATGACAGCTATAGAAAGGCCCTAAATTAGCAACTAAATCGAATATTGATCAGCTATGTGCGGCCCTGCGAGTCGTGGCTCCTTGCCGTTTTTTTACAGAGCGAAGGAGAAAGGAGGGAGGGGGGGGGGGAGAGAGAGAGAGAGAGAGAGAGAGAGAGAGAGAGAGAGAGAGAGAGGGGTGGGCGTGTGTGTGTGTGTGGGGGGGGGGGGGGTGGGGGTTGAGGGGAGGGGAGGGGGGGCGAGGTGTTGGTGTGTGGCTGAAAGGTGCAGCTGTGTGTGGATCTCCCCCTTTCGCTCTCTTTCTCTCCCCGTCTCTAGGTTAGTTTAAGCGCAAGCCAGGGTAGAATTGCTGGTACTTTCCTTGAAGTATATTCCTATATAATGTCTTTATGTTAGCGATGCACAGCACTATTTTGTTTAAATGAATTGCTGAATTACAATTTGTAAACATATTTTATGTGAACGTTTAGGCCTCTTATTTGCACGGTGTTTATAATGCACGCTGCTTGTGTTTCATAGACACACAGACAACATATAGATAAACCAAGAGCCATATTTCTTACTGTTGATATAAGGGTTAAATGAAGCCCCTCATTACCCACTTGTCTATCGGCTACTGTTTATGGATCATTGACTCGACGCCGGTGTTGAAATCGACTTCCACTGTTCCTCTGTGATGCGGACGAGCGAGAGGTCGGCAGCGCGCACATCCATTCTCAGCGGGGACGCGTTTGATGAAACGATCAAGAGCTTTCTCCGGGGAAGCGTTGTGTGTCCGGGTTTGGCGATGAACCAAACCCCCAAGCCCAATGAAGTAGGTTGGTCAAGGTTACGCCGGGTCAGCGAGATTAGCCCCAGTGTGCTCTGTAACAGAAAGGCTGGTACGTCAGGGCCACTGAGTCCACATCAAAGTATCGAGTGTTGGACAAGTGGGCCGTAAGACAGGGATGAGCCGCGGATTACAGCGGCCTAATTGGAAAGGATGCTTTCACTCCATTACTGGCTGTTCAAACATATAGCTATACTTCGTATACGTTGGCCCTTGTCCCAGAGACTTGAAATTCAAGTGTAGGTCTATATTTTTACTAGACCATAAAAACATTAATTCTAGAAATTTAGAGGAAGCCCCTCTGACGGGGTTTCCAATTGCGCGGCAGTTTCAGCACCATGGAGTGCAACAGACTTCAGCAGTGCAGCAGCCGTGTAGCGCCGAGAATAAAAAAGGATTTTCCACGGCAGAACGATATATATTCAAAATTGTATTTTACCAAGTTATAACTTATTTAGTTATCTTTCACTTTTAGGAGGAAGACAGGGGGAGAGGCACATGAAGTTCAGTTTGGAGAGGCAGTGCACTCCAGCTCGCGCGCCCCCCAGCTAACAGCTACAGCTATATAGAACTGCGCTCGAGGACATTCCGGGAACCATCTGCTTCCTCCCAACAACACTGTACATGGCAGGAAGCCACGCTTGCAGATCCGCGAGGAAAGGTGATTGTTTGTCGCCATGTCTTGTTGTGAAATGCACTTGTTGAAATTGCTTTACTTCTCGCCTTTATTGAATGCCAACCAGGTAAAGAAATAAACCGGAGAATGAGTTTTGAACAATCAATACTCTACCTACCCTTCTGTCTGGCTGTGTGTCTCTCGCATATAAGATATCCATCTAAATATACGTTATTTCATTATACATAAAATGCACGCTTGTACGCTTGTCAGTTTTGAATTTGCCAGGTTTTAATTTGAGTAAATGTCGATTTTAAGGAAATATGCCCAAACAGCATAGGCTGGGAATATAACCTACTATTGAGAGATTCTTTATGGAACCCAACACTGAACAATCAAAACAATAGCTCCTATACAGGGAGATCATACATCATCTCAGATACTCTTTTCTTACACATGTGCACAACCTTTATTAATGAAGCCTATTTTCCCTTTCTGTTTGAACGTAAGTATGTTTATTTTGGTTTTCTTTATTTTGGTATATAAGAGCTTTCACTGTGAAAAGCCCATTGTAGTCTACCATTGTGGTGTCAGTCAGTCCCAGTGTTGTGTGGATGATGCCATGTTGTTGACAGTGCGATGAATCTATTATGTTCTATGGACATTGGCACCTATGGGTGCAATAGGTTCAGCTCCCCTGCTGGCACGTACCTTTAGCTAGCAGCTGTAACACTCAGCCCATCATTATTTTCTCATAGCTGAATAAACACACTCGGTAAAGAAATGTCCCCAAACCCCATTGAGTTTAGTTACTTATACATGCAGACACATTTTCACTGTCGTAAGCGTGTTTCTCTACACGATGCAGACCGAGAATTTGGCCCAGGGGTGAGTAGTTAAACATCTCTTTCTGTGGTTACAGCTGTGAGTGATGAACCTGTTTAAAGAGTCTTTCTGTCTTAGTCGGGTTTTTCTATAACACGGTTTGTACATTCTTTGTGCTCTCATTCTCTTCTTCTTAAGTCCTCCGGCCGGGGACTGATAAACTTGTCCTGATCAGCTGGCACCGATTGGGGCATGTCTCTCTCTCTCCGCGTTGGCCGTACGGCGCCGGTCCACAGGAGAGTTTATCACGTTTGGAGAATGTGAGTGATTAATGAGGACCTTTCGGACGGGGGGAGGGGGGCAACCATGGGGTCAAGGGCTTTGTTAACACTGGCCAAGCTAAGAGGAAGAGATGGAGGAAGAGAGGGGAAGGAAAAGGCCTAAGTAGCCAAGTCTTGAACAATGTCTGTTTATAAAAAAAGTACAGAAAACAAGATGAATGGAGCGAGCCAGCAGACTGGAGAGGAGAGAGAGGTAGAGGGGGAGGGAGAGGGGATGAAAGGATGAATGAGGTATAATTGCATTAGAAAGAAGAGAGGGCCAGAAGGAAGGAAATGATTAGAGGAGAAGGGACTGATATCCGATAGAGAGAGGGAGGGAGGAGGGGCTGGGCGGGAGAGAGGGGGGTCTCTTACGGCTGCAGCTCAATACGTACTGACACTTTCTCTCTGTGTCAATACACAAACACACTGCGTCACCGTGTGTGTCCATGTACGGGTGTGGGTGTGTGTGTGTAGCTGCTAGTCTCTTATTGTGAGTCCAGCAAGTCTTCTCCGTTGTCGTCTTTTGTGGTGCATTCAGCTTCGCTAACGCCACACGTCAGAGTAGCTTACAGTGAACTTTAAGTTATTTTGAAAAATGTCTACCTTCATTTGAATAGCTGCAACTCCTTTGAAGACATTGCTTAGCCCACTTTAAAGAGATGGACACAAATTTTCATTTCAAAATTTACAAATGTACAATAATGAAAACAATTTCAAGCAATTTCTCTGCAGTCAATATACCTTTACTTATCTCAATATTCAATATTAACCAATTTAATTTTTTTTATGCAGTCAGTTGCTCTCTCTCCATGTACTCTTCTTTTTCTATAAATCCTGATCTCCCTCTCTCTTTGTTTCTCTGTATCTATGTCTCTCTCGCTATCATGCTCTCTCCCCCCAGTCCTCGCTCTCCCTCCAGGCGTCCTACCTCCTGTCATTGACCCTTGGCCCTGGTGTGTCTGGGCATTGACTGGCTCTTGCTCCATGTCACCGGAGCTCCCAGCTCAATACTTACCAGGTTTGCCCATCCTCTGCGCTGTGGTCAGAGAGTGGAGGCGCAGAGACACGCGCCAGATAGCACAGATATCACACAGCAACATACACTACAGTGAACCATGACACCACCCAGAAGCAGCAGGTTAACCATTGAGAGCAAAATAAAACAAATAGTGAGGTTGAGAAGTCACTGAAAGAGAACAAATGGCCTTTACTCTATTTTATCCTTATTATCAAAGGTCCCTAAATGCTTAGAATAATTATATATTAACTCAGATGACTGCCTCCTGCATGTGTTATATGTGTATCTAGGGAAAATGTGAATTGAGTATTTACATCTCCAATAAAAATGACATTTATACAAATCTAAGATTTTTAATTTTGCTTTGATGTGAAATACCCAAACTTCAATTTGGCTCAGTGTATATTGCAATATTAATACTGTATGTAATTATTTATCTTAGCCACGTTGAAATGTATATCTATTCTTCTCTACATCATTCTACAACTGGAACATCAGTCTCGTTAGGCTTAGTAATTAGACACCAGTTCACCATTACCCTCATAACAATATTTCTAAAAACAAAACAAAGTCATGATAATGTGCAATTTTACTACTACCAAATATTTTAATGTTTATTTAAAGTGAAATATATGTGTTTTTAATTGCATGTTACGATTTCCTAAGGTTAAAATATGAAGATATATATCCTGTGTTAATATATATGATTATATATGAATATTGCATAAGTGATTCTTTAAATGTGACATGTAAATACGTCTGTTTTTAGTATGTTTAAACTGTTATACCTGAGGGACACACAGACCGGTGTGCCCTGCAGCTGTAATGCTCTCTGGGCATCACTTCTGATCCTCAGTCATTTGATCTCCTCCAAGCTCTCGAAACAAACATACCTCGGAGGGTTGGCCGCTAAAACGCTTCAGACAGCCAATCACGGCTCTCAGTCATTGCAATAACATTCATATTTAAATGTGAACTGCCACATCAGGAACAGACAGGATAAAATCACAGGGAAAGTCGAGACAAAACAATGATTGTAAAAATGGCTTAACGTTTTTGAGAACGTGAGAGTAAATATTAACATATGCTGAATTCTTAGATAGTTCTGAAACAGAAACGCCAAAAGTCCTACCACAGATAGGTTCCTTCTTAAGGAAGCTACTTCATCAATACCATCCAGATACACTGCTGTTCTGTTAGCAAAACATCTCTCTGCCAAGGAGTGCAATAGTTCACACTAAAGCAACTAAATCCTTATTCATGACAGTTTACAGTCTGCACCATCCCCTGAACATCTCCCATTCTTACAAGGCGCTTCATCAGCGCCTTTTCTCTCTCTCTCTCTCTCTCTCTCTCTCTCTCTCTCTCTCAATGTCCCTACCTCCCTCTCTATCCCTTCCTCCCGCCTTCCTTCTTTCCCTTTTGAATTATCTTCTCTCTCTCTCTCTCTCTCTCTCTCTCTCTCTCTCTCTCTCAATGCCCATACCTCCTTCTCTCTCCCTTCCTCCTTCCTTCCCTCTTTCCCTTTTATCTAGCACTCATTCTCTCTCTCAATGTCCCTACCTCCCTTTTTCCATTTCTCCCTCTCTCCTTATCTTTTCTCCCCTGTCCCTTCTGACCTCTTTTCCTCTTCCCTCTCTCCCTGTTTACCCTCCCCCTCCTCCTCTCTATGCTTCTACCTCCCTCTGTCTCTCTCTCTGTCTCTCTCTCTGTCTCTCTCTCTCTCTCTCACTCTCTCACTCTCTCCATCTCTCTCCCTCTCATTCCTCTTTACTCTTTTCATTTCCTCTAATCTCCCACCATTCCTGCTCTACCTCCGTGTCACTTTGATTTCCCTATCCACTGGCCTGTGGGATGTGTGTGTGTGTGTGTGGATGTGTGTGTTGTCAGTTTAGAGAGCATGACTTAATTGTGTAAAGCAGTTTCACAATGGTCGTAAGTGAATCAGTGGAAGTGTCCTTTAGTGCATCACTATATGTGCCATTGAAATTCCATGAAATGTCCCAAGTAATCCATGTACCTTACAAAGTCGTGAACCATGCACACTCGCGCACACGCACGCATGCACACGTGCACACACACACTGGGGCACGCACACATCCTGCCTCCCCCCCATGCACATAAGAATAAACAAATACACACACAAACGGACACCACTACATGTACACACATACAGACACCCACACACACACACACACAAACACACACACGCACACATCATCCTCATAGATATATGATTATAACTAAATGCGTAGAGGCATATGTAAACAGACACCCCCATATCTGCATGTATATATACATATGCCCTTTCGTCTTTGGTCGTGTACGTTATTTGCGTTCCTATACACATGCCTATATGTGCTGCCAGAGCAAATGAATGAGCGCGTACGCGTCCTCAGCTCCACGCGGCGTCTGAACGTGCGCCCTGACGTGCTGGTGTCAGGCTGCGGGCGGGACGGGCGGCGTTATATGAGAGGCGACAGTGAGCGCGTGCAGAGCAGGCGCGGGAGAAGGACACGGAGGCAGCGAGGGGGGCTGGGGAGGAAGCAGCAGCAGGCCGAGGGGCCCTCTCTCGTAGACAGTTTGACTGATGACATGCATTAAACAGTTAATCTGTCTGATTGAATGTTTGCTTCCTCCAAATTGAAACATTAAACAACAAGGCGAGGGAGCGGAGGGAGGGAGAGCCCCAGGATGGGGAGAGGGATATGGCTTCATCTATTGCCCAAATCATGCAAAGCATGAGACCGGAATATATAATATTGTCCTGTGAGCCACGGAGAGAGGGGGATTGGAGGGAGAGGAGGGAGATTGGAAGGGACAGAAAGAGAGAGCGAAAGAGAGAGAGGTGTGAGCGAGGGAGGGAGGAAACAGGGGGGCGCGTTGAAATAGGAAGGAAGATCACTCTCAGTGCCAGAGGTGTTGGGTTAAGAAAAGAGAGTCAGAGAAAAGGTTGAGAGAAAGGAGAGAAAAAGGAGAGATCCGGTGGATGAAGTGAGGAGGGAAGCTTGTGTCCGAATCTATAGAGTCACTGGGCAGAGCCAGCACTACGCCACAGTACTTTATTAAAGATTTAGAGTAAAGCCTGACTGAATTTGTGTTTTAAAATACATGTGTGTAACAAATAATACATATTTTCATTGAAGACTATCGCGAGCTAATAGTTTTGCTCATAATGACATTTGAGATTAATAATAATTGATCACATTTATAATTTTTTTATTTATCACAAACCAATTTAGCAGGGAAATCACAAACATATTGTAAGATACTTGTGATTGACAATAAATTACAGTGTTCCTGCATAAACAAAATCCAAAATCAGACACAATACATTTTTAATTTTTTTTCTATATCCTGTAGATGTTGTAAATATCCTGCATTCAGTCTTTAGGGGTGATTACACTGATGTTTCAAGCAAGCCTTATCTGACTGGGTGTTTGTTTACCTAGTGGTCTGATATTACAATAAGAGCCGCCGCTATTTCCTAGCCCGACTTTACTTCCTTTGGCCTTGACCCTTTTCACAGAATACTGAAAGCAAGATTCCTCCTGTCACGTTATACAGGTTGGCCTAACTGAGTAGACCCTAATATATATATATATATATATATATATATATATATATATATATATATATATATATATTTTTTTTTATTATTATTATTTATTTTTTCATAAATATCCATTCAAACCTTTGGGTCTCAAAAAACGTATTACATATCCTAGTAAATACCTGTGCTTTCTAACTGAGCCATTCCAAAGATGATCCGTTTTTGGCAGGGGATTGTAGTTGGATTCTGCCATTTCTGAAGTCATTGTGTTAGTTCTTTGTCTGCTTTCTCTGATCTCTATAAACGGTTGGACAGATGAAAGGACGAGGAAGGAGCGCGCTGGTCGGCTGGACGGACAAGCAGAGAAAGCGGAGACTCTAACTGTGCCTGGGATGGACCAATGGAAGGAAAGACCATGACCTGGCCCACGGACAGATGGACAGCTAAATGGTGTAGCATTAACAGCCGGGCTTCTGCAGAAATGTAAGCGGCAGATTGGGAGAAATTGGGTGACCCCTAGCTGGTAATGTGATATGTCGCTTAGCCTTACCTCGACCCCTTTACCCTCGCCAGGTCCCACAATCACAACGCTCCAAAATGGCTTTCCCTCCGTCTCAAGTGCATATTCTTCTCAATCAAAATGACGGTCATTTTCTCCCTCTAACTGAATCTCAAGCAGCACTAGAACGGCGTATAATTGCACCAACAGACACTCGCTGTGTCTTGATGAACACATGAGTTTAGACCGGCATTTTCTGTCCAAACCGCCGCCAGTGAGGAAGGAGGTGAAGGGGAAAAAAACAACAGCAGCAGCGGCGGCGGCGGCGGCGGCAGGAGAGAGATGAAAACATTAATGGATAGGTTGCGGGATGGACGGATAAATTGATAGATCTTTCAGAGAAGGTCAAACTTCTGTGCCCACACACAGGACCATCATGAAGAGAAGAGGAATTGATTGCCGCTCACAAAGGCGCTGAAATGACCAGAGAAATTATTTTCTGGGCAATGAACATTTCTAGGAGGAGGTGTGGGGGGCCGGGCGGGGGGTGCTAAGAGGGGATATGGGGCTGAGCGGGGCGGGGGGGCAAAGCTTTCTCAGAGCGTATGAAATGGCTCAGGCAAACTGCTGTCAAATAGAGTTGTTGGAAAAAAAGCTCATTGAGTGAATCTTCAAGTAGACTCACACCAACATGGATGTGAGATTGTTTGTGTCGGGTTTGTGTGTGTGTGTGTGTGTGTGTGTGTGTGTGTGTGTGTGTGTGTGTCTGTGTGTGTGCGCGTGTGGGCACGCGCGCGCGTGTGCGTGTGTGTTTGTGTGTCTGCTTGTGTTCCTATTTTTGTGTATATTTCCGGGCCCAAATAATAAGATGATTTTTTATTGAAAATGATTTAGACATTTTTGGAATCAGTGTGGTAACATGTATCAATGTTAGTTTTTAATAAATTTAATAAATAAAGGATTTGAAGGAGAATAATGCTATAACATACAGACAAATATATATATATATAAAACATAATTTCCAAAAAGTACTACAATTAACAGAATTCTTTTTTTACTGCTCCCATGGGCCTATAATGTTAAACTGTTCAATGAGTCTTCATCACAGATTACAGGAGTCCCCCGCCCCACGCACACACACACACACACACACACACACACACGCACACACACACACACACACACACACACACACACACACAGACTACTACACCATAAACATCAGTCTCGCGCAAATGATTCCCCATCAACCCTGCTCCATTGGGGAGCGATAATGAGCCCTGTGTTGACACATCAACACAGCCCCTATACCCCTCTAAAGCCTAGGCCCCGTACCCCTGCGCCTCACCTCGGCGAACCCCGTTCTCCCACCACAACGCGGCTCACAGAAGTGTACCATGTCTCCCATCACCATTCCTAAAAACAGCTCATTCCCTTCCTCGTCCACCCTCCACACTCCTAGCTTCGAATATCAATTGTACCTCCTTATTCTACCCCCCCCCCCCCCCCCCCCCTGCGTGTCTAATGGCTCTCAGATGGATGGAGCAGCGAGACTCGGGGCCTCTCTATCCACTGTGAGCCCCCCGACAAATGGCCGTGGGTTCGCGATGGCAAATATGCAGATGGGTGCGAGAGATGGAGGTGGGTGGTGTGTGTGTGTGTGTTGGGGAGGAGGCTGGGCGGGGGATGGCTCATGTGTGTATACACAGAGTTGAGGTTGATTGCTAGCACAGCGAGGAGCCATTAGGGAGAATCCGCACCCTAATCATAATGTATCACTTACTTATTAAGCGTTAATTACAGCACACAAATACATCCCGGGCTCCCTGGCAGGGGGGGGGGGGGGGGGGGGGGCTTGGGCTCCACCAGGGTGGGTGGGTGAGGGGGAATGTCAGTGGCAGGCAACGGGGCCGTATTAATTTATTCTTATTTATTAATTCCCCTAATTAAAACAACAAGGCTGAGCGGTGGAATGGTGCGCTGGTGAAACAAATGGAGGCTGGGAGGCGGCGGGCGGCCAGGCGTGAAGCGGCCCGCTCCTTAAATCATGTGAAGTGATGGCGCTGCTTCAGCTGTTCATTATTACTGTATTGCACTATGCAATCGGGCTTCAACCAACAACCCCCCTCTCACACACACACACACACACGCACACACACACACACACACACACACACACACACACACACACACACACACACACACACACACACACACACACACACACACAGCACATTATTTGAGTTACTGATAACAGAACAAGCCCCCCCTCCACTCAAACAGAAGTTGCTATTTTTCTTCTCTGTCTTTTACATACTCTCTCACTCATCACTTAGTTGCATTCTCACTCACTCACTCACTCACACACGCAAACATACACATACACACTCACACGCACACACACACTCTCACTCACACACAAACACACCACACACACGTTTACATTCTATCTCACTCATCACTTAGTAGCGTTGTCCTTACTTACACAGACACACGTACACACATATATAGACATGCAGAGACTCACATACAAACATACCCTCTCATATACACATTTAGACACAAAGACTTGCAAACACACAAAAAAAGACAGACACTCCATCAAACACACACACACACACACACACACACACACACATACACACACACAGATGTTATGAACTGATTCAGGGGTGGCAGTCTACATTATCATTATGTCAGTAACTGCTTTTCTCGGCCTATCAAAATACAGCTCTCCATAAACACATCCTTATGAAAGCCATAAAATTAGACAGAAACACTCAATCTTTCAATTTGACTGTAAAATGTTTACACTTTCCTCCCCAGTGCGTTTAGTATCTATTACAGTTACTAAACTGGCTCTCCCATTTTCTCAAATGCGTCCATCTATCTTGCAGACTCCTCATTCTTTCCAGAATACATTCTTTCAATTTCCTGGTTCTTTCTATTTCAGCGCTCGGAATATGGCCCACCTGAGCGGCTAAAGCGACGGAGGGGCTCAGTAATGGCGTTAATGCCTAGTAATACAGCCCAGATATTATAATCTCAACACTGTCACATCGCGTTAGCCGCGAGAGACTGACGTGTCAATGCCACGGCGCGCAGGTGACGCGCGGGGCTCAGGAAGCGTGGCCCGGTAATCGCCCAAAACAGACACGTTTATTTTGAAGTGGATTTTTTTTTTTGTCTCTCCAAATCATCCCCCCCCCCCTTTTGTTTTATAGGACGGCGCTGGAAAATGATCCATCCTCCTTCCTGCTGCACGAACCACCATCGCAAGCGGCCGCGCTCGCTCGAGGGCACGATGCGTCTGTGATTTATGCGAGTGTGTAATTGAGTGTTAATAAAATTGTGTCCGGAGCGAGTGTAAATGTGTGTTCAAGAAGCACTGTGCGCGAGTTTTTGTGTAATTGGGTGTTATCGATGTTGTGTTTGTTGGCGCGAAAGTGTGACTGGAAAGGTTAGCCTTTACTGTCTGCTTTCAGTTAGGGGGGATACTTTTTGGAAATGTTGTTATAGACTTGTATTTTAAAGCACTGTTCTCTTCTTTTAATTGATTATAGGGCTATTGAAAGCATTATTGTGTGAGGTGATATTTGTGTTGTTAAGTAATTCATCGTACAGAAAACATTGACATCCAACTAGATTTAACCTTGCTCACTATCTCCTTTGGCATTAATGTATATTATTCAATTGAAAGAATAGTTTGATATCATTGAGTGCAGCTCTTCAATTGCGGTGACAGTGTTGTGTAGTCATAATCTCAATGTCAATCGGAAAATGCCCTTGAGTACATTTAATTTGATTCATGTTCTGTTCTAGTAGATGTATTGTAGACTGTTGTATTTTATGCAGTAGCAGGACAGCATGTTTCTGTGTGTATGTGTGTGCGTGTGTGTGTGTGTATGTGTGTGTGTTTGTGTGAACAAGAGAGAGAGGTTGTGTATTAATGTGGTTATGTGTACCATTTTAGTTTGTGTGTATGTGTGTGTGAGTAGTGAGTTCACTTTGTAGTGTGTTTAGTGCGTAGTTGTGTGTACCGTGTGTGTGTGTGTTTGCGTGTGTGTGTGCGTGTGCGTGTGGTGTTTAATTGATGCAGGCTGAGCATCGATCCCTCCCGCCCAGCCTAATGAAGGCCTGATTGGTTTGTGAGGGCTGGCTGGTTCTGCTTAGATGCGTCTGCCTGCTGCCCTGCTGCAAACACACACACACACACACACACACACACACACACACACACAGACACACGCACACACACACAGACACACACACACAGACACACAAACACACACACACACACACACACACACACACACACACCACACTCAATTCAACATCATTCTTTTCACTCGCTCTCCTGTTCCCATGCTTTGTCTCTGTCTCTCTCTCTTTGCATTTTATCCCTGTCTTTCGCTCGGGCTGCCCATCTAAAATCTCTCCTTCTCCTGTTGTTTTATAACTCTTTCGCTCTTGGGCTCTTCTATTGGATGGATCTACTATTCCATTCTCCGAATGTGAAATCGTAAAAAAACTTTTCGTATAGCCATAATTTTGAGATGTATTAAGTCACAGGGATGAAAGATTTTTGCGATTGTTAGAGTGAACATCAAATCACATAAAAAAACATATTATGTCTTTATATATATATTTATTATATCTCACACTCCCTATTTCCTTTCCAGACGGCTGTTTTGATATGAAGAGATGTACAATTATTTATTCACTACTAAAGTCATCCATGTTGGCATAGAGTTACATAGGAACCTCTCACTGGCTCGACTATAGGATCAGTAACTCTTCCTGTCTGTCAGTCAGTACGTCAGACAGCACGTCAGTCAGTACGACAGTCTGTCCATCCACTGTTGTTGTATTCTTCCAGTGGCAGGCACACTGATGAATGTCTTTTACGTGTCACTCTCTGCTCAACACAGACACAGGTGTTACGCAGACAAAGGCATTACACACCAATGGTGTTAATGGCTTGTCAGACGGTCACTTTTACACAACCAGTCATTAAGATAGACAGATGACTGCCATCAGGTTAGCCCTCTTTAGCTCCATTTCTCTTCTGTTCGTCTTTGTCTCTCTGTCTCTCATCCTCTCCCTCCCCATTTCTCTTCATGCATTTGTGTGACAGGATGTGTCTTTATATTTGTTGTTGGGTTGACTTTTGTATAGGTTAGTTTTGTGTGTGTGTGTTTGTGTGTGTGTGTGTGTCTGTGTGTTCACACTTGCGTGCCTGTGTGTGTGGGAGTTTTAAATATGTATGTGTATTTGAACATATATTTGTGTCTGTGTGTACATCTATGTGTATGTATCTATGTGTT
>NC_136934.1:33674680-33679680 GCF_949987615.1 Pollachius pollachius
TCCGCTATCTGGACACTGTCTACATATATTTTCCGAATCTCCCGTCGCAGTCACCGGGTCAATTTTCCGTTTCACGGCCACGGGAACACGGCTCTGCGTGGCGGTGCGGCTGATAGAAACTTAAAGGCGGCTGAGGTGGAGCTGATGCGCACGAGCTTCTTTCTTCCCGCCTTCCCCCTTTCTCCTCTTGTCTCGCGCCTCCGCGCGCGGACCTTTCTTCCCTGATCAATTCCTCTCGCACGCGGTAGCCCGTACACCTGCTCACTTTCCTCACTGGCAGGGAGAGAGAGGTGACTCCTTTAATTTTACACAAACTTTAAGTTTCGCGTTCCGGAACATTGGCGACTTTTCTCTTCATTCCCGCGGACGGCTTATGATCCTCTTTGGTGAACTTTTGTGTTGCTCCATGCAGGACAACTTTTTCCCTCGCATTATTTCCGCACGCTCCATCGGTTTCATCCCCTTTTTTTATTTTCTTTCTTCGTCGAAACAGCGTTTAAATAGCAGCAGTGTACTCTGTTGAAAGTCGTGTTGTCAAATGAAAGAGCTCGTGCTGTAAATTGTCCAAAACGGTCGGTCCGTTACGCACGACGTCAGGACTCCGGAAGCTCAGTTGGGACGTATCTGGCCGGTCGATGGAGGCGAAGGTAAGCGTCCCGCTCTTTACATCTAATCTGTCCTTGTTTAGCAACAAGGGATGTGCGGGGAAAACTGTTCAAACCAGAGTTTAAGGAAACGGTGTGGTGGGCGGACAAGGGAATACACGTGTGTAGCTGCAGTTGTATTTAAAATAATTCAACTCATATGTGAATGTTCACGTTCATACGTATATGCTGCTTTGATATGTTATTGATAGAGCAGAACTTTTAGATGGATAGAATTACATTATCGTGGTGGTAAAATAGTTGGTATATTAAAGGGCATCACAAGCCAGTTGAAGTGAGTGTTCACAAAAAACTAAAAAGCTAAGTTTCATCTTCAACAACAACAACAATTGTGGCGTAAGCGTTTTGCATGCATGTCTAATTAGAACCAGAAGGTGAAATCATATATAAGGAATGATATAGGCATATAACGAGAGCAGTGTCAAAGCATCCATATACCTTCATGGTCATGATTGATGATTCAGTTACAAGTAGGCCTATAAAGTACACGCAGTAGCCTGATTTTAACAATAACGATACTGATAACCTGCCAATAATAACTTATTCTTCAACACAGTTTGTATAATTGGTGTTTTGGGATTTCACTAAACTAGATAATATGTTTATTGTGCATTTTATCTGAGTGACGCATCCATTGACATCAGTGACATCCAGGTGGACGTCGTCACTGTTTCCTGAAGCCGGGTAGAAAGGGGTCTTTATAATGTAAGGTAGACCAGAGCTTTGAGGAACCACCCCATGTCCTCTTGTGTCTACAGACTGCGTAGCCATCCATTTTGTTTGCAAAAACAAACATAGCAGACTCTTACCGTGGATGCCACGTCTAATGGTGGAATGATTTGGAAATCTTGAATGTTTGGGTTTTACACACACAGTATCTTTAGTTTATCTTACTGATTACCAAAAGTCCATGTGCACCAGTGTATTAAGCAAACTCTCTTGCTCTCTCTCTCTCACACACACAAACACACACACACACACACACACACACACACACACACACACACACACACACACACACACACACACACACACACACATACATACACATACATACGCATGCATGCAGACATGCGTACACACACACACACACACACACGTAATGCAACGATAGTATGGATGTTCTCACATTGCATATAGTGTACATTTCATTTCAAACTCTATTACGTCTTTAAACAGAAAACATGACATTTCGTGCAAATGGTTTTGCCATTTGTTACATGACCTTTGACATTTTATAAGGCTATATCCACATAATGGACTTTTATTTATATTTATTTATTTAAGTCAACAATCAATTGAGCGCTATGTTTACCTACACCTGTGGCTGCTTGGAGGGCAGCTGGAATAATTGAAGCCTGTTGAGGGTTTTAATTTTTCTCCAGGTCACAAAGGTCTGATACCTTGGCTTTCAGTGGTCACCCTACCTTTACTCAGGATGTTCCAGGACGAGGGTCTCTTCCCCGGGTCAGTAGTAGGACTTCCACACAATTCTGTGGGCTCCTGTTCTGAGAGGATCAGGTCCAGACAGAATAGCAGTGATTCCCATTGCAGGACAGCAGGGCTAGGAGAGTGCAGAGAAGATCCCCAGCTAAGACACTGTCGGGATACTTTCCTTCTGATGTCCACGTTTTATACAGTTCCCTGCATGCCGTTCTGACTCGGTCTCAGGCGGGAACGTCTTCTCTAACCTGAGTGCTCTCGGACCAATGTCTGTTTCAGACCGAGAGTCTCCTCCATCGATTAAGCATTACCACCACCGCCCCCTTTGGCTTGTTAGGACGACGGCGACGCCATCTCGGAGGTATTCAAACGCTCGCTAAGCAGCGGCGCCAATATTTATAGGGGCTTTAAGGGGTTCATTAATGTCAGCAGGGGATTGCCGGGCAGCGGGGGGGATAAAACACCCATAAAGGCCTGGCTGGAGTGAGTCCCCCATGGCCTGAGACCGGGACGTTGTACGTACAGTCAATGGCTCGAATCATTGCTCCTTGTTTTTATTACTGCTCGGCCGACATCTATGACACCGTTTGAGGTGGCTAATGCAGAATTATCAGGGACAGTTTGTAAAATGGCCATCCCCAGGGAGGGCAGGCGGTGGCAGACTACGGCGGCCGTAATGCCCACTCTGTTGTACCAAGGAAGTGTCTTATTTCACTTTTCCCAGATTCCTTG
This sequence comes from Pollachius pollachius, assembly GCF_949987615.1. Lineage (NCBI taxonomy): Eukaryota > Metazoa > Chordata > Actinopteri > Gadiformes > Gadidae > Pollachius > Pollachius pollachius. The sequence continues at coordinate 33,677,521 of NC_136934.1, forward strand.
ATCATCATATAGTCAGTATATCAGCTAAAGAGTATCTATATCAACGTTGAGGTCAAATAGCAATCGTTGTTATCATTTTGTCACCCTTCATCTTCGAGGATGCTGGTGTTGCCTTTGTGTCGGGTCTGTCGGTTGTTGCAAAGCATCATGGTTAATTCAGTGGTACATTTGTGATATGATTGTGCGATTAGTTTATTTCCCTAAAATATATGCGACACTGAATTTAAGGAAATAGACACTCAACGCAAATAGCTGACACCCAATTTATACTTTGTGATAAATTTTCCACAATGAAGGTTTAAATATTCAGATCGGTCCCTGCGATTGCATCGAGCATTAGTTTGGTTAGAATTAATACACTTATCTTAAACTGTGCTTATGGACTTCAGCTATTTTTCGCTCTGGTTTTTGCCCTTTTCATTACCTTTGTGTTATTAATATTTGCCCCCAGAGCATTCTTTGAAACAATAACAATTCTCTCTACCCCGCCCTCCCCTTACTTCCTTAATTTACTCATCATACTCCCTTCAGGCCCAATCAAGTTCAGTTTGAACTGTGTCTCTTACTTAATTATCTACTTTACCTCAATCTGTTTTCCCCTGCTTTAGCATCCCATAATTTCATACACCCCCTAAATCAGACGCTGATTCTCGTCAAGCCTGTCCTCTGTTTAGGAGTCACTGAACCCCCAGCATCCACCCCAACATTCCCCCACTCTCCCGCTTCTCTCCCACTTAACCCCATATTTCACAGCTGAACTGGGGCTAATTTCCAACTAGTCCCGTGAACAGTGTTCTCTCTACCCCCAGCACACGCTTAATTACCCGCAATTAAAGCCCACCGCTAACGAGAAAATTACTCCGTTATGAGATTACTTCAAAAGGAGGAGAGAGCAAAGTAGAATGGTTGAAAGGGAAAGTTTGTTTGGGATGGGGGGGGGGGGGGGGGGGGGCTTGGGGCCTCCGGGCTCCCGGGGAAAGAGCTGCTCTGTCAAATGGACCCCTCAGGATGCCTTGGAAAGAGGCAGTAAGCCGATATCCTTCCGGCTATCCCCACAGCTGTAGACAATGATATTCAGCACCAAGACGCCGGCGTCGACTGGAGATCACACACGTGTTCATCCTAGTAATGAAGTGGAAGATGGGCTCGGAATGCTTTACTGGGAAGGAGGAAAGTACGTTTGTTTAGTCCTTTCAGACGCAAAAATATGCATTTTTATTTATCAGATATGTTAATAACGCCAAGGCAGTAGATTTGCTGACTTGACTAAACCTAAATCCATATTGACTATAATTTTGCTATGAAATCTCAAAAATATAAAATCTGCATCAGCTTAAAGGGATGAAAGAATATTAAGTCTGAATGTCTCTCATCCATGTATGATATCTTGATGGCACTCTTCAATGTGTTACAGGCAGTCTGGTAGTTTTCAAATTAATACCAACAAGACAATATGCTGTATTTTCATACTTGCTTCAAAAGTACAAGAGCCTTTTGCAGGATTCTCTTGCCTTAGCGCCCTTAGCTGTTTACAAGGTGAGCGATGCAATGTTAGAATTGCAAAACATTTCTCACTTTACATTCCCAGTAGGCTAACTCTTGCGTTGAAATAGACCATGCACACAGTTTGTTATAGCTAACAACTTGTATGTCAAGATTTGCTTGACAGGTTCAAGCAGCCACAGCTGTGTTAAGTTATCGTTATTTAATGTTGCTATTATTATATGTGTTTAATTATACTTCAATGTGACAGCTGCTGTAGACCACAAAACTATGTGCTGAAGCACATTTTGTTTATCTTCAGGTTGAGCTTATGTATTTGATTATTTCAATGACGTATGCTTGTCCAATGCTTATCTTAATAACACCCATTCATAATCACAGCTTTACTCAGCGTTTTCTGACTTCACCAGAAATATTGCTGTTTTAAAGAAAGATTTCAAGATTTAAAATATTCAGCATGAATATGAGATAAGGAATAATTTCCTTATCTCAAATTACACTCATTTGCTTTCTAAGATTGACCAGGTGAACTGAGAGACCGCCAAGAACACAGTGGGTACCTGGCACCCCAGTCCATCCTACTACAGACCCTTGTACCTTGTTACACGGATGAGACAAGCCCTCCACAGCGCCCCTCCACCCACCTCCCCCTCCACC
>NC_136934.1:33681286-33693786 GCF_949987615.1 Pollachius pollachius
GAGTTGAGCCTGAAGGTGTTGAGAGGGAGAGAGGGATGATGAATGTGCGTGGAACAGGGATGAGAGACGGAGCAGCATGAAAGAGTTTGCTGTGAAGGATGGCGATGCGGCCCCGCTCAGGGAATGATGAAACGTTAATTAAAGTAAACGAGCTACCTGAGCTCCCAGACTAACCCCTTGTCACCCTCTGTCAGCAGACGGGCTGAACCAACGCGGAGGGGGTAAGCCTAAATGGAAATTTGGGTGAAAATGGGAGAACTTGGATAATCCAGCAGTGGCTTTCTCCCGGGACCGAACATTCGCGTAATGACTGAGAGTTTGAATCTCTAGCGCAAAGTTGGGGTCGTAGGGCGTACAGTAGGGCTGTAGCCAGAAGAGGCCTGCATGGTAATTGGACAAACTTATTTCTCTTTAACTATTCGTGTCCGAACTCAAGTCTGCAAATAAAAAAATAAATATTGTAGTATAATTGTTGTAGTATATATGCAAAAATAATAAGCACCACAATCCTGTTATAAATATAAGGCCTGATCCTATATTTCTAAATTCGAAATAAATGTAAATATTATTCGAATTATTTTAAAAACGAGGTCATTTTAATTATGACTGCGCGGCGACGTTACGAATTTCTAATCGATGTGTTTCGTTGAGGGCCAAGCGATCATCGGCTGCACCGTAGCAAATAATAATATAGAGGAAAAAAAACATTCTTGCAGACGTTTCTCCACATTATGGATATTTATTTCACGAGAAGTCTATACATTTGCAATCACCTTTGTTGTTTTTCCTAATGCTCATATTCATTCAATTAATCTCAGGGCTAATTTGTTTATATCTTTTTTTTTTTTTACTTTGTTTCGCTATCACTCTCTCCGTTTTTTCATCTCTCTCCAACGATTATCCTGCCGTCTAATTAGAAATCGATAGTGCTGGGCCGGCGGGTATTTGCAATGTGTTTGTGGACGTTGAGGACAATTCCCCGGATAGACCGAGAGAAAGAAGAGAGAGGAAGATCGTAAGAGGAAACTGTGCGCCACTCTGTGCAAACACGCACGCACACACACACAAACACACACACACACACACACACACACACACACACGCGCACAAGCGCACACGCACACACTCATACACTCATACACACACACACACACACACATACACAGACGCATTTTAGTATTCTGAAAGCCAACTTTACAGCTCGCAGCTATTCTTTTTAAAAGGCAGTAAAAAGTGGGGAAGGAGAAAATGAAAAGAATATCATTTTTAACGATTGACGCAGGGGATTTCGACGGAATTATAGAGGAGAGGTTCAACGCCTTTTCAGAAAACAAACAAATGTTATCTAGGCTATAGGCCTAGCGGAAAAGCATTTGTATAAGGCTATTACTCACTATTGTGTACAATACAGAAAAACAAACGGGCCTGATAATATAGGCCTACTGCTTATACAAATCATACTAATAGGTCTACATTAAATAGCATAATGCAAATGCTGTTATTGTTGGAAAGAGTCCTTCTGGTCAATGTTTAACTGTGAGGCCCGTGTGATTCCTGATTCTCCTTCCCGCGCGGCGGAGTCTGTCTGTGCCTCTCCTCGTGTCTGCCTGATTCCGCCGCCGACCCGGTGTCTCTTCCGCTCGGCGCGTCCCGCGGAGAGGAATCGGTCGAGCCAACGGGTTAGCGCCATTACGCGCGCGATCGAACCTAACCACGTTAAGGAGCACAGATGCTGCACGGGAAAAAAAAACACAGTGCTCAGAGTGAAAAAGGAATAAGAGCTCGCACTTTTATTAGTTTGGCCTACACACACCACTGTGTTTACCGTATGTGCTCCCGTCTTATTGGTTCGCCCATAATCACCTTTACGTGTTGTTTTCCCCCCGTGTTATGTGTTGATTTAAAATGAGATGCAGTCTCCCCCGCCTCACTGTGTTCCGGCCCGTATAGTCCTGGTGCTGTTCTCCCTATTTCCCTCTGCCTGGGATGTTTTTTTTTACTGTATAGGAAGTGTCATATTGGGGAATGCGCCGCGTTTCACCCCCGCTCGACGAAAAGGCGAAAGTTGTGTACCCTCATTGTTGCTTCATATTTCGTCAGCCACTATGATGTTTAACTTTGGTAAAACTATAATATCTTGTGTGTGTATGTGCGCGCGCGCGTGCGCGCGCGTGTATGTGTCGGTATGTGCGCGCGTTTGTGTGCGTGTGTCTGTGTGTTTGTGCGTGTGTGTGCGCGCGTCTGTGTGTGTTGTGTGTGTGTGTGTGTGTGTGTGTGTGTGTGTGTGTTTCCATAGTTGTGGTAGTTTGGGGGGCAGTCCTTGCCTTTCTGTCAGTACATCTCTCCATCTCCGCGCGCTCATTAAACGTCCCTCTCTCTCTCCACAGTTCCCCGCGTGCTTTCGCTTCAACTCCCGCCCTTCTTCCTTCGCGCCTCGCGCTCCCCTTGCCTATGGCTATATGCTCGTGAAAAATGTGTTTACAAAACTCGCTCTCTCGCAGATCAAACCACGCGGACGAATCAAAGACTTTGGAGAGAGGAGGGGTGGAGAGAAGGGTTTGTGTGTGGGGGGGTGAAGGGGTGTAGAGGAGAGGAGATTCTATTATTTTTTCCTTCTGTGTGGATGTGTCTCCATGCCTTCTTTGGTAATGCAATATTTTTAAAGCCCCAAACAACTATTTGGATTTCACTTTTAAACATGAGATAATGCACTATTGATGTCTCTTTCTCTCTCAGCTCACGCAACGCGGCTGACGTGGTAACATAGTGCAACAGTGTTACAACTTATTAAAAGTGCAGCCTAGTAGTTTAAAGCGTGGTGTTTGGGGCCGTCAAATATAGGGCGCGCGTTCACGAGTGGCGGACGCCAGCAACACCTCGTTTGTCATGTGAGGATTATAGAGATATTATTCAAAAAAAAGATTATCAAATAATACGGGAGAATGGTGTCGTGCTGCTGTGCTTGTCTTAAAGCCCATCAGCTGAAGGTCGTATCAAAGGAGACGGCGGATGAAGGGGGCAGAGAGGAGAGAGACGAAGAGGACGAACAGTTGACGAAGGGCGAGTGAAGAGACAAGTGTCAGGGTGAGAGAGAGGGAGAGAGAGAGAGAGAGAGAGAGAGAGAGGGGGGGGGGGGGGAGGGGTGGCAGACAGACAGGCCAGGGGAGCGATTATAGCAGGGTTTATGTATGAGCTATTGATTGAGTCGGTGGTGACTTCTTGAGTGGTTAATTCGGGAAGTGAGAGCGATAGAGAGAGTAACTCACTGACCATGGGAGGGAGGGAGGATACAGAGGGGAGGGAGGGACGAGGAGGGAACGAGGCGTCTCTTACAAGTACATTTCCTCTCCGGGTAAAACGGCAAAAACGCAGCTTTTCTTTGGAAACCAATGGCAGAATAATCAGCTCAATTAGGCTACCATGCATGCATCGCAGTCCACCCTTTTCATTTCAGGGTGCCACAGCAGCTGGCACCGCTGCCTCTGGGACAGCAAGAAGGTCCTGGGTTCGAACCTCCTGGGGTACCTTTCTGCGTGGAGTGTTTATGTTCTCCCTATGTTCACGTGTCTTTTATCCGTGAGCTGCTGTTTTACTCCCACACCTCAAATACTAGAAGTTAACCTTCCTGCCCTGCCCATAAGCAAGGCAAGCGCACTAGCTCCAGTTGGTCCCCGGTAAGATAGGTTGTGTTAAATGCAGAGAATGAATTTCCACACGGGGATTTATGAAGTACATAATTATCATCATTAGTATTATCATTATTTGTTTGCTTGTTCTGTAGAATATACGTTGACCTGCAAACTGCGTGCGTGCGCGCGTCTGTGTGCGTGCGTGTGAAAATGTCACGGTGGATGTGTGCTTCCTGATGAGTGAAGGTCCGCTCGCCGGCGCAGTTTCTTTTCCTTTTTCTCCCTCCCCTCTCTCCTCTCTCGCGGAGGTTTTGATCTCTCAGCCACGAGATCAAAGGCGCTCTCTGGCTATTAGTCAGCGCGAGCCATTGATCCCTCATCGATCCGCGCGAGACACAGCCGCCCCGTGAACACCGAACGAGGCTCCCCAAAGCTCTCTCGCGCGTCGGGAGAGAGAGAGAGCAAGCAGGAGAGAAGGAGAACGCAAAGGGGGGCAAAGTGTGTGCGTGCGTGCATCCGTGTGTACGTGGGGGTGTGTACTTTACACCGGGCGCGGGTAGAGCCAAGCTCAAGCTTTTTCTTTGCCGCGGGACATGAAACAATGAGGCTCGAGCCGGTTTTAATAAAGCGCGCTTTCCCTCCTTTCAACTCTGGCGCGAGGCGAACGAGCCGGCAGCGGAGAACGATCGATAATTAATGACGATGAATAATTTAACCCTATCGATTGATATTTTTTCTTCCCCCTTTTTTTTGCCATCTTTTCCTTATTTCTTAATGTCGGTGTTCCATATACCTTGTCATTCACACAAATCCACACCGGTCCGCGTCCACAAACGCATCCCTTCATAAGCTGGACGGGGCCCGCTCCTGTTGTAATTACCAGACTCGAATAACTTTTTTTTACCAAAATAAAGGGTTAGGTATATGACCAATAAAACTGTCAAGGCCTACATCACGCCATATTGTTGCATATATATTTTAATGAAATTGTGCTTTGAAGGAATGTCTTGGTCAAGGCACTATCCAAGACATTTTCTGATCTCTGTGAGATTTCATGAAGCCAATCCGAGCAGTCTTTATATTCCACTCATTATGCTAAATGCCTTATGTTGAGGGAAGTTTAGGACATTTTATAATTTTTCTTTCTGAACCAGTGTGTCAGTATCCAAATAGGTGATATAGCATGAGATGGATGTAATCCAACTTTAGTGTAAATCATTTTTAGAATGCACGTTTATATGTAATTTAACTATGATTGTAGGACCAAGATACATCTCACCTCATCTCAAAAGTTTAACGGTAGTCACTCGTTTATTGCCCAAAAATGTATCTTCTGCCAGCGTGCTACCGTTTTTTGACTGTGACAAACTCACCAAATTAGGTGACAAGCTCGCCCTTATGGACCATGTCTGGGCTGAACCAGGATACCCAAATGAATCATGTGCTTATAAGCCAACATTCACACCACATTACAACACCATTTAATAATGAGGTTGGAAATACAACCAAAGGACAAGAGAGGCAGTTCTGTATTCCCTCTTCCTGACCGTAACCCCCCTCCACGTACCACCACCACCGCCACCACCACCACCAGCACCACCAACACAACCCCCACCAGCTCCTCCACAACCACCACGACTACCACCACCACCACTGCACCACCTCCATCCCATCTTCTGTTTTTTCCCTGCTCCCTGGCTCTCCCTCTACCCTAACAAACCCATCGCACAGTCCCTCTGTTCTCGCACCCCCAGGCTGACCAGTGTGTCAGAGCTAACCAGGGAGAGGAACAGAGAGGAGGGGAGAGATGGGGCGATCCAGGGAAGGCACAGACCGGGAGAGAGAGAGGGAGAGAGAGAGGGAGAGAGAGGGAGGGAGAGAGAGAGAGAGAGAGAGAGAGAGATTGAACAAGAGAGAGGGAGATAGCGAGGAGAGAGAGAGAGAGAGAGAGAGAGAGAGAGAGAGAGAGAGAGAGAGAGAGAGAGGGTTTCAGTATATGGCAACCAAAAAGTAGTGGAAGATGAGAAAGATGAGTCTGTTTCATCTAAGGGGGGAAGAGAAAGCCAGATAGGCCAGACTCTTCACGCTCTCATGTTATTTTCTATATTTCTTTCATTTTGTGACCCATCTCTCTTTCCGTATTTAGACAGCACTGGAGACACGCTGTTGCCTGCATGTCAGCCAGTCCCATTTCCACAACTCCTATCAATCTCTGTGCACAGTGTCATCAAGCCCTGCTTCTTTATCTCTCCTCCGGGCCTCTGTCACTCCTGCTATGACCCACTAACTCTGGCTCTATGTAACATTCAGTTGTGCTTCTTACAACTATACCGCTAGGGTAGTTGAATGGTATATATATTTTTTGTCAAGAATCTTGATTCTAAGTTGGACATTTCCTGTTGTTGCATCACAATAAATAAATAACCTAGTATATCTTAATGTATTTTTAATATTGATACATTTAAAAAATCCCACACAATTAATCATTTGGTGGAAATAAATAATAATAATAAAAAAAAACCCTCAAATATTTATCAAGTGCGGAAATATAAACTAAACTGAAAATACTCTCGCCAAGTTAAACGTTGAATCAAGCCAGCATAGGTGAATGTATCCCTGACTTACCTCATGTCTACTTTGTCTTCACCGGGGACAGGCCCAGTCAATAATCTCACAGTCACCTTTGACGTTGACTAATTCAAGGTCTATGTCTCACCATTAATCACCAGAAGGAGCATGGCGGCAGTATATTATACGCTTTACCCCACCGTATCGCGGACCGGAGCCGATGTTTGGATGTCTTTGTGGGGGTCCTTGTCCCCTGGGTGGGGGGACATTGTGGAATATGTATTGAACACCCTAGTTTGCACCGAGTCCTCACAAAGCACATCGGAATGGGCGCTGGTTTTCCATGTGGAACAAACTGCCTCAGCGTTTGCACAATTAACATTTGTAATTGTAACCACTCAATTATTTACACAATGTTTTACAAGGTCTTTTGTTGAGAGGTAGCTCCTTTGTGTGGTCCATTGTGTTGGTAATCACTCGATGCAAACTGATTTTACACACACACACACACACACACACCGTGTTGTTTTTTTTGTAAGTACATGCCTGTACATGTGTGTGCTCATTATCTGCATGGCGCATCGTAATCTCTGGTAAACAAAATGTATTGTGTCTTTCAGCTCTGTGAGATAAGTGTGTCTCTATTGATCCAGGAAGTATCTACCAGTTTCATGTCTCTATTGTGTGTGCCTTCTATACCTGTATGTATGTGTGTGTGTGTGTCTGTGTGTCTGTGTGTGTGTGTGTGCGTGTGCGTGTGTGTGTGTTTGTGCCACACATCTCGGTGTGGGCACTGCATGGGCAATCCATTAGTCTATTTGTGTACCCTCCGTATCTGTCAGACTGTGACTCTGTGTGTGTACGTGCCTGTGTTTGTGTGTCTTTGTGTGTGTGTGTGTGTGTGTGTGTGTGTGTGTGTGTGTGGTGCATTTGTGTGTGTTCTTGGATATGTGTGTGTAGGATGTGTATGTGAGCTTGTAAATGTGCCGTGTGTTTGTGTGTGAGTGTGCGTGTGTGTGTGTTTTTGGTGTCTGCGTGCGCATCTGTGTGAGTTGCTGAGTGTGTGTGTGTGTGTGTGTGTGTGTGCACGATGAAGCAGCAGTATTCCCTGGACTGCTAGTTATAATGTTTCTGGGGGTGATGAGGGGGACTTGAAAGCCCTCTGCTGCCCAAATCAAAACTAACAAGGAAATGATGGGGGCTCCTTTATCTCCTCTCTGGCCTGGGGGTCCGAGAGGGGCAAGAGAGGGAGATCAGGGAGGGAAGGAGAGAGAGAGAGGGTGGGAGGGAGGGAAAGGGATGTATGTGTGTTTGTTGCCCTTTGTGTGTATGTGTGTGTGTGTGTGTGTGTGTGTGCGTGCTTGTGTGTTTTACCTATGTGTATGTAGTGGGGGGGGGGGGGGGGGGGGGGGGGAGCCTTCCTCTTTGATTTGTTAAAAATGCATTACCTCCGAAATCAAACGGAAAATTACTCTGCTGCTGAAGCAAAACATACAGAGCAGAAGGGGGAAGAGTGAAGCCAAAACAAGGTGTGTGTGTGTGTGTGTGTGTGTGTGTGTGTGTGTGTGTGTGTGTGTGTGTGTGTGTGTGTGTGTGTGTGTGTGTGCGTGCATGTGCTTGTATTTGTGTCCTTGTGTGTGTGTGAACAGATAGGATAGGGATAGAGGTATTCCCCAGTATAGATATACTAGAGATGGAAAGTCTACGTATAGATTCAAAAGCGTAGGAGGCCCATAAGCATTGGGTCCATACAAACACCACATCTCCAGAAGAGGACTGACATACAAAAGCAGTAGTTCAAGGGTGCCTGGTTCCTGATACAAGCCGTCTCCAAACCCACGGGAGCGGGGAGAAGGTATAGATTTCTACCACAACAACCCAGTAAATATGGAACATTTAAAGACCTACGCAAAGAAATGCCCTGAATATTATATTTAATGTCTTCAAAACTTTTTGAAGTCAGGCATGTCATAATTGTGCCAAGGCCGTTTCCCCGCCTGAAGTCAATTTTGGAGCCAATGGAATTCCCTGAGTCAGAGTCAAAGAGAGAACAGGGAACTATTATTTACATTATTATTATTATTATCATTATTATTATTATTATTTTTATCATTATTATTGGTTGCTAAATATTACTTTGGTTATTTGAGTTTGGGAAAGTATGTGCATATTTAGGAACAGCACCCGTAAGCCAAGGATGAAGAATAAAGAAATAATCACATGAACGATTTGAACAAAAACCTTGAGTGAGAGAAATGCATTCAAAGTTGAACGCTCCAAAGAAATTTGAGAGAGCCGCCTGAAAACACGAAAGATGAAGAGGAAAGGGAGGAGAGCGGGTGTAAAAGGCCACAGTCCAAAGACTATACAGAGAGTGGGAGAGAGGGCAAGATCGAATGAGAGAGAGAGAGCAAGAGAGCGAGAGAGTGTGAGTTACTGAGACACACACACACACACACACACACCCTCACACCAAACGTGAGAGCGGTTGAGGGAGGGTAGAAAGAGAGAGAGAGAAGAAAAAAGAAGGATAGAGAAATGCCTGGAGTTAGCAATAATAATTTATACAAACACACCTCAATAATTCACGTTTCATTTCAATGCTGCAGGGAAAATCCAAAATTCACAGAGCATAATTAAATAGAAGCAGAGTGATGGGAGCGATGGAGAGGCCAGCATTAAGATAGCTAGGAAACAGCAGTGAGTGGGGCATGCCTTCCATGGCAGCTTTGTAAAACAACACTGATGAAACTGTAATATCCAAACCAGGATTTCACCTTGTGCTCCCGTTGCTCGTCATGGAAACACGAGAAATCTCCTCTCCCCGCTGCCGACGGCGAGATGTTTTTCACGCATATGTTCTGCGTATACGAGGCGGTGTTATGATATAGAGGTCCCCAAGTGAGGCAACCTGGATATTGTGCATGGGTTCCCCCAAGTGGAGCCAGGAGAGGAAGAGTCAATATCAACGGTGGGCTGGGTTGAGGAAGTGTGTTGTGATGTTGTCAGGGAGATGCGGTGCTTTCAATCAAAGGGCTTGGTTGGGCTGGTTGGACTTTAGTGGTGTGAATGTACCCTTTAGATTAAAATAATAGTACAAAAACAGATTTGGGCCGTTTGCTGTTGATACGATATGTCGATATATTTTCAAGAAAAATAGAGTTATTTGGAGAAATTTTGAGCTCTTCGAGGCTACATTGATAATAATAATAATATTAATAATATTGTATAATATCAGCGTGTCAGACATTTTTTATCATTAAGAAAATGGTTTAAATAAACCATTTCATGGCTTTATCATAAGTATTGTTTTAGTTTTATGCAATACAGTCCCATCTATTACAATTTTTGTGACATTTAGAGATTATGACTTTTTTTTCCAACCTACCGAGAAAAAGTTGAATATTACACATTTTGTAATAGCACACATCAATTCATTTTATTCCTCTATATTTCACATTTTGCACTAGAAGTGTCCACCATGTTGCATCATACACACCTTCAAGTGACCAGACGAAGATCACATCCATTAAAAATCACATAAACCCTAACTTGCCATAACTCATATTGATTTAACATAACATTTGAACCCATCCTTCAACCCTTGGCAAATCAACTGTTTTTATTATTTTTTAATTACCTTCAATACGCTGCACTCTTCTACTTTGCCTGACTTAAACTATCTTAAAGTTCAGAATTTTCCAGATTCTATGGTACCTAATTATATGGGACCTAGTTCGATATATTACCTAATTCTATGGAATCAAATTCTACAGAACTTCATTTTCTGGAACTAAATTATATGGTTGTAATTCTATGGATCCCAATTATATCAAACCAACTACTATGAAACCCAACTCTATGGAAGCTGATTCTTTGACACCCAGTACTCCAGTAGTGTGTGTGTTCTTAATGTTTGTGTACTGTTCCTGTGTTCCAGGTGTTGAGGAGGAATGGACTGTAACTGCGTGAGCGATCTGCTGCTTCCGCCTGTGCCAACCCTGTGGACGCCAGGTATGACAAAAAGTATGAAAACCCTTAACACTTCTAAATACCAGTACTGTTTGAACAAATGATGGCGCTCAGGTCACTCTATTGAAGAAGAACATCTTTGGCCTTTCATGTAACGTGTTTGACAGATTAAGTAGCTCGCTCTGAGATTCTATTTCTTCAAGTTGTTTCTATTAAGTTAGCGAGTGCTAGAATTACTTAAGGATGAGTGAAAGAGCTTCCTAATTCTATTAGATATAAATGTGTCTGAGTGTGTGTGTGTGTGTGTGTGTGTGTGTGTGTGTGTGTGTGTGTGTGTGTGTGTGTGTGTGTGTGTGTGGATGCACAGGCCGGGCCTTATGCCCTCAAACTGCATCAATTGTCTGTCTCCCTGAGCGCTGTCATCATTCTCATGACCAATGTGTTGAAGCTAAAGGGCATTAGCGCAGACTAACATTGCTTACGGCAAGCAGCGTGATATTAAACACATCATCCCTCACTCCTAGCCCTCATCAGTCATCCAGACATCCACCCCCCATCCGCCCTCGGCAGGACCCGGCAGGCCCCGAACTCATCCTGCCACTTTCCTGCTCTCTGTGCCCAGGCATCGCCTTCCCAGACTGGGCATACAAGCCCGAGTCGAGCCCCGGGTCCCGGCAGATCCAGCTGTGGCACTTCATCCTGGAGCTGCTGCAGAAGGAGGAGTACCAGGGGGTCATCGCCTGGCAGGGCGACTACGGGGAGTTCGTCATCAAGGACCCCGACGAGGTGGCCCGCCTCTGGGGGATCCGGAAATGCAAACCTCACATGAACTACGACAAGCTGAGCCGCGCACTGAGGTATGGGTTCATGATTTAGCCTGAATCTATGTTTGTGTGTTTGTTTGTGTGTGTGTGTGTGTGTAGTGAGACACCACAGTCACTCTAAATGTCAGTCGATAACAGCATCTACTCTGTACATATGAGCCATATCAAGAGGTTTACTGGGGCCGTATTTACAGAGGATAACACAATGTTTACCGGTAGATTCAATCCATACTGGTCACACACACTTGAAGCGGTGCATGCCTGTCCATCCCCACGCTGGTGAAAATGGAGAGTGTGATAAGGCTCTCCCAGGTGCTTGTCAATACCTTCAATTTCTCCTTATCTGCGGACCCCGTCAATGAAAGCCAACCATTGAGCCGCCAAATACAAAATTCAATAACGCTTCAGAATTAAGCCCTCCATGTGAAATTGCTTGGACTTTCTCAGAATGCACGGCTCTATGCTCGCTCTCTGGTCTCTATAAGTTTGGGCTGGGGAAAAAGAACTTGCTCCGAAACTTGCCTGTTTAAGGCTACGCTATTACTATAATCTATACTTAAATAAGCACTTCTTGCCCTTAGCGCTTTACATTACCACGTCCCCACTTACACACACCACCCACGGTTCTTATGCAAATTCCTCCCCCCCCGCGTTCCCTTGGCCTCTCGTTAATGGAGGCTGTCGTAGCGGTCTAATTGTTATGAATTGGCTGGGGCCATAATTAGCCTTCTTGATTAGCCTCACTTAATTGCTCAATTAAGGGCCACGGCACAATTGCCACGCAAAGCAGAAACGCGCACATGCGGCGGCGCCGGGCCGAGCGGCGCTGCGGAGCCCTGATACGCACCAATAAAACTGAGATGAATCAAATGCTGATTACCTGCAGTTAAATGCTGAGGTGGTACGCTGTAGTGGAGGTGGCTGGCCCCCAGGGGGCCACACACACTGAACACTAAACACTAAACACTAAACATATACACACACACACACACACCCAAATACACACACGTACAAAGCACTAAGTATAAGCATACACAAAAATACACAGACACAAACAAAGACGCTAAACACACACACACACACACACACACACACACGAAACATGCGCATACACAAAACCACACAGACACACACAAAGTCACTGAACACACACACACACACACACAATACGCACACACAAAAGCTCTCCAGTGCTGCATTGAAACCTCCATCTCACAGCAGTGAATTCCCAGGGTTCTTCAATTTGGGGCATCCCTCTCCCCTCTCTAACCACCGCACTGCACCCTGCCACCGCCACCCCTCACCTGATTACCTGAACACCGAGCCCCCCCATCTGGGCCAGATGGCTCCCCTGTCCCACCCCTTGCCATGGAGAACGCTGGCATCCTGGCAGCCTGTACACGGTGACACCCTCGGTGGGTGGCGCCGGAAACTGGCACGTTGACGGCTTGACAGGCCCAGCGGGAGACACCTGAGGGTGGTTACCGTGGGGACGCGTCTCGTTGAG
>NC_136934.1:33696286-33841286 GCF_949987615.1 Pollachius pollachius
CTCTCCCTCTCCCTCTCTCTCAGGCGCTGCAGTCTCTGTTCCCCCGCCTGCCGGACTCAGGGCGGGTAGCGTCCCTATTCGACCGCGGGGCCACGGCCCCCAGCCCAGAGGGGGACAAGCTCAGGCTGGACGCCTTCCCCTTCCTCAGCTCAGGTGGGTCTTAAGCACACCGTCTCCGTGGGCGGTGGAGGTTTCGAAGGATTTCCAACGCAGCCCATGGGGTAGGGTAGTGGTAAGAGTGTCGGGGTGGACTTCCAGACGAGAGCTGCTGGGTCCCAGACCCGAGGGTCACAGCTGCCTATCTGTGGGCTACCTTGAGCAAGATGCTTAGCACTTAACTCATTGGTCCGCTAAGCATGCATCTGAAGTAAAAGATATATTTTTGGAATGAGGATTAAGAATAATTAAAAGGAGAAGAAGTGAGGAAGTGTGTCCATCGGCTGAATAGGTGTCAGGAGGGCTGGTATTAATAAAGTTTTGAATGAAGAGATTTGGGGTGAGGAAAGCCTTCCAAATGGAGGACGAACCAGGGTTGATTCATATGTGCTGGATGGAGGAGGGGGGTGGTGATTGTTAGAGGAAGTAGGGGAGCTGGTTGTCCCGACGACGCCCCGGGGTGAGGCAGCGTCCTTCAGGTGAGGAGCGAGGCCGGGGTAGAGCCTTCATTATGCACCACTTCCTGCCAGGGGGACAGACCCCAGCAAGGTGGAGGAATCATCATTCACACACCTATGTTCGTATGATCATTAGCATGTGCCCTTCTATATGGCGTATGTATGTATGTGTGTGTAAGCGTAATAAATTATGTGGGCATTTGTGTGTTGGCCCGTCAGTATATGTTGTAGGTTTTACCCTCAAATCTACCGCAGCTATTGGTTTCAGTGCCAATGTGTTGCAGTAGATGAAAATAGATTAGTGTGCTCAGAGATATCTATGTACTGTACATGCATGAACATATGGCTGTGTGTGTGTTTTTGTGTGTGTGTGTGTGTGTGTGTATGCATTCCGCACCCACACACATGCACACACATAGACACACATAGACACACACGCACGCTGAAACACATACAGCCCCTCTTCACAGAGACACACATGTACTCCTCATCACACAAGCAGCCCCCCTCATTCTGTTTGTCCTCAGGTCCTTTTACCCCCTTCTTCCCTTCTCAACCTCCTCTCCCTCCCATGTGTCCCCCCTGTCCTAATCCCTTCCCAGGCAGGAAGGCCCTAATTGAGGGTGCAGGCTTCAGTTTGTGGCCTGTGGGCGCCCATTACTGTGTTTTCATAAGCAAGTGAGGCCTGCCTGACTGATTCAATATTCATGTGTCTGGCAGCTACTCCTGGCCCAGCACACACAGATTTCAGCACTGTCAAATTAGCCCTGCATAGTAAATAACAGAGTGAGGAAGGGAGGGAGTAAAAGGGAGAGAGGAGGGAGCCAGAGAGAGGGAGAAATAGTAAAACTAACAGAGAAGCTTGGGAAAGAGAGAGAGAAGCTCGAGATAAAGGTAGATAGAGGGAAAGAGAGAGCGAGACAGAATGTTTGAGTCGGTTGTCAGTTGGAAGGAAGTGTAGTTGGTTCGAAAGGAATTATTTTGTTCGTTCAATAAAATCGAAATTCAAGCATCTTCTCAGCATTACCTTATTCAATTTTTTTCTGTTGTCCAATGCTACGACATGCACTTATAATGATCCATTGTGCTACACCAGTACATTTCTAAGACAACATACTGGTACATGAGACCAAGGGAATAAGTAATTATATTTTATTAGATCTTTATTTTTGTAAATACCTTTTACTGTGCTCTATCTACACAAGATTAGTCAAGGTCCTTGAAATACAATTTATTTTTGAGTGTGAAAGAACAAATTAATAGATTTGGCTCTTTTTTTCCAATGTTTGGCACAGAAATGCAGATCTGTTTTTGTGTTTTTCTACTGCACCAGCTTGAAGTCGGTGTTCAGCACAGGCATGCATAAATGTTCTATCAGGTCTTTTTCTTCCTTTTTTTCTATTCAAGCAAATGTGCCAGAATTAGCCCCTGTGGCTTCTGATTAGACTTGCTAATACAACGGAGCATAATTAGTCAACATTCTTGGATGTTGTATGTCAGGAAACCTTTGGACCTCTCTGAGCACTAACGTCTGTGGATCTTCCTTCCCAGGTGCTCCGTGCTACTCCAAGCCCCCCTCTCTACTGGGGCCCTACCCCCGAAGCCCCCCCTTCGACTACCCATGGGGCTTCAACCCCTACCTCCCAGGGGCCTTCTCTCTCAACAACTGCCCCAAACTGCCCCCTGGCTCCCTCTACCCCTCCCACTTCTACCCCAACCCGCTGCAGAGCAGTCTCTCCGGGCTGCCGCACCCCTTCTCCTCCCTGCTGCATCCGGGTGGCGATGCGGGCGACAGGGCCGGCACGGGGCCAGCGGGGGCCACCAATGGCACGGTGGGGGGCCCGGCAGCCAGGCTGGGGCTTCCGCCGTACCCGGTCAGCATGTCCATGGGCCGGACCGACCTGCTCAGCGGGGCGGGGCTCGGAGCTCGGGAGGGCTCCCCTCCTGGTGTGGGGGGGCTGGGCATCGGGCTGGGCCTGGCGGCCGGACCCCCGGGGACACGCCCCCAGAGCCCCTCAGAGCGGAGGGGAGGGGTGAAGCAGGACCCGGAGTCAGACTCTGACCTGGAGATCACGGACCTGAGCGACTGCAGCTCGGACAACGACAACGACCACGAGTTCAGCAAGGCGGCCAGGAGCCGCTCGCAGATCATTTTGGAGGGGAAGAAAGGGGGCATGCTGCCACCCCTGTCCTCCTCCCTCCCGCCTCCCATGTCTCCCCACCCCCTGAAGAGCTTGGTGCCCCTCACTCCTCCTCGGCCCTCCCTCCCCCCCTCCCTCTCCCCCTCCCTGGCTTTGCATGAGCGGCACAGGGAGACGGAGACGCTGAAAATGATCCACAGCTAATAAAGCATCACCGGCCTCCTCCATGCTCCTCGCCAGTCTCTATACTTCTCTTTATCTCTCCTTTCATTGATTCACATACAGTCATGCTTTTAATTTATTAATTTATTATTATTTATTTTGAGGTGCCCCACTTCTCAAACCACTGCGTCTCCAATCCTGAACATTTTCCACAAAAGAAAGTTTAGTTTCTTTTTTTGAATGGTTCTTTTTTCTATCAAGCTTTTTTCATTTGCAAACTGGACAATATCGTATTGAGTTGTCCACTGCCATTAACAGCGGGGAATTCTGTGTGTGTATGGTATCAGGCTGCTAACGACAATTGTGTCCAACTTCGCTTTCTGTACATTGTTCTATGGTTTGCTGACTTGTTTAAAGCTTTGCCAGCAGCCCTTTTCAATTCCCTGTGCAGCGGTGCATTGGTGGGGAAAGGTAGCGAGGTGGTAAAATACCTGCTTTAACAAACATTAACAACCTACTTATACAAAAGGAACAGAATAACAAATAGTGCTCCAAATCGACCCAATTTCATAGATTTTGCCCTGTGATCCCTGATATTTAGAATGTTTTTTTTTAAAGACACAGTCAAACATTGCCACCTAGTGGTAGAGATCCGTCTGTCTCGTCAGTTGAATTGCTGATCTTGTGCTTGAGATTTTAGACCCAGTCCATTTTTGCACTTATTACTTTTATCGTTTTTTTTGTGTGAATTATTAAAATGGTTCAAACCCATATTTATTTCAGTGTATACATGTAGTAGTGAGTTTTTATTTTGTTGTGGAAGTATTTCCTACGTATTTTCTAAAAGGAAAGAAAAAGAGCAGTGGGAGCTTGGCTAATCTAAAATTTGTATGAATATTTCTGTATATATTTTACTATGGTGTATATTATATGTAATTAATATTCACTATTCTAAGATGTTACTGTATTGTTGTGATTTAATTCAATATTTAAAAAAAGTTGCCTAGGTATGTCAAAGATGAATTTATTAATGGCAGAAAATCTGTGTTCTGGAAATGTTTTGCTATGTTAAGGACTAAGTTCGCAATGGGAATTGTCTTGGAATTTCTCAACCCCAATTAACTGTGCCCTTTGGTCATTTTTCTAGATGCCCTCTGTACAAAACCCTTTGGGTTTAAAATATGCCGGTGGACTTATTTTTTATAGTTATAATTCACCCAGTGTAACTGTACTGTAATTAGTCAAATGTGATAAATATTGGTCTATGTATTTCTTTTTCCTTCCAACACCTCCCCTGAAAACCCATGTTGATTATTCTCTAATCAATGAGTTCTGTCGAAAAGGGTATTTGCATAAAGACATTAAAAATGGGAAACAAAAGGATAATTAAAAAGAAAATCTTTATCAGATCTAATTAGAACGAAACGAGCAACAAGCAGATGTCCTTTCGGGTTCCCTGTTTCTTCTTACACAGAGTGCAATACTTCCACAATTGTACAGCGTTATAACCTAGGCCTACAGTTTGTTAAGCAGTAGCGTTATACTATTAGTTGTTAAAGCTTTATTGTAAAGTTAATGTAAAGCTCTATGTTTGTTAAGTTGCAACAGGACAAGCCCTGGGTCATGGCTGTATGAGTACACTATCAGCTGTAAATACTGTTTCCTTTATGTGTGTGTGTGTGTACACATCCAAAATGACCTTGCAGTGGTTTTTACCTGTCACTTTTGTTTGTTTCACTGTAATGAGGAAAATTGAAGCGAGCAAAATAGGAAGAAAAGATTCATATCTTTCAAAAAGCAATAAACATTGTCGCAGAAAGTCGTGACCCGTGTGGACATGGAGTTCTTTAAATTCAAATGAATTCTGAGGATTTTTTGGGAAGCTCTTTATAGGTTTGCGTGCAACCGTACGTCTCTCGGTACACAAATATTGACCATCATAGTCAATTTTCTTCTGATTAAATATCTAACTACTTATTCTACACCAGCAGCCACACAAACTTGCAGGGAAGCATAGTATTCAGAAGGCTGTTTTTAATTTCTAGATGTTACCAGACAAGTACAGGACTATCGTAAAATAATTATCTATGTTTATAAATGTCACTATAAAAACACACAATTGTGTGTTTAATGTTTTTTTTCCATTGTTACAGTTGCCTCCCAATAGGGACAGACCACAGCGTCAGTGGTATTCCCCCCTTTATTCATGTGTTGATGGTACCCTAGATTGTAGAGTCTCTTGGAACCGATGTGAAAATATTTTATCTTTTTCAAATGTAATCACAGCCTTGAGGTGTAATTATGTTTTCTCAGAAATTACATTGACAATTTACTAACACCTCATTGACCTATCTTAATAATTTCATACATTTGGAAAAAAAAACAACTGAAAAATCACTATTGATTGTTCCTATTATACAATATTATATTGTTCCGAACACAAATCTTTCAATACAAAAGGACAACAAATAGAGAGTATAACAATTTCTGGAAAATCAAATATATCGAATTGATCTAAATAATTCAACACATTAATTACAAATACACATAATAGATTATTGAACATGTGGTACGACTATTTCTTACCACATTTCAAAGCCATGATGTATGTTCGATCAATGAATACGACATTCAAATATTACAAAATGTATAGTTGTACTCGTGATTACCACGGGGTGGCGCAGTAATGCCAACATGAACACTGAAGTGTTTCTCCCAGCACGCTTGGAAGGAAGTTCATGTGAAGCGTCAAGATGAGAGCAAATTAAGTTTTGTTTAAACTGGCCGCAATGCCCTTGGTTTATAAACAGATCATCAATAACCAGGTGCGGGTTTAATGTGGAGTCGTGAAATTATTTTAACCCTAGAATAGGCCTTATAGCACTGGACAATACAACACGTAGTTATTTTAGTCATAAGTGGACTATTTGAGAAGAAAAAGTGACCCTTTGAAATATATGTTTGAAGACATTGATCAAAGATGTTATAGGCCTATGATTTGTGACAGTTAAATTACACACGCCTAGGTAAGCCCAATCCATATTTGTTGTGCTATTAACTGGGACATAAAGAGATTGTGAAACAATTTAATAATCTGAATAAGAAAAATCTAAATATTAATAGACATTCACGTTTTGCTCAGATATGGACTAGGCTCAAGTGTGCATGCTATAAATTGTTGGCATAATTCAATACGAGCAAATCACATTCATAAAATAAAATTGCGCTGAAACATTAAATGTCTCGGTCATAAAGTGGCCGGCATAATGTCATTTCTTGCACACTGATAACACCATAGATAACGAAAAAGATCGCAGCAAACGTGAAGGAGCCATGGGGGGGACGGATTATTGTGTAACACAGTGCGGAAACAAACCATATTGGATCTCTTTTTTCTTTTGACAGACAGGAAAAAGGGCAAAAAGTTGCAATATATAGTTTTATAAGTTGTAAGCACCGCTCCACGAGTCAGTCGGTGATACGAAGCAATAACTGGACATTTACCGTACGCGTAATATACCAAACGTTATTCAGGCAAAGGTTTGGAATTCAGAGTTTTACTTCCGCGTACAATGTTTTTTTCCACTGACATACGGCAACTTCTGAACAGGAAACCCTACTAGACAGTAGTCTTGCGTTTTCGCTGTAAGTAAAGGTGAGTCAAGTGGCTTCGTTTACAAGTCTATAACCATGTGTTATTACTGCGTTCTGGTTTTCCGGCTACCTTTATAGAAAATACGGCGGAGAAGATTTGGTCGCTGTAGAGAAAAGGCTTTATTCGCTCGGCGGAGCAGAGCGTACCGCGGGGGTGAAGGAATGTTGTGTATGGCTACAATGTTGTACCAGGACACGCACAACCGAGCCGTTCACTACACAACCTCACGCTTCCGTAGATGGTTCATACCACCCTTCAATTGTACTTTGAAGGCCACACGTATTTGTACGTCTTCCATCTGACTAGTGGTTATTATGTGTTGTTTCTCACCATCTATCGTTGATTAATTATACTTGCATTGGTGATGCTGATATAGATCTATTGCATTGTTACATAGAGGTTTGCACTTTTCTGGGGTTTTATCCGGTTGCTTTTTGGTTTAGTTTTTCTTGGGGCTTACAGACCTAACTATAATAAGAGTAGTCTCTATATGATGTACGTATGTATGTATGTATGTATGTATGTATGTATGTATGTATGTATGTATGTATGTATGTATGTCCGTATGTCCTACGATTTTCTTGAGAACCATTGATCCGATCGACCTCACATATGGTGGGTGTATTTTGGAGGACCCAAGGAGGTGCAGCGTCGATTATGAAGTTGTTAGGATGAGCGGTTCTCTACCGGAGCCCAATAGTGATATCAGCGACTGCATTGTTGTTTATATTTGTTGACTTGTTCGTAGTCGACTTCAGACAGCAACAATGTTATGATAGCCTTCACATGTATGCCTAATTAACGTTAGTATGGCTATAAAACGACAATAATTCAACCTTCGATTTATATTTAGAACAAGCTCTCAATTCATATCGCGTATAAAACTATTGTTACTGTGTATAACCTATTGAATTTCTATTTCACAAAAGACCACTATGTTAATTCGGTATTATTTAGATTTATTCTCATTTGCCCTTCCTCTTCTCTATCCCTTCCCCCTCGTCTAACGCCCGTCACTCATTAAATAGCACAAATGGTATTTAATGGGAGCACTGCAGAGGAAACTCAATCATCTGGAATACATATAATAGATAACCCAATACACATATGTGGTTTTTGCAGAATGATTAACACTCTAGAAGGCTCAGGGCTTATTTAACCTTTTTTAAAACTGGTGATGTTGGTTATGACTGTTTGAATTATCAATATGCTTTTAAAATACTGCACAGATTTCCAATATGACATCATAGTTATAATATCCTGTCATTGTTGCCATTGCAAATCTATCTATTTCTGTCTCCTCTCGGGTAATGCATAGAATTATATGATATTGAATTATATATAAAATAGTTAATGCACATAGAGCTGATATTCATGGGATTCTTATAGTTGTATTAGACCTGGCAAAGTTTGAAGGGTTTGATGTATTCAAACTGGCACTATGTTTTATGTGACCAGCCAGCCAGCTCTCCAGCCTGGTAGACAGTCAACAACTGCAGCCCAAAGACCAGAATCAGGCCCAGCCACTTCCTGCCCTGCTCTGTTAGACTGGTGAAACACAGGACAGCACTTATCATCTCACTCCTTTCACTCCACTCTGTCTATTCCTCTCTCTCCTTGTGATCTCTCTGTCCCTCTCTCGCTCTCTCCTTCGGTCTAAACCTTTTTTTGCATGTGCATACTTGCCTGCAGCCCAACAGCGGCCATCTCTTCCTTTTAAAGGAATGTTGACTTTTTAATCTCAGTCCCCTGATCCTCACCTTTAGACCCCCCCCTCCCCCCTCCCCCGAACCCTCTCTCTTTCTTGTCGTGGGCGTGCATTTAACACACATCTACATCTATCTAATTAGATGCTAATTGTTTTTGCACACAGGTGCACCTGCTCTTGCAATATCAACCTTTTAACAAAGGTGGTAGCAAACAGCTACCCAGAACTGACACCTTCTACACACACACACACCCACACACACATACGCACACACACAGAGAGCTTGTCCTGAGGGCTCGCATGGGAAGCTAATCTTTTACTGTAGTTAGCGTTGCACTTCAAAGAGATGGCAGGTATTCCTCTCTGGCTGCAGCAGGTCTGAGTCTCAGGGAGCACATAATAAGAGACAGACGGACAGTGAGGCAAGATCCAAGCTTTACTCCTGCTGGCCCCATTGATTACAGAGCTCATAGCTTCAGTCGAGTGAGGGGCACTCATTTCCCATGCATGATCTCAGGCAGGTCAACGTGTGTGTGTGTGTGTGTGTGTGTGTGTGTGTGTGTGTGTGTGTGTGTGTGTGTTATTTGCATGTCGCTTCACATCAATCCTTCTAATAACTACCATCAAAGCTACACTAGGGTCAAAGCAACAAAACTGGTAGTGCGTTAATGTGATTGTGAGGTAGCTTGTTGTAAGGTGGGGTCACTGTGTGCACTGATACACATCCAAGCCTAAGGGAGTAAGGATGTAAGAAATTCTATTCTATTCCATCGCAATAATAGCTAGCACTCATAGCTAGCTCGATCAAGTCACACGCTCTCCGCTCTATGTCTCTCTCCCTCTTTGTGTCAAAGCAAGCCACACCCTGAGTGTAGATTCGGTTTTTCTTGATGTTTGTATGTTCATATTTCCAGGATGGGCCAGCGTTGGTTAACTCTTGCATGGTTACCCTTACCTGTCGAAACATGAACGCAGAGGAACCAGAGATGGCGGTTGCCGTGGCAGTTTGCCTGTCAACTCAATACACCTTCTATCCTATTACGACATTACATATTACCTGAAAGTGCGATTTGATCAATGTCTTAATGATGATGATGATGGTGTCTGTGCGTGTGTGGATTGTGTACGGCTGAGAGAGTGTACCCTCAGGAACCAGAGGTAGCTTAATTACCAATAGTAATTAATGCTATTTATTTAGGCATGGAGGGGGTACGGCTGGCACGTCCCATGCCTAACCCTGACCCTCAAGGCTGCCTGCAGGCAGACTGCGGAAGCCGGGCTTCCAACTTCAAAACTGTTCGCCTGGGAGTCCCCCCCCCCCCCCCCCGACTATTCTGTGTAAATGCAGCCTATGTTACAGTGCTGTTGTTGTATTTTTATTTGGCACGCAATGCCAGTAAAACAGTGTGCCACTGTAGCAGCCCAAACCTCACACTCCCCAACAGGTAGGACATGGAAAAAGCTGTCTGATTCTGCCCCAAGTGTGACTCAGACGGACAGCTGGAGAAATAAAGAGGGAGAGAGACCGAGAGAGAGCAGTAGAGAGAGGGAGAGAATGAGCTCTTTCATTCCAGTGGTCTGGATGGAAAAAAAAGGATAAGCGAGGCTAAGGTTGTAGAAATGGTGTTTACCCATGTTGAGTTGGTGTAGGTGTGTGTCTAAGTGTGTGTGTGTGTTGGGGGGAGGGGGGCACGCAGAATATGGCGTAGACAGATCAGTGATGTGCTCGTAGGCGAAGCTTAAACATGCAAATGTATTTCATACATTTTATCTGCTAAGATGCCATCCACATAGAAAACCCAACAGAGGTACACTGGATCTAAACTATGAAAGGGTCACTATGTAGTATTAAGGAACATCCAGCAAATTAGACTGGGCACAACTGGAATATTAGGCTCCCTATGTAGATATATTGGGCTCATTCTAAGGTAACAGAAACATTATATACTAATTACAACATGCTAGCTAATACGATATTCCATTTCTGCCAAATCGGTTTGGCTAGATGGCACTGAATTCTACACACAATCGTAATCAGTGTCATACTTTAGTTTTACACACTAAATAATTAAATACAATTGATAAATCTTTCAAGGAACCTCATCACTTGACAGTTAGCTACTCTACGTGGTAATGTAGCCCATGACATCATTTAGTAAGTTCCTATGGGTACCTTCAGGTCAGCACAGGCAACGGTAGTGGGCTAGAAAGGGAGGGGTGGGGCGGAGTCGGTAGCATCAGCAATATTGTGTTACCCTGCCATAAGAGCCTTTTTTATTGAGTGGTCTGAGTTTTGTATTGGCCATGTGCAAAGAGATGGCAGATCCTGTAAACGCCAAAGGGATGCCAGAATCCAGGTCAAACGGCTTCTACAGAGCATAGCAGGTCAGGTTTACGTGGCCCACTGGTTCCTTGAAGTCCCCCCTCAATGGACTCTGGATAACATATGCGATCACCTATACCTCAGAATGAATGAAAAACTGTGCGGCTTGTCCCAACCGCTAATAAAGCCCTCAGTGTTTGGCTTGAGCACACACACACACACACTGAAGCAGTCAAGCAAAGCTGAAGGTTGGCTATGAGCTGCCAATCCATGCCAGTCCATGTGCGCTGGCCTATTGAATATTTCCATGAAGTCTATGACCTCTGCATCAGGGCAGAGGGAGGGGGTGAGGAAATATATGGTGGGATGTGCAGGGAGACAGGGGGGAGGGAGAAGATAAGCCATTTGGCGCTAGGATTGGCATTTAACGCCTGAAAGCGAAAGAGAGAGCAGGAGGAAAGTAGGGCAATGGGGTTGTGGCACACCCATAAGAGCCCTGGGGAGAGGCTGGGCCTTGTTGATTGGCCCTTGGTAATCATGTGGAGAAGGGGATTCCTGTAGCCCCAGAGTGGCGCCGCAACTTGTCATTTTAGATATTGTCGAGAAAAAACAAAGCTAGCTTTTATAGTCTGGTGATGTTGGCAAAGTGGCTGGAATGGATGCAGATGCTCTGACATTGGGGTGGTTGGGTTGGTAAGGGGGGAGGGGGATTGGCTGATAACGAGGGTGGAAAGTGAGGCTGTTAACGGGGGAGGGGTTGTGGGACTGGTAAAGGGGGTTTGTGTGTGGGGTGGGGGTGCTGGGCAGCAGCGCAGTGTCATTAAAAAAAGGCCTCTGGTCCAAATTGAGGGCATGCAGAATTGGGTTAAACGCCATGGTGAATGTACAGGAATCAGTTGAGGGAAACACAGAGGACTAAACCAAATGGAAAAATAAATTCCAAGTACATGTGACATTTTATGGAAAAGTATGGAAATGCTCTGGGATTGGGAGCGTACAAAATGTAAATGGAATTGACCACTGGCATCCCCGAAGCAGATGGGCAGAGTAGAGACCTCAGAAAGAGGTTGTTGTTTGCCTTTCTTTACTAGGTATTATAATCTTATTTTAGCAACCACACAACGATTGTTAAATTCCCCTAATATGCTCCCTCCATTAATGTTCTCGCTGTTTTGGAGGGAGATCTTACAACAGCCGCTCATGTTATGTTGAAGGTATAAACAGAAGAGGGAGGTTAATATGGATGGAAAGTGAAGAGAAAGAGGGGAAAAAGAGAGTGAATAGGGCTGAGCGGATGAACGGAACAAGAGCGTAGGGATGTGTGCCGGAAGAGGATGTGGTAGAGAAGATGGAGAGGAAAAACCTAAGCTAGAGCTGCGCATTTTCATCCTCTCTCTAGCTCACAGCATCCCACAAATCTCTCTTCCTCTAGTTTTATTGACTGTTCTTGGCTCTTTGATAGTTTCTGCCTTTCTTCTATGTTCCTTCAGAATTAACTGGGTTTAACTGCTCTCTAGTCTGGTCTGGAAGGAAGCCATCTTGAACACACTGATCAGCTGTGAGTAATACATAACAACCTGCCCCGTCCTTGTCCTGTTGGAGTTAACACTTAACAGGACAATCAGGCCATTTTGGCCGTTCCTGACATTGGCATATTCCCCTTCCAAACGTAGTGAATCTGATGCCTTTCTTAAATAAAAAAGATCTTTCAAATGATGGCTGACATTGGGAGACATTTTCAAAAGTTGGTGCTACTGTTGGCTGCTAGCAAGGACAAACTATAAGCTAACTGACTGTTAGGCTAGGCTAGGAACATAGATTATGTAGTAGTAATGATGATAATAATGTGAATGCATATTTTTATTTTTCTTTACTGGTATTCTCACACAAATATTGTCTAATATTGCAATACATTTTTCAAGTGCAATTTTATAATAATGGTTTGATATAACTTTAGTTGCTCTGCCTCGATCTATCTGACTATTCACCTGTCAAAGTAACAATCCTTTCCATACATCACTGAGAGGCTGATCATTAGCGTTGCTGAAGAGGATATTGAGGCTTACGGCTGGGTGACTGGACTTGCTAAAGTTGCTAGTGAGACTAATGGGTGTTTAAGGTAGTTCATACCGAGTGGTTAGTTATCGGGTGGCTGCCAACGATTATCCATTATTGTCCTGATGTAGCTGTGATATTTTACACACGCATACAATGACGTGTTCTCGCATATTTGAACGTCCACTTGTGCACACATTATCCACAGGTTACGTGTGTAACTGTTATGGCGGCCGGTTCAATTCCTATTGGAGCCTGGGAGACACAACACATTTACACAGGGGCTGTTTTCACAGAGGTGTTTCTGTCTGTTCTGTTTGCTTCTGTCAATTTGGTCGTGTGATTTTGGGGGGCGGGGGGCTGTATTATTTGTCCCCGTGATCTCTTCTCACACTCTTTCTGTGTGTTAGTTGCATGTAGCAGAGTTTGTATTCACTCTATTTTTGTGTTCCTCCTTTGCACTGCCTCTGCCCTTTTCTTAATTTCCTGCTACTGCATGTCCCCTCGTCTGGTTTCTGCTTCCCCCAGTGTAGTTTCAACTTTCTACCCAGGGTTGGCAAAGTCGGGTAGAGATTTAGCGGGAATTTGATCATTTCCAACCTATGACACATTGGGCATTGAGACTGATTTTGTTCTGGAAGTGCTTGAAATGTGCAGCTTAATGGTGGATTTGTAAATGTGCTAAACGTATATCTTTCTCTGGTTTGCTTCTCGAGAACTCAGATGGGAGGGTCAATGTCCTGTTTCCGAGAGAGGCTGCTGAGACAACCGTAATGTGCAGTGTATTAGAGTTTGTTGAAAGTGGGCAGTTAAGTAGTTGGATGACATTTAGGAACCCTAAAGCAGTTTTGTGACATTTGATGACCACAGCAACCACAACTGCTCATTCTTCTCCTTCCTCTCTGGCCTAGTTTCATTGAGGTTGGGCTCTAGGTGATTCCTTCCTTATTTCAGTGCATTGATGAACTTTAAGATTGAGGGAGGGGATTTCACATACTATTCATCCGCTGCCTTGCTAGACCTGCTGCATTTTGTAGTTCCTCTATCCTTTATCCCTCTTTTCTCGTTCCCCCCGTCTTTCTTTGTTTAATCTAGCTTCTATTTAACTTTTGCAGATAGGTCAAAAAGGAAATTACTCTGATAGCTTCCTGAGGAAATTACACCCACTTCCTGCCTCCCATTCTGCATCTCCTGCTTCGGTCCTCTTTTTGTTGGTCTTTTTTTCCGACGGTTTTCAGGGGCAGCTGTCAGGGGGGTAGCAGCTTGCAGGACCCCAGAGAACCCCCCCCAGGTGCTGGTAATGAAGGGCTGATGAGAGGGCAATAAACAGCAGTGTAAATACAGCTGGCTGCGGCTATTAGCTGTCTATTTCAGGGTCCTGTTCTGACAGTAGTGACCTATAGAGGACAATGCAAAGGCTTTTTTTGTCAGCGTGTAATGCAAGCAAACCGGTAACGCTGCGTATACAATGAAGTAATGGGTCGTGTACAGAACAATGTAGGATCAGCTGAACCTTATTCGTTACATCCACAATGCCTCTTCTTTTGGTGCAAGTCCTTATTGTGAACAAGGCTGGGGAAATCTGGACTCATTTTCTGCTGACAATTTGGTCAAATTGTGGTTTGAAACAGTGTTGATAAAATGGTGGTTTTAAACGGTGATAATGCAGTGTGGGCAGGCCGTGCCTGCTTGCCTAACCAATTGCATATTCATCATTGACAGTCACTATGATATCCTTTCAGGAGTTTGATTGACAGGTGCGGACCCCTCCAATCGCGGCATGGACTGGGAAGATGCCCCTGAAGGGGTGAGGTCATCACTTGGCCACTTGAAACTACTAATCTCCCTCATGGGCTCTTTTGACTTGCCGGTTTTTTCCTCTGTTAGTGGGTGTTTAACCATAACAAGCTGGTGAAACGGGGGTGTGAGGAGGGTTATTACTGGCATGGGGGTCCAAACTCTCACTGATCTGGTGGAAAAATGAAATGTAGAATATGGTTGTGTTTGGCCCAAGGAAAAGGGAACAAGGCCGGCTGAAACAGGTGGTTTGTACTGCCCATGCACCGTCACTTACAGTATTGGAACCCGGCCCATCAGAGAAAGGGGAATGTGGTCATAAAGTCCAGTTGTCTATAGAATACTCTCAATGTTCACGCTGACACACACACACACACACACACACACACACTCATCCATGGGTACTCCCAAACCTCTTTAAGGCCAAGCCCCCTCCTCTAGTGCATACTTTCTTTCATTCAATTCACAGGAACACAAACAAACACACAGCGAGTACTCTTGATGGCTATCATTAGATTGATGCCATCTGACACTTAGTTAGTGCTGGAATGTGATGGGAGGGAGGAGAGGAGAGGAGAGAGGGGAGGGTAAAAGGGGTGAGGCACACAGCTGCCCACTCTAAGGAACTCCAGAACAGCATTCTGCACTTCTGTACACGTTTCCAAAGCAGCACAATCCACTCGTCCTCCCTGAACCACTCCCTCCCCGGCAGGCCTCCGTGATCCCTGGTTGCCCGGTGCCTTTCCTTCTAAGACGGCCCCTAACCGTGCATCTTCATCCATGATGCACAATGGGTAAAGTGGGGGGAACAGACCAGAGGAACAGGTTGTTGTTGTTAAAGTGAACATTCCTCACACCATCCCTGTAATCTGGCCCCGGAAGGGTCCATTTGTCTTTCTGTAGAGAGGGGAGTTCTACCCCCTCCCAAGACCGACCCCTTACAATCTGATTGAATGTTGAGTAGCCCTTGGCTAACAACGTTCAAACCCCCTCTTTCCCTCCTTGTCTGGGACTGACCCTCCCCTTTTATATAACCTCTCAGTAACCGTAATGAGCCAGCCTGTATTTAGCTAACCCGGCCCGTTTGAAGCTTAATGGGCGTGCTTGAGTGCTACTAGCACTTCTGCCCTGATAACAACAGAGACATAACTGCACGCCACCTGAATCCCATTTCAATAGAATCTGATGGAGTCACCCACAATGGCAGCCATACTTGTCTGCACTGAAACTTTTCCAACGCAGACCACATTACTACTGGTTGAACAATTTTCTGCAGCCCAAATTGATTTAGGGACCAAAAAAAGTCCTGGGTTTTTCTTTAGATCCACTTTATTTCAAATAAGCTGCGGTGGAAATATTACACAGTGCAGATATAAGATGTGATTCAGAGCTCCCTGCGTTTTATCAGCAGCATCTTTAAGAGCTTTTCTTTCGATACAAAACAAGACCTGAAAAGAGATTTTGTCTTTCCACCAGTAAACTGCATGGGTCATCGAGGTGTTTCATTTACAAATAACAGTTTGAACATGTTGGTGATGGTAAACCTACTGTAACATAACAGTTTGTAAATGTGGGTGCTGGTCCACCCACTGTAAGATAAGTTTGTTAATGTTGGTGCTGTTCAACCTACTGTAACATAACAGTTTGTACATCTTGGTGCTGGTCAACCTATTGTAACGTAACCGTTTGTAAATGTGGGTGCTGGTCCACCTACTGTAATATAAGTTTATGTTGGTGCTGGTCCACCTACTGTAACATAACAGTTTGTACGTGTTGGTGCTGGTCAACCTAATGTAACATAAAAGTTTGTAAATGTTGTTGCTGGTCAAACTACTGTAACATGACAGCATTTCAATCTGTGGTTCTGGGTTGTTGCGTCTGAGTTGGGTTACGCTGTCAGCAGGCCCTGGGCACTCTGTATGTGTTAAAGGGTCGGCATGGGTGTTTGTGTATGTGTTTGTTGGAGAGTCCTACATGTGGACATGCATTCACAGCCCCAGTAGGCCCATCTGCCCCTGTTATGCTAACCCCCCTCCCACACATGTCACCACAACAACACAACCCCCAATCAACCCCCCCCCCCCCCACACACACACACACACACACAAACACCAGCCTACTGGATGGCCATGAATGGACACATTCTCTCTCTCTCTCTCTATCTTTCACTCTCTTTATCTCAATCTCTGTTTATCTGTGTGTGTGTGTGTGTGTGTGTGTGTGTGTGTGTGTGTGTGTGTGTGTGTGTGTGTGTGTGTGTCATTTTCTCACAGTTGATCCCTGTCCGACGTTTCTTTTTTCCAATTCTAACTCCTCACCTTGACCTGCAAAGAGTTTGTCCACCAGAGGCCTTCACTGCAACGACACACACACACACACACACACACACACACACACACACACACACACACACACACACACACACACACACAGAGACACTGTTAAGGCCACTGTGCTTGTTCCAGCGGGCCCGCATGAACGAGTACACACAGACATATAGGATGTCTGATGATACAGACACAAACAGCTGTACTTGTCATAAACGCTTTGTGTTTAATGGTGGTACTTGAACCTAGCTTCACAATTCAGAGGAATTCTATAAGACTATAAGATTATTTCGACTTCAATCCCTTCCCGTTCTTTCCATTAGTTTCCATTCATTTAAGAGCCCACCAACCATCTCATCGGATCATCAGAAGTACAACCTCAAATGCAAAGTGGTGGTGGATTTATTGTTGTGTTGTGTCGAGTGGGCTCCCATTGACTGCAGGCAGACGTGTGAATAATGTGTCTGCTACAGTACAGGCAACAGAGGGCACATTGTAAGACAGTGTGGCAGCCCAGCGATAAGGCCGGAACAGTTCATATGGGGGCAGTGTTACTGCGTGATTAAAAGAAAAGCATGAACTCAGGAGCGCTAATCTCCAGAAAACATCAGTGTTGTGTATATAAGGTGGGGGTGGCTGTTGTATTCAACACTTCCCCATGGTGACCATTCCTGCCATTACACCAAGTTTTATCTAGAAGTACATGTCTGCCATTTTGATAAAGGGCACAAAAACGGATAAAGAAAAAAGAAACCTCTCCCCAGAATGGATAAATAATGTTATGAAAGGGGTATTAGTGATCCCGGCTCTGACCAAAACCCTACAAATACACCCAATTACAAAAGGCTCCTTTAAGTGACCCCTTCTCTCTTTCTATCGCTCTCTGTCTGATATTCTATAAAACACATGCATGCCTGCACCCCTCTTCTTCATTCGCCTTACAAATAGTAATTATTTATGTCCTGACACATTTTGTCTCAGTATAGAGGAGATGGCCAGTGCGTGTGTGCTAGTGTGTATTTCTCGGTGGCGGCTCTTTTAGTCTGTTGCATTTCAACGACGAGGGTGTGTGTTTATGTGTGTGATGGGGGTTGTCCATCTGTGTTTTCCAAGGATCTAAAAGGGTGAGTGGGGGGCTCACTGCTATCTCATCTCTTACCGCTTCTTTTTTCCCGCAAACCTTATTTCTTTCAAAGGGGTCATATTATTGCATTTTCATGGTTGTAGAACCGCTGTCACCCTCTTTACAAAATGTTCGGTTTTAACTGCCTCTGTAAGGCCCCCGTCCCCGAATAATTCAGTCTGCTCTGATTGGTCAGCTGACCGACTCTGTTGTGATTGGTCAAGTGCTTAGCACAGGTCAGCAATCTCACTTCCCTGAGTCGTGAGCAGCTGTAAACATTGCTGGTTTCAATGGCTTCAGTTCAGCTGTACCTTTTCGAGCCAAAGTCTGACAGGGAATCATAAATTTAGGACAAACAATCGGTTAGATTCCAAAACGTTTCGGTTCACTGAGGCCTACAGCTCACTAACCAAAATATTTGAACACAATAATGTGAGCTAATATGGAGTGCAAAACTACCTGCAAGGCAGGACTTATGCACTTCACATATAGATAAAATGTGTGTCCCTGTGTTCGTTTGAGGATGGCTTGGCAGCCTGTAGCCCTGCAAGCAACCATCCTCAATCTAAATCTCCGTCTCTGTCTCCGTTCCCACTATGCCTGATGAAGGTTTTCCGTCCACACACGCATTCCAACTCTGGGTTTTGCCGGCCACTATTGCCTGGACCAGGTGACATAAAGTATATGTCACGGTCTTCAGAAATATAGTGCATGTTTCTCCCGTTCGGCACAACAACAGAATTTTCTGAATCATTTTCAGAGCTTTTCCTGAAGCTCTCTTTCTCAAGTGGGAACGCCAGCATAGTGTGCAGGGAGAACCAAACAATAAACCTTTCTGTCTGTCTGTCTGTCTGTCTGTCTGTCTGTCTGTCTGTCTGTCTGTCTGTCTGTCTGTGCGTGCCTTTGTGTCTTTCACTGCACGGCGGGGGTCCATAACATCAGAGATGGAGTGCACATTTTATTCCCGACTGCTAGTCCTTATTGTCTTGTTCTCCCCCCTCCTCCTCCCAGCGGGGTGTGTTTGGGGCGCTCAACTCGAACCCAGCCATGAGCATCATCGGGGCCGAGGACGAGGACTTTGAGAATGACCTGAACGAAGTGAGTGTATCTTCATGGTTATCAAAGGCCATTGAAGCCGAGTCTTGGTTAACTGGGACCTGTATTCCTTCTGTCCCATTTCCTGCTTGGTCTTTCCGTCTCCTCCCTCTCTGTCTCTCTCTCCTTGTCCCTTAATGTCCGTCTGTGTGTCTCTCTCCTCTCTTTCTCCCCATCTGTGTGTCTGTCTCCTTGCCTCATTCTGTCTGTGTGTGAGTGTCTCTCGCCTTCTCTCTCTCTTTCTGTCTCTCTCCGTGCCCCCCCCCCCCTTCCTCTGTATATCCCTCCCAACTTGCTGTCTGTATCTCTTCTTCCATATCGCCATCTCTGTGTCTGTCTGTCTCCAGGTGCCGGACAACCAGTGCCCTTATTTCAACTGCATAGAGCAGCTGAAGGGCCGGCCCACCCACCTGCTGGTGTTCCTGCAGCACGTCATCCTGCAGTTTGACTGTGCAGCCCTGGTGAGCGACACTGTGTGAACCCCCTACTGTGTTGAATTACTACAACTCTGTGCTACTACAACTGTGAATTCCAACTGCTACTGTGTAATACACATTAGTATAGAGAGTGTATTGTGTCCTCCATATTGTGTTTTTGAGTGTAAATGTGTGAACATGACAATGTGTTCTTCAACACACACGCCAACCCAAGATGGATGGAAAGATAATGCAGCAGGGGTGTGTGTGTGTGTGTGTGTGTGTGTGTGTTTGTGTGAGAGTGCATACGTGCATGCACACACACACACACACACACACACACACACACACACACACACACACACACACACACACACACACACACACACACACACACACACACACACACACGCACACACACACGGAAATAAGAATCGAACATCGTGTGGTCATGATGTTGCATGTCAAAATGAAAGTCACCAAAGAGATGGGTGTTTTCTAAACGACATCCTGTGCATGACTGCGTGTGCGGCTGCATGTGCGGCTCAACTATGTGAGTATCACACCTAGACACTGCAGTCGTCCCCTGCACTTCATTCAAGTCCTCAATGAAGACCACGCCGCTGGTTCCTAGCGTTTGATCATAAATTGTGTGTGGTATATTTTTCCCCCAAGAGCTGCTCTCTTGCCCCAGAACATGTAAATGCACGTGTTTTTTTTTTTTTTTGTGGGTCTCGAAATAACAGTTAAGCATGCCTTGAGTGTGTGAGTACGTGCGTGTACTTGTTTGTGATTGACGTTAGCATTCTTCCTCCTCTCTGCATCGCATGCAGCAGACACTGACAAACCTCAGGTAAAGTGCCCCCCCCCCCCCCCCCCCCCCCCCCCCACACTCCTTACTCCTTCCTCCCCCTCCTCCCAGTTCCTACTCCTCCTCCTGCTCCGTCTCTCTTGATGACATCAGCAATATAGGCCTGCAATAGTGTCTATCATACGTCCTCATGTCGTACACTGTGTCGGTTAGTCTATTGATTGCTTATGGGTTTTTATTAAAGTCCCCCATGCGCTGGCTGTTGAATCAGTGCCCGTTCTGCCGTGGCTGCTATAGCTGTGAATCTGTGCGTGTCTTAAGTGTTGCAATGAAGAGACGCGTAAAACTCACACGCGCATCTCTTTAAGCAGTGGCATTGAAATAGTGTACATGTTGACCATTAGATTTCAAGTTCAATGTGATTTTAATGTGATTTCCTCTGGTTTTATTCCTTCATGTTTCTTTCCCTTTTTTCTCTCTTTCTCATTCTTTTCATGTTCTTTCCTCTGCCTTTTCTTCCTCTCTACCTTCTCTTCCTCTCTCTCTACCTCCCTTCCTTCTCTCTTCCCTTCCTTTCTTCCTTCTTTCCTTCCTCTCAGCTGTGCTACCTTCACGCAGACCTCTTCAAGAATCTCAGTGCCAAGGAGACCAAGAAGCAGTTTGTGGAGTTCCACAGCAACTTCCTGGACAAGGGGGCCGTAAGTAGTGAACTGTTTGAAGAATCCTATCAACGCTTATCGTTGTTGTTATTATGATTTCAGTTTGCTGGTTTTAACTGATTACAGTGGCGGCTTGGAGGAGGAAATCTCCCCATGGATCGATGAATGAAATGATTCTCTTTTTGCTTTGATTTATTTCTCAACTTAAGTGCGTAAAGAAGTTTGTTTCTCCAGAAGCTTCTTCTTCATCACAATTGTATTCATCGGCTGTTTTTTGCGATATAAAAATCAATTGTGAAAACGCCCCCATGGAAGCCTCTGCAATTTATAGATATTGCATTCTTTCACACCGCAGAATCAAAATGAATTCAATAAATCGCTCTGCTTTAGTTTGGACGTTTGAATGCTTGGTTTTGTGTGTGTGTGTGTGTGTGTCCCTGACCCTGTCTGTGTGTATCTAGGTGTTCTCTTGTTTGCCTTCTTTGTTTGATTTCTTTTATAAGCTGTGTGCAGTCTGTCTGTCCGTCTGTATGCACTACACGTCTCATCCACAGAAATCAGGGTCTCTCTCTACACACCTGTCTGTCTGTCACTCTGTCATGTTTCTATGTGTTCGTCATGTGTTTACTGTACTACTGTCTACTGAGTTGACTTCTCTGTTTGTGTCTGACCCCATGGCTTCCTGTTGAGATCGTGGGAAAGCCCTTAAAGAAGAGCTCTCCACTCTCTGTAGCTCTGGAGGTTCTGTTTCACTTTGTCTTCTGGTTCCATTTGATCCAGTACTTTTAACCTCCCCTTTGTTTTAATCAAAGTATCCTCTTACATCCCTGAATTAGTCCCGCAATTATACAAACTTGAAATGGATTTGGTGTTTTTCATTGTTTTTCTTAAATTCTTCCTTGTTATTTAGTGTTCAAGTGACCCCTTGTGGCAATGTATAGTAACTGCATGCTGTGTTAATCACACGCTGCAATCCCTCTCTGTTCTACATTGTAGAATACTGTAGAACTGTATTATATTTTTAATAGGTGACATCTTGTTTCACAGATTCTCAAAGTGGTAGTTCCAGCTGCTCTTTCTATTGAATTGGGTAAGTAATCAGGCAATATACATTTAAAAGTTGAACATTTTAGTGGGATAAAAAATGGCAATTTTGATGTAAAACAATTCTGTATGGTGAAATTCGGTATTCCTGTAAGAATTAACTATGAACAAAGCCGGTCAGTTAGTTTGGGTCTTAAATAATATTTTTTTTGGTGATTTATGGCTACTGCCATCTTTTTATTCTTTTTGTCTTTCATTTCAGCTGCAACCCAAGTCTTGCAGAGTTAAACATACATTTAATTAAATATATGCTACCCTATTTTAGATATAATCAGATCCCATATATCATAAAAGAGGTGTATGAGACCTTAATACCAAAATGCTTAGTTGGGCAAAAAGAAATTCCTATCTGCACAACAGAGGAGAAAATAACCCAGCCATCTCCACCCCTATACGGCCCTGTCCCCCCCCTCCCAGACCGAACCCGTCCAGAGCTGCTCACTGAGGACCTCCAGCGGCGATATGTCCTGGAGGTGCAGAGCCAGCAGGAAGCAGAGGTGGCCAAACAGCTGGAAGACTTCCGGTAGGCACACCACAGCTGAAGCTCTTTATTATTCAGTAGTAAACACTAAAATTACCTTTTTAAGTTTATTTATTTTCTCTACCTGGCTGGGATGTAGCTGGAGATGTACCGTAATGTGGAGGGGAAGCTACCTTTGATGTTGTTCTTATTTTTTATATTTACATAATGAGTAGGATTAGGCTTTGAGACAGGCCAGCTTTCAAGAACCTGAACCTGAACCTGAAATTAAAAAATGACTTCTTATTTCTGAAAATTTTCAGAAAGTGTCGTGCTTGTATCAAAATGCATGGAGCATTACTTACATCATTATGAAAAATGTAAATTCCTATTAAGCACAACATAAAAGGATAACTTCAACAGACATAATATTTTACACTAACTGGTGGATTTTCAATAGATTTTCATCTGCCAGCTGATTCCTGTACAGATGAGATGTAATGCTGATACTATTATTAGTATTTAGAGTTATGGCAATGACATGGGAAAGACATCACTAAGCAGGAAGGTAAAAACAAGCTGACCGACACAACAAATCAGGAAAGAGTGGAACTACCCCCAATCAATTAGCAGAGGAAAAAATTGACATTGTAAAGGTAAAATATTTAGCAGCGTATTTAAGTCCGTTACCCGAGCACGTCGGTACGGAGAACTGTTATTGACACGCTTGACATAAGCAGGAGAAGCCTGATTAGCAAGTGTGGCCCTCAAGGGGAACTCCAACCTCTCCCAGAGCCCCAAACCCATTTTACATTCACTCGCTCCGGCTAATCGAAGATCATAGCACAGGGGGAAACATGAAACGTGCACGCGCCTTTTGCACACTAACACCCGTGCAAGGCATTTGGTTTCTCTACACGCCTCACATCCTGTGTTGCTGTTTCTCTGCTCCCTCCTTCTCTCTGCTCTCCTTCCACCCTCCCCTTCCTCCTCCCTCCTCACTCCTCATCCTCTTCCCTCCACACCTCTTCCTCCTCTTCCCTTCACTTCATCCTCCTGATCCTTTTCAACCCTCCCGCCCTCACTCCTCCTCCTCCTC
This sequence comes from Pollachius pollachius, assembly GCF_949987615.1. Taxonomy (NCBI): domain Eukaryota; kingdom Metazoa; phylum Chordata; class Actinopteri; order Gadiformes; family Gadidae; genus Pollachius; species Pollachius pollachius. The sequence continues at coordinate 33,719,836 of NC_136934.1, forward strand.
CTCCTCCTCCTCCTCCTCCTCCTCCTCCTCTATCTGCAGGTGCAAGAGGATGATGGGAATGACGGCCAACGAGGCTGAGTTGTTGGACGTGGAGAACCACTACCCCACCGACCGCATCCCCATGGAGATGAAGGAGAAGTCTGTGGCCGAGGTCATGCTGGACAAGATGGCCGAGAACCAGTATGTTTGCCCCAGTTTCCCTACCACCCCACCGCAGCTTCTCCTCCAGGGCAAGGTGTCCTTGGAGGGTAGCGTAACTCAACTCGGTGGCCAACCATAAAATAAAGTTTGGCACTTTGGGTAATCATGGTCATGCTTGCGCTTTCCCAGCCTGTGCCAGTGTTGTTGTGTGGCGATTATGAAACCTTTTGAGATAGATACGAACAAAAAAGGACATTGAGAAATAATTAAGAAAGCTCTTCCCTATAATGCCAATCACTACATCGGCTAATCACAACTATAACGAGGCCTTCAGGTTTCATATTTAATCTCAATATTGATTTTCAAAGAAATCAGCTTTTAGCACCAAACGGACACTAGTGTTTGGGACATTGGCTAAATATGCAAGATAAATAGAGAGATAAATATGCGAACAGCTTGGACAACCACAAATAACTTGGGCCCGGCCACTGGAGAAGGTCATTGGCTGAGAGATGATGATGATGATGCTGACGCTGACGAGGAGAAGAGGGGGAAGAGGAAGCAGCAAAGGGAAAACGATGGAGTCAGCACTGCCACGCTGGCAGGACGGACTGGCACCGTGCCAACCCAACAGAGGGGAGAGGGGAGGAGGGGGGGTGAAGAGAGGTCCTCCTGTGTGTTATCAATGCTGGCCAGACACCGCCAGTGAATGCTGGATAATACATGAAAGGGAGTGAGAAGTTAATCTATCTGTTTAACCCCAGCGGCAAGAATACATTCCTGCTATCTCCTGCATCAAATACAAGGCACACACACAGGCAGGAAACAGGAAAAGGGGAGCAGAGCCTTCATCTGGTCAGTGGAGAAGGGCCAGGGTGTGAAGAAAATATGAATAAAAGAAGAACACGGTTCGGAGCGCGGATACGCTCAGGCAGTCATCTGAGAGGGCTTATCAAAGCCATCTCTAAAAACAGCTTCACACTCGTTCCATTACACACTCTCTATCCCCCCCTCTCTCTCTCTGTTAGATTCCACTGTCTCCCTGAACACACAAGATCTGTTCAGTTTAATTCCACCAGTGCACTCGGACAACCGGCTCTCTGTTTCTCCTTCAGTTCCTTCACTCTCCCACACTCTCTCACCCCTCTCTTCTTCCCACAACTCGCCCCCCCCCCCCCCCCCCCCCCCCCCCCTCCATAAACACTCGCCCACAACAGAGTGACCTCAGCTGGCAGCTTGCTCATTGGCCTCTCCTGACAGACAAGAGTCTCTGATTGGATGATTTAGGGGAATCCCGGGGAAACCCCTCCCACCCTTTCATTTTCATAGAAAAACACAAGGATCCTTTTTTCCTCTGTCTTGCTTGTGAGTTGCATCAGACAAAAAAAACAGTTAAATGGTCGTTTCCGCTGTGCTGGAGCTCTATGTGTCTCTGGATGTGCCTTTGCAGACTACTCCGAATGACTGCTTTTGTCACAAATCTTGGTTTGATTTGACTCTAGAAAGCCTTTTTGCAGGGCTGTGAATATTTATAGATTTTCAGACAATTTTGTGCATTTTTGTTTTTAAATTGCAATTGCATTACTTTTGTAATTTTGGAGCTCGCAGCTTTTAATGCATGTCAAAGCCTTTTGATTTGAATCTCGTCTAGGGTTTTATTCTCTCTTTCTGTGCAAACATTAGAATATGTTCAATTGCCTCAGCTCTGAACACATAAACACTACAGTATATTTTGAGTTGGATCAGCAAAAGCTTAGTGGATTCAGATTCCATAGACCGAAAACACAATTGAGACTCTGTCGTGCAAGGCAAGGGAAACATGCCACTTGCCTGGGGAAAGAGGTGAGTGGCTTCTCAAGATGCCTACACGAGACCTTTCATGTCTCCTGCCCTCTGAAACCATGTTTCTTTTCTTTCTTTCAGAGCAAGCATTGTTGCGGATGAGGACAGATGGTGAGTGTTTGATCATTGGCATGTATATTTGTATAATATATTCCCGGGCATGAAGCGTTGCCTGCGTGACGATTTATTTTCTCCAATATGCCTGATGACAATCGGTGTACCACTCTATGTTAACCCATTTGTGCTGGCTGCTGCGCGGCGCAACATTGTATCTACTAGATACAATGTTGCGCCGCGCAGCAGCCGTTAAACCTGCACTATGACACCTTCTCATCAACATTTCTCAAAACTTGAACTTGCTTGTTTGTTTGTTTGCTTTTTCTGAGGAAGAGATCCTTTTGTTACGCACCACATTATCTTGCCCAACACCTTTCTCTCCGTCTCTCATCACCACAGCTTTCCTTTTCTTTGCCTTCTCAATACTCTGTCCTCTCCTTTCTGTTAGTCCCTCCCATCGTCTCACTGTGTGTCCATCTTCTCCTCTGTCTGTGGCTCCTCTCCTCCTCTCCCCTGTCTCCCTCTCTCCTCTGTTGGCCCTTCCCCTCCTCCCCTCTCCTCTTATCTGTTGGACCTTCCCCTCCACTACTCCTCTTCTCTGTCTACGGGGCCCTCACCTCCTCCTCTCCTGTCTGTTGGTCTCTCCCCTCCTCTCCTCCTCCCCTCTGTCTGTCGGATCGTCCTCTCCTCTCCTCCTCTCCACTGTCTGTCGGTCTCTCCCCTCCTCTCCTCCTCCCCTCTGTCTGTCGGATCGTCCTCTCCTCTCCACTGTCTGTCGGTCTCTCCCCTCCTCTCCTCCTCCCCTTTCTGTCGGGTCGTCCTCTCCTCTCCTCCACTCCACTGTCTGTCGGTCTCTCCCCTCCTCTCCTCCTCCCCTCTGTCTGTCGGATCGTCCTCTCCTCTCCTCCTCTCCACTGTCTGTCGGTCTCTCCCCTCCTCTCCTCCTCCCCTCTGTCTGTCGGATCGTCCTCTCCTCTCCTCCTCTCCACTGTCTGTCGGTCTCTCCCCTCCTCTCCACCCTCTCTCCACATATCCAAAACCATAAAAACTGAAGGATGTTTCGCAACTATTTAATTAGATATTATGTCGGTGGAAATCAACATTGTATTTTTCTTCCTCCTCCCTTTTTATCCCTTCTCTCCCTCCCTCCATTGCTCTCCTCTGTAGCCAAGCCATCTTTGCGTCGGTGGCTGTGTACCTGAAGCACCTCGGGGTGAAGAGCAGGGCTGTGGACAGCAAGAAGTCCAGGGTGGGCTTCTTCAGGAGGCCCCATGGCAAGGTCAGCGCTCTCCTACATTGATCCGAGAACATCCTAGAACTTCTACAGATATTATCAAAATATCCTATAGGATCATTCGGTTCATAGTCGTTACTCGACTCTCTGGTTATGGATCTCAGACCAACATCCGACAAGGGGTATTTTCTTTGAAAAGTTTGTGTATGTAGAGTATGGGGTCTTCTACTTTAAAACGCTTGTGTAAAGAGTCTGAACTCCTCTTCTGCTTCTCCCTTCCCCAGACCAAGAAGGACGAGTCCACCAAAACGAAGCCCAGAGGGGTTTTTCCTAGCATTCCCAGCTGGATCGCTGGTTCCAGTACGTCATTATCATAAGGGTTGACCTCAAAGACCCCCACCCAAAAGCACATCCAGAAGCTTCCTGCTTCTTTCTTTTTTCTTCAGATAGAAGCTTTAGCCAAATGGAAATCTTTTGGATTGTATATTATAACTATCGATGAAACAAAGCTTAGCTCATCAAAGTCAATAGATAGACCTATAAAGGGTGGTCTAACATCCGTGTCTGATTTGATATATACTTTAGACTGAGCTGGAGAGCAGAGGAACAGAATTTCCCCTTTTTGGCTATGCAAGTGTAGTCATTTTTATTTCATGTTATTTTTTCTCAGATTTCTAGCGCCTATGAAGTAATAATTCATATTGCGGTCACTGAAATAATGTAGCGTTGCTCATATGAATTCTCCCCTCAAGTCAATGACAGTCCATTTAAAAAACGATCCAATAGTTATCCCCCTTACACTGTGTATAGGGATGCCATTGTTTGAATTACAGTGTGTGTATGAACTGACGGCAAACATGACAGAGCTGTCTGTATATGTATATCTATATATAGATATACATAAACATGACATGATCAGAGACCACATGAGAACTGTCTGTCCTCCGTTCTTTCCTCCTGCAGACGAGGTCAAACCTAGGCCGGAAACTGAAGGTACAAAACCGTCCCTAGTTGTTACCCCCGTTGCACCCTCTCTGATCTCTAGAACGGTTCCCCCGTACTAATCAGCCGCTGTGCATGTCTGCATGAACCAAATCAAAGGAGCACAGAATTGGGTGCTCGTGGTTGGAATCCCTTTAGCTCCCTCGCCTTCCTCTGAGTTTTTTTGTGGTGGATTGTGTTTGATTCGTTGGGTGATGTGGTGAAACTGACGATAGAGACACGCACATACAACACTCCCAAAACTTTTACTTTCCCAAAGATTTGGATGTTCCCATGCCACCTCACCAACCTTCCTGTTTTCTTCCCGGCAACCCTGTTTGCATCAAACTCAGTTTCCTTCAAACTCCCCCTACTTACCTCTTTCTCACCATCTTCTGTTTGTACCTGTGAATGAAGTCACTAAGGCCTCCATTGTGCCCTCTCTCTGTATTTCTCTCCCTTTCTGACGTTCTCTCTGTCTTTTCTTCTATCTTTCTGTCTTTCTTTCTTTCTTCATTTCATCCTTTCCTTCCTCCTTACCTCCCTCTCTCCTCCCTTATAGCGGATAAAGATAAGCCTGCAGCCCAGGAGCGTAAGAACAGCCAGTTTCTGGCCCCCAGGGGGGAGCCCCTCCCCCCCTCCTTCCCCAGCAGGAAGTCCTGCTCCAGTGGGGTGGGCTCCTCCTCCTCCCAGCTCACCCTGGAGATCAGCGATTGCTCGGGGCTCAGCTCCAGCAGCCAAGAAGGCCACAGCGATGGTGGGTCCCTCTCTCTCTCTCATCACCCTCAGCCCTCACCCGCCTGGGTGGGGAAGACTCGTCTTCTGATTGTCTTGAATTCTTTGAACCAGTAAAACAATTAAACTGCATTCACTTTTTGACCGAAAAGTGGAGATAATGTGGAAAAAGACATGTTGTGTTGATTTATGTGTATAGTGTTGTGTACTCAAGGATGCAACATTTCAGTTCCATGGTTTCAGAGCCACACATTTCGTTGTCTGTGGTTATATGTACGTATTTTAAGGAGGTATTCTGAAGATATGTCCTACAATTAGTCAATTCTAATCTAACCAATAGAAAAATACACAGATGGTTTGTGCGTTCTTAGCATAAATTGTTAATAAGAAAACCAATTAATAAAGAAGCTATTAAAATAGCCCCTCTGGTCATAAGCCAGAGCAGCAAGTATCACATGAACACACTGACATTAGACCAGTCTAATATCGACCTTTACGAATCAGTAGCGCAGTCGTATTCATTAATTATTGTATTTATCATTCTTCCCTCTCACTGTCTCTCTTTTTCAGGTCTACCCAGCAACCGCTTAGAACCCCCGCCTTCCTGTGACGGGGGCGATGTGTCCCCAATCAGTCTGGGGAGCATCTCCACCGGGGAGCCCTTATCCCCCTGTGAGACCACCACAGAGGAAACTCTGGAGAAAGAAAGGTGAGGGAGAAATGACCAGAGAAGGAGACTTCTAGAGTGAGATTCTAGCTGTTGAGTACATGAAAAAACTTTTAAGGCAAATCTGCAGGGTGTATGGGGAAAAAATAATTATAGATATACTGTGTAATCGAAATACAGTACTGCATTACTCAAGATGATACTGCTGAATGGACCAGGATGCAACTGGTGGGTAATGCAATCAGTTTGAGCTTAGTTAGGCTAATCACTAGCCTAGGTTGCTAACGCTAGGGTAAAGAAGCGGGTTCAGTTCCAGGGGTAAAGCTAACACTAGGGCCAAAGATACAGTTTAGTTCCAGTTATAAGGCTAACGCTAGCTATGGCAACGTGTGTGTGCCTGGTGCTAAAGGCTGCGGGAGCGTGGTAAAACTCCTCCAGTGCGCTGTATTGCTGTGTGCTAGCTGTTGTCTCGCCTCCTGCTACCAACCTAACAACGAAATGCCAGCGGTCCTGGAGACGTTGGAGAGCCTCCCTCCTTGGAGACGGACTGTAGCCACGTGTGAGCCCAGCCTTCCCCTCCATCTCTTCGGCTTCCCGGTCCCTAGTTCCTTCTCCCCTCCCTCCCTCCCTCCCTCCCTCCCTCCCTCTATTCAGCATGCCACATTTCCTCTTCTTCCTCCGGTGTTGTCCTCTTCATCGAAGCGTCTCAGTGTGTGCGTCCTGTTGTGCTTCCCATGTCTCTTACCAAAGAGCTTTGTGCCTTTTGTCTGTTGCCTGTTGGCGTCATCTGTCTAGTTGTGAAATGCTTTAAAGACCTGTAGACGGAAGTGCAGGATTCTATGAATGAACATTGGATAGTCTCCATTTAAATCTAAACCTCAGAATTATAATGCTTTTTGTCTGTGGTTTTATCGCCTGGTTTGCAGAAGTACTGCATTTGATAGTTTTATATTCTGTAAGTTTCAACTGTTAAGTCAAGAGTTTTAGGAAGTATATAATGATATTGAATTCGAGAAGTGAAAATGCCTGAGGTGAATCTGACAACAAATAAACGTTGTCCTTGCCTATTTTCTATTAGTGATTAGCAGGACTAATGAGACATACGTCTTTATTGTGGCTATCTGTTCAATGTGCTTTCGTGTGCGCAAAAGCAGCAGTGTGTTCAGCACCACCAGGGCCTGTCCCAGGTCCTATTGTCTGGGCGACCGCCACAGTGGGTGTGTGGTCAGTCACATGCCGCGCCAGGGGCTTTAAGCATTGTAGTCGGTTGGCTGCAGATCGCAATGTGCACTGGCATGTCGGACTCATGTTAGCTTGGTGTGTGAAGTCGGGATCCTTTCCTGTCGGTTGTGTAACTTTCTGATGTCCCGTGTTTTTGCAGACAGAAGACAAGGTGGGTCAGCGCACCTTGACAGTGGCATGGACGCACTTTGGTTCTTCTCGCACTGATCACTCTCTCACACACACACACACACACACACACACACACACACACACACACACACACACACACACACACACACACACACACACACACACACACACACACACACACACACACACACACACACACACACACACACGCTGCATGGCTAAGTATTATTCACTTGGTGCTATTGTAAGGTTGCTAAGAGATAATCAGTGGCTGTATTGTTGTGTCTGGAGAATTTATGTAGTAGTCAGTATTTGTAGTAGGTTTCGAGTAGGTATTTGAAAATATAGACGCTACAAAGTCGTGAACAAAATGTCTCCACTGATGTCTTGTTAATGTAGACTGGCTCTCAATTTCTGTCAGGGAAAAGTTCAGTGATACATTTCATGTTTGTGTGGTATATATCTGTTGAATCCATATTTTCCAAACAATGCATGTCATAATCCATGCATACCAACTCATCTTCCATTCTGTCTTCCTCTTCCTGATGGATTTTCTTTCCCCATTATATTTTTACTTTCCTTAATTTTTCCACTATTTCTCTTCCCTCGGTTGTTGTTTGACATTCTGGTGCCTCTGATGCTTCCTTTCCTCGTCATCCTCCTGTCGTTCTGTTCCTTCCTTCCCCTGCCTCTCATCTCTTCTTTCATCAATCCTGTTCTGTCGGCCCTCCTTGCCTCCATTTCCTCTTTCTTTATTTTCTACTTTTTCCCCCCTCCCTTCCCCCCTCCCTCCCTCCCTCCCTCCCTCCCTCCTCGGCCGCCGTAGGAAAGTGGGGCGCAGCGAGAGCGCCCGTGTGGACCGCCACTCCTCCCGGCGCCACGGCTCCTCCCGGGGCAAACAGTCCCGTTCCCGTAGCGACGTGGACCTCCAGCCTCCCAACATGAGCGCCTCTCCTCTCTCGCTCACACCCCAACACCCATCAGCCCATCACCTGTAAGGCCGACACGGGAAACAGCCTCTGAGACAGACAGAGAGAGGGAGGCACTGGGAAACTCTCGTCCACCCTGTTAAAATGTCAAATGCATTGATATCAGAAAGAGGAAATGACAAGGTTAAATATGTCAGATCGCAAGGTAGACAAGGTTGACGATTCGCGATCTGTACCTTTTCCTTGTTTTTCAAGAAACTGCAGTTTTCTCTAAGTTGAAAAGTTGACAGCTTCACAATCGACTTGACATTTGTTCTGCATAGGATCTTCATTGATCTTTCTCTTGCTCTTGCCAAACTGCAATTGTTAAGGCTTCAGTTTGGTGAAGTTTAAAGCTGTCATTTCAAACTAAATTAACCGACAGGCCGGGTAGGTTGATCATTTGATCATTTAACAACACGTGTGTGGGACTGTTTCTCTGTCTGTTCACGCCGACTGACCATTGACCAGCACAGAGACAAACCGTCCATTGCAATTGACCTGTGACCTGAAGCGGGAGAGTAGGCTGGCAGTCAGTAACGATCAAATCCCTTTGGTGTTTATATTAAGGTAGTTGACCTTTGGCTAACTAGGGAGCATTCTGGGATTGATTCAGGTCAATATTGACCTGTTGGCTAAGTGTCGACGGCCACACGATCGTTCCGAGTGTCGACACAAACATTGGTTGAATGTTTTCCCTTGCGGTGCTCTAGTCTGGACGGGCCCGTCCAGTGTCTGGACGGCACCACCCCCACCAGCCCCTCCCCCCAGCCGGAGGAGATGGAGCCTCGTCTGGTGGAGCTGGAGCAGGACCCCGCTAACTGGCGGGAGCTGGCTGACCGCAACGCCCTGGCTAACCTCAGCAAGAAGGAGACCAAGAGACAGGAGGTCATCAACGGTAGGGAGCGAGAGGACATTCAAATAAAATGTACAAACGTAAAGTACATCAATGTCATTTATTGATTCCAAATGGGAAATGATAATCAGCCGACCAATCCGCTAATGCTTAATATCCTTGAACCTCTCAGTTCATTGTCAATTTCCTAGAGGCGTTATCAACATGCCGAGACCAAAATGCCTCCAGACGCAATTGGATGTACCTAATACCAATCAGAGCATAGAAACTTTTGACACATCAGGGCCCACCATCTTGGTTTTTAATGTAAATACCTGTCCTCTTCCCCTTAACCATTCTCTATTTGTCCTCTCCCCCCTTTTGTTCTCTATCCCACCCCTTCCCTCTCCCCCTTGTTCCTCCTTTTGTCTTTTGTTATTCTCTCTGTCTCTCCGTGTGTGTGTGTGTGTGTGTGTGTGTGTATATATATACACACACACACACACACACACACACACACACACACACACACACACACACACACACACACACACACACACTCAGAGCTGTATACGACTGAGCATGCACACTACCGCATGCTGACGGTGCTCCAGACGGTCTTCTTAAAGCCCCTGGAGAGGGAGGAGATCCTCACCGGCCCAGAGCTGGCCGCCATCTTCCCCAGCCTGGAGGAGATCCTGGAGGTGCACTGTGAGTTCCACCGCCCCCCCCGGGTTCAGAAGTCACTTTGGATAGAGATACCTGCTAAATGACTATATAGTTAGTACATACAATAGCAGTTGTGACAAAGGAATAACATTGAGGATGTTTCATTGGTGATGGTGATATTGAGTCCATCATATGCCGTGTGTGTGTGTGTGTGTGTGTGTGAACACAGACACCTTCCATGAGAACCTGAAGGCGCTGCGTGTGGAGGACGAGTTCATCGTGAAGAACATCGGTGCCACGCTGCTCAACAGAGTGAGTCGCCTCCTGTCTTCTGTTCCTCTCCATGTTCCTTCAGCTCCTGCAGCCTCACACAAGCACCGTTTCCCTGTACTATCCGCATATACTGGGGCAGGACCTCAGGGTAGCATTTGGACCAGCGTAGTGTAGTGGCTTTGGTCTAGTGGGTTTTAAATCTATGTATCTATTTATTTATGATCATTTATTTATTGTTACCAGTCAATAACGGCCCAAATAGTCAAGTGTGAAACTCAAAGGCCGCTTTACCTGTCTTTCGCACACTTTATTTTGGTCGTTTCGGTGCAGTCTAATGGTGAAGATAATATTCCAATCGACAATCAATAAAACTAGCATCAGAGATGAAGACCTCAAGGGGGAGGGATTGTTTCACGCACATTAGAAGGTGTTATGGATTCACCAGTGATTACCTTTCCAAAGAATTGTGCATTTTTCTATATTTGTTTTTACTTTCTGATTTATTTCCTTATCCCCCCCCCAATCCAAGCCAAACCTTTGGTCTCTCTGGTAACTCTGCCTTCTGCCTGTAGTTCGGGGGTCCGGAGGGGGAGTGGTTCCAGAAGCTGACGGCCCGGTTCTGCAGCCACCAGTCCTGGGCCCTAGATCAGATCAAGAGCCGGCAGAAGAAAGACGCCCGCTTCAATGCCTTCATCCTGGTACAGGAGACGTTGCACCTGCTGCACACAAACACACACACACACACACACTCTCAGGGATCCACTAAGCTCAGGCTGGTACTCTCTTATCAATGCACTTGAGTATGTTCTAGTGATAAGCCGATATTGTGTTGTTATTGATAGCACATGATATTTATGAAGATATTACAGAACTTCTAATAACTGCAAAGGCATGCAAAGGTGTGCTGGTATACATAGTATACAAATATTTGCCTCTGTGTTTTTAATGTGTCTGTAGTGAGTCTGTTTAATGTGTGTGTTATGTGTCTGTAATTGAGTGAAAAGTGAAAATGAGTGCCTTTAAACATGTCTGTAACGTGTGTTTAATGTATCTTTTAACGTTCATGTGAGGTTTGTTTAATGCGCGTTACGTGGGTGCCTTTTTAAAGGGTCTGGGATGCGTGTGTTTACTGTGTGTGGATCGCAGGAGGCGGAGAGCAAGCCCCAGTGCCGCAGGCTGCAGCTGAAGGACATCATCCCCACCGAGATGCAGAGGCTGACCAAGTACCCTCTGCTGCTGGAGAACATTGCCAAGAGCACCGGTACGGCCTCATGTCAGCCAATCAGCTCCAATCAGGCCTCGGACCGGGGTGTAGTCTACGCAATATGACGGTATACACTGTATACCCGCTCTAGAAGCGCTACGATGTCTGTGCACACTCCTGAAAGACTTTTGATAATGGACAGAATTCTCTCTCCAGCCATTTTTTTTTTTTGCAAATACCAGGCCGAAAGACGGGACAGTAAACGGACTTATCCCAATATACACACTAAAATACAGTACACTACACCAACCGCAGAGGGACGACATCCGCCATGTTTTTAGTGAGTTACCGGACCCCCTCCCCTCGTCTGTCTCTCTCCACAGAGGACCAGGAGGAGAAGGACAGGATCCTGCAGAGCGCAGAGTGCTGCAGGAAGATCCTCAACCACGTCAACGACGAGGTCAAGGTCATGGAGAACCTGCTGGTGAGGAGCACGGGCGACCGCGCTGAGGGGCGGCCCATACAGCAGCGATTCACTGGGCATTCAGCCATTGTCAGCTATACGTCACTCTCTCACTCTCTCGCTCTCTCCCCCCCTTCTCCCTGTTTCTGTCTCTCCTCTGTTATCTCTCTCCCCCCCTTCTCCCTGTATCTCTCTCTCCTCTGTTCTCTCTCTCTCTCCCCCCCTTCTCCCTGTTTCTGTCTCTCCTCTGTTATCTCTCTCCCCCCTTCTCCCTGTATCTGTCTCTCCTCTGTTCTCTCTCTCTCTCACCCCCTTCTCCCTGTATCTGTCTCCCCTCTGTTCTCTCTCTCTCACCCCCTTCTCCCTGTATCTGTCTCTCCTCTGTTCTCTCTCTCTCTCACCCCCATCTCCCTGTAACTGTCTCTCCTCTGTTCTCTTCTCTCTCACCCCCATCTCCCTGTAACTATCTCTCCTCTGTTCTCTCTCTCTCTCCCCCTCCAGAACCTGAAGGACTACCAGCGGCGCTTGGACACGTCTGGGCTCAAACCCAGTACCGATTTGTACACAGAGTACAAGGTAAGGTCTCCTGGAAATACCTTTAGCCTTTTACTGCCTGACCCTCAGCTCTGGTGGGGATGAGCTCCAGCTACAGTCGCTCATAACCATGTTTCTTTCTCCATCTTCTCCCAGAACATTGACCTGACCCTGAAAAATATGATCTATGAAGGTCCCCTCACTTGGAAGGTCACAAAGGAGAAAGCTATCGGTATGAGAGATGTATAAATGAAATTACGTGTCATGTGATCCATGTGTTACAGGATCATACAGTCGTATCTATGCAGCAGCTTCAAGCAACTGTTGGACTGACATTCTACTTGCCACATTTTGTTCTTTAACCATTCATGTATTTTCACTACAGCCTTCACTTTTGTTCAGAATTTCGAGAGAGAAGATGATAGTGGATAGATCGAGAGTGGATAGATGGATAGTGGATAGGCCCAGGATTTGTTATTATGATTATTCTGATGATTTCCGCTGTGTAACTTTTGAACCCCGCGGTGTCTCAGAGGTGCAGTGCGTGCTGCTGGGCGACCTGCTGGTGCTGCTGCAGAGGCAGGACGACAAGATGGTGCTCAAGTGCCAGAGCAAGAGCAACGTGGTGGTGCAGGAGGGCAAGCAGATGCTCAGCCCCATCATCAAGCTCAACTCCGTGTTCCTCAGGGAGGTGGCCACAGGTGGGGCTGAGCACACGCACAAGCACACACACGCACGAACACACTAATGCACACACACACTTTTGCACACACACACTTTTGCACACACACTTTTACACACACACAATTTTGCACACACACACTTATGCACACACACACTTTTGCACACACACACTTTTACACACACACACTTATGCACACACACACTTATGCACACACACACACACGCACACATACAGAAACACACACATAAACACATGCATACACATAAGCACATGTACAAACGCACATACATATGCGCACACACATAGTATACATATGCGCACAAACTCACCCACACACTCACCCCACCACTAACTGTACCAAGTGGTAGGTTGATCTATCCATCATCCATCTGTGTGGACTCTCCCACTACAGGCCTAAACACGTAGAGTGTGAACAGACTGATAATGGTTAGTCAACCTCACACCTGGTTGTATGGGGCCCTATGCTATACAACTCTTATATATAGCCCTCTGTTGATCTACTAACGTGTGTGTGTGTGTGTGTGTGTGTGTGTGTGTGTGTGTGTGTGTGTGTGTGTGTGTGTGTGTGTGTGTGTGTGTGTGTGTGTGTGTGTCTCTGGCAGACCGCAAGGCCTTCTACGTCATCTTCACATGGGACAGAGGTGCTCAGATCTACGAGCTGGTGGCCCAGTCCTCCGGAGAGAGGAACACGTGAGGCCTTTTAGAAATACCTGGAGTGTCCAAATGAGGACGTTTGTGTGAACAATACATCTCACAAAATGATCATTAAATAATAATCAATAATATCTCTCTATCACCTTGTGTGTGTGTGTGTGTGTGTCTGTGTGTGTGTGTGTGTCCAGCTGGACAGAAGTAATCAAGAAAGCGGTGGATGATCTGAAGCAGAGTGGGCCCGCTGCGGGGGGGGTGTTGACCCCGGTGGGCGGGCATCCCCCGTAAGTCTTTTTCCGCTGATGAAGTCGGAATCTAACCACGTTATAGATAAGATTAACTCCTATTTAATGAATGTTAGTAACTGTTGTATAAGAAGAAGAAACCCCTCCTGGAATATTGCGTCATTGGAAAATAATGTACTTCTGTGGTGGTCCGCAAACTTCCACCCTCGGCCACATTCTACTACAATCACAGGACCCCTGTCATGGGGTTGTTCCTTACTTGTTCACCTAGCAGCCTTATGGGTAAGGAAGCATTCTAGAATCCCACTACCCCATATCCACTACCAGTCGTCATGGTTTCCCCTCAGACCCTAGAAAGGTTTAACCTGCCTCACTAGCTAATATGGCGACTAGGTCAGTATGGTATACAGTGAGGGTTTACACAGCAACAGACTCATAATTCACTCTTTAATGCTAACTTTTTTGACTCTGAACACCCCCCCCCCTATCTCTCTTTTCTTAGGCACTTGGTTCCTTTGAGTCCAACTTTAAATGGCAATTTCAAAAGCAGCATAGGTAAGAGAAGGACTATCTTTACCTCATCTGTACGTTCATCTGTATTTCATTTTATTTATTTTTTTACATTATATTTGATATGCAGATATTATTATATTATTTTGTCGTATATATTGTTTATGTGCAAATGTTATTATTCTTTGCATTCATTTCTAGTATTGGAAATTTATAATATGTTTGTACACCATGAAGCTTCTTAAGAAAACTATATAATATTGATATATCTTTTGATGCCTGAGCTCAATGCTGTCTATGTCAATCTCATTTTATTCTAATGTCATCCATCTGCAGTGCAGGATAATGACAGCCTCACAGAAGACAAGTCTCCATACCCTCAGGATTCTGTGATGTATTACCTGTCAGAGAAAGGCTTTGACCTGATCGCTGCCTCCAACAGTGAACAGGAGAAGGTGGCTGAAATTTCTCTCGATGATGGTAACATTTTATTTTCTTCCTCTTTCTTTTCGATTACCTTTTATCTATTGCGACACTAAAGCTGATTGGCATCCTGTATTCCAACAGTCATAGCTCTGAAAAGGCTATTGGTCAGCAGCATCAGCCTTTCAGAGGACTCTATGCCAGAAGAGGAAAATGGCAAGGAGGATGGGGGGTCAGAGAAGCTGGAGGACTGTACAGACGGCTCTAAGTCACCAGGTACATGACCTCGCCTGCTTCCTAAAAGAGATGGGTTCTGTTTTGTTAAAGGGATGGGATCAGGGTCCCGGACCACTACTCCCTCATGTCCCCCAGGGGTGTGTGGTTGTGGTGTGTTTGTGGGAATGTGACCTGCTTACCTCTTCCGTCACCATCACTGTGTGTGTGTGCGTGTGTGTGTGTGCGTGTGTGTGTGTGTGTGTGTGTGTGCGCGCGTGCGTGCGTGTGTGATCTGATCCTAATTTCCTACGGAGATCCTAAAAGAAACTGTTCAAATATATATGCATGCTGTACAATGTGGACAAAATGGAGGATAGTACAAAACATATTGTTTTTTACCTTTTTTTTTTTTTTTAATCTACCAACGGCATACCCAATAATGATCAGCTATGTCGTGTTGTCATATCTGACCACATCGCACCATAAGTCACCCGCCCTCTTCCATCCACAGAGGACAGAGGCCCCATAGTGGGGGCCTCGCAGGTGGAGGATGGCCCGGGAGGAGCGGAGTCTGGAGGGGCGAAGGGAGTGGAGGAGGGGGGCATCAGTGCACCCCTGGTGCTTTCCAAGGAGAGGGTGGAGGAGGTGTACAGCAGCCTCCAGGGTCTGGAGGAGAATCTGAGGAGACTAAAGGTGTGTGTGTGTGTGTGTGTGTGTGTGTGTGTGTGTGTGGGTGGGTGAACAATTAAGATGAATGGGAGAACTCAAGTGAAACCAATTACAAATGTTGTGACATTGAATGAAGACATTAAATAGAGGAGTATGTATTTACAAGACCTTAAATCAGCACGTTGGTCTAGCGTGACATGTAGGGAGACAGCATCAGGAAGCAGAGCTCAAGATGGCCGACCTAACAGGTAGAGGATGACAAGAGGTGGGCTGAAGCGAGACGTGCTGATGGGCGTCTCAATCCCCAGTCCCCTCTCTCCAGGGAGAATTATTGAAGTACGGGACCAGGCAGGCTATACTTTGGACAGAGGAGCCAAAAATAGCAGCAAAGAGAAACAAGGGAACAGAGGAAAACCACTTAACCACTGCTGTTACCGGCGGCCTGAAAATTGCTTTGTGAAATTGGACTTCTCTGACAATGGCCATTATGTTCGCTATTGCAATGGGGTGTGTCAGGGGATGTGTGTGTGTGTGTGTGTGTGTGCGTGTGCGCGTGCGTGCGTGCGCTCTCCTTACACGTACTGATGTGTGTTTTGTAGACCATGGAAGAGGCACACCATAAGCTGCTGATGGCCTTGTCGATGTTCTCCCTGGAGGGAGGAAACTTCCAGTGAGAAGCAACACACCTGGCAGCCAGGTGAGAGCACTACTAACCCTCCTAAATAACAGCTAGTTATGGTGTGGATATACACCCCTCACTCACAGCTAGTGTGGGTGTGGATACACACCCCTCACTCACAGCTAGTGTGGGTGTAGATACACACCCCTCACTCACAGCTAGTGTGGGTGTGAATACACACATTTTAACCTCTCCTATCTGTAATAACTGTGGCTATGGGGACAGACACTCATTATTTAGCAAAATGCCCACCTCCTACCTGCTCATAAATGTATTACAATTCACTGTTGGTCGCATTGGATGAAATTGTCTGCTAACTTCCTTCACACAAGTAGTCAACGTTGTTTCTCCTCTTCAGAAATTGCTGTAGGTGCCTGATTGAAGTGCACGTTTGACTTTTGGAGGACTGTCTGGAAACACTCAATGGTCGCGTACAAAACTGCTGCTGTTTGGGATGTTGAAGGTCGACGCCCAACCAGGAAGTTCACGCCAGACAGGAAGGGGGAGGGGCTTTGTCTGCAGTGCACTGCTTGAGTGGTGAAGCAGGGAAGGTGTGTGTGTGTATGTGTATGTGTATGTGTGTGTGTGTGTGTGTGTGTGTGTGTGTGTGTGTGTGTGTGTGTGTGTGTGTGTGTGTGTGTGTGCGCGCATGTGAAAAAGGAAGATGAAGAAAGAAGTGACAGTTTTATGAACAGTTTCCAAAAAATGTTTAGCAATTTTGCTGTGCGATGGATGCTGCATAATAAAAAGTGTGTGGAGAGTTGCTATGAGACACATACACACCAGACACAAACACATGGACAAACAATGAACATAGAATTATGTTGTGTAAGAGAATTTATCTGTACGATTTTTTTAGCATTGTAGTTTTAGTTTGCAATAATGCTTAGTGCCACAGTGTTGCAGAATTGCAAACAAATCCAGAAATAGTTTTGGTAAAAACAAGCTCTAAACCTAAGGTTTGAAGCTTTTGCATGCTGAATCATGTTAGAAAATAAACCTTCCAGTTACACTGTTAAATACCCATACTTAACCATGTATAGAGCACAGATGAGAATGAAGGGTGTGCATGTGGACTATTTTGGAGTGGAGATACTGTTGTAATTTAGATTGGATTATGAACAAATAACAGAATATGCATAAAAAAAGATATATAGATATATATACATGCATACATACATACACACGCATAGTATCATGATAGCTGTTTGATCTCCTTATGATCGCTGCCATTATTTATTCCTTTGGGTCCTTTCAGGGTTTCTGCTGCTTCTCTGGGAAACTTACAGCACTAGTGGTGGGAGTCAAACCATAAGAAGTTCAGATCCAGAAGGTAGATTCAAGTTGCGCTGCAGTGCTAAAACATGGCATCTGATAGCCTTCCTGCCTCGTTTGAAGTATTGAATGCAAAATACAGACATTTTGAAAGCGAAGACACACACATAGACGAGCACAAAGACACATACACAAGACCCAGTGCCAAAGCAGTGCTCACAGGGGAGAGCAGATTATCTGGGTTTTTTATTTTTTGCTTGCCTTCTGATTGTAATGTCTGCAGTGTCAACCACACACACACGACATTAGATTTAGTTACATATTTTGATTGTATTATATGCTGTTGAGTATGTTATTAGTCAAATATATTATATTAGATAGTAGCAATGTTCTTTTTGTATCAAATTTGACCTTTTTTCAAGAGCTGATTGTAATTATTCTTGATTTATTTTTTTGGACTGGTGGATTTGAACTGTGGTGAGGCACACAGGACCAAAGACAAAAACGCTGTACCGCTAGATCCTCATGCTATTTAATACAATTATGACAACGCTTTTGCGCATTACTGGCACATGAACGTTTGCTGGGTTGAGATGGATGTACGGGCAGGTCGGCAGTTTGGAGGCGTCATTAGTTTATTCTTGTTAATCCCAGTACATGCTCATTCCAATCATCCCATACTGCCGAGTTTTATGAATTTCCAGTAATAGTTACAGTATAGGTGAATAAAAGGATGTATATTTTATAATTATTGAAGCTATACTGCCCCCAAAGAATTTGCCTCTTAAACGCATATGAGAATGAACCGGACAGCCTTCAGCAAATGCACTGGTTTTCTTGGGGACAAAAACACCATGGTCTATAAGTAAGACTGAAGGTGTGCTTCGGTCTCCACGGGACCAAGGCAGTACTACACTTCTTCTGCCACTCAGTCATTGCCATGACCATACTGAACTCGAGTGAGACCAATTGCAAACAACCACCAAGCACAACAAGGGCACATATAAAGTCAAATGAAGTTTGTAGCCAGGGCCAACGTAGACCCTACTTGGTCCACATTCTCACAAGTACTGTAATGACGGTGATCTCTGATATGCACCCTCATGTGTAGCCACCAAGCTGTAACCATCTCCGCCCTCATCCAACCGCACCTTTTTTTTTTACCCGCCACATCTTCTACTCTGAACTCACAACTTTTGTGCTAAGAAGCCCACCAGAAGACCCCATAGGCCCCGGTTTCTCTTTAGACGAGGGAGGGACCAGTAAGACTATGAGCCAGACGAACACACACACACACAGAGGTAACCAGGTCACGGAGTGGTTTTGGTTATTGTTATTTGTATGTTTGTTTTGTTTTTTTAAGCGTTATGTAACTATGCCTCTGCAAAAATGTTGAGAGAGAAAGGATTGTTCATGGAGTTTTTTGCGAGGGGTTTGCAACACGCTGAAGTGGTCCCAAACCCATATGCCAAATTGAGTAAGCATCCAGTTGGCCAATAGGATGAGGCTAAAGAAATAATCCGGCCCGCAGGTATTTATCCTCCATTGGTTTGCATTCATCAGCAGTGGATTACCGCCTTACACCATCTTACAGTAATACCTCGTCAAACACGCTCGCGCAGGGAGAATGACTAATACATCTCTGTCTGTCTGTCTCTCTGTGCTTATACCTGATGTATCCTGTATTCCAATAGATAGATGTTTAGAACATTTATTTATATAGTTTGGTGCCTTATGACGATCTGGCTGCTGTTCCCCCAAAAGATGGTTCTCCACAAACAAATGCACGTTTTATAAGACCTCAGATTGATAAATTCTTGGGAATGGTTTTCCCATCAGATGAAAGTTGGTCTCCTCGATGCTGTTTATATTCACCTTCAGGATCACAAAAGGATTTTTACTGATCTCGTCTTCAGACAAGCATCCATCACGCTGTTAATAAAAAGTCTAAATGCAAGAACATATATATATATATATATATATATATATATATATAGTGTATTTGGGTTTGGATTTTTCTCTTGTAAGAGGGTTTTAATGTATGCTTAAGAACCATTGTGGTACGTTCTTTCTTATTTCTTTTTTCCTTTTTTTTTAATAAATGGGGGAAATTAAATCAATCGTTGTTTGTTGCTTTGTATGGGTGTCCTTTTTTAAGTTCTGCATTGAGGCTGAATGTATTATTCACATAAGTTGAGATAATATCTTGTGACTCATCTTGACAATAAGCATTGCTGACATTTATAATTGTTGCAGAAGATGTGGTTATGCTGATGGATACACTTTGTTAGGTTTCTCTTAGTATTATTCAAATACTTCTCCAAATCATTCAAGCATAAATCCTGCTAGAGGAAAAGACAAAAACAAGAGGCGTATGTACTGAACTCTGCACTAGTATATTTGAGAAGAGTATTTCTGACAGTGTTTAATAGAGTGTTCCCGTGGGTTTTATACCTTTTAAAAGAAGATGGTGTTGGTTACAATCTTCCTCCTGTGCAGCATTGGTTGTGAGTATTTCTGGTTATTGGACGCGGTTAATCAACAATATTTTGTTCATGTTTAGTTGTAACTTTATCACTGAAGCTATTGCTATTGTTAAAAAAAACTTGAACTACTAAATGACTATTGAATGAAACTCTTACAAATTCATGGTTTAATTTATTTCAAACGGTGAGAAAATCACATTTCTCATTTGTATGTGCTAATAGCTACATTGAAAAATGTAGATCGTGCCAGTTAAGATAAAACTAAGATAATATCTAACAATTTTTTTTAGATTAAAATACATTTAGCAAAAACATAGTGTTTGTTTCCTGGTACGATGGCGAGTTCTGCTCTGTTGATTACATTTCCTGTCACCACAGATGGGGGTTATAAAATCGTTACCCTCATTACTCATGACGCCTACTAAAATCAAAAAATTTAAATTTCATGTCTCAAATACAGTGAAAACTACTTTCACCCCGTCAGTTAAAAATAAACAAATCACCAATAATCTCACTTGGTCCCCTGAAAAGCGGTTCCCGAGGGCCAAGGATTGAAGGTCACTCTGGACGCTGACCGGCCCTTCGTGAGAAAGCAGGTGTCCGAAATGGCCACTCTGGAGTGCTGCTACACATGGGACGGCAGGGCCGATGTAGCCCACACCTGGATCGTCAACAAGCTGATTGACAACAGCCCCCACATGGACCTTCAGCGGGTGAACGTGACCGACCTGCGTTTCAAATACGACGTGTCCAAGACCTCTAGCAAAGTGTGCCACAAGCTATTTCTAATTATGTTGCGGCTCAGCGACGCTGGCCTCTACCGATGCATCTTCAACAACAGCCAACACAATGTGAAAGTCCTGTCGCACGGTACCTTCCTGCAGGTCTACCGTGAGTATGGGTGTATTCGGGAGTGCTTTGTGGAGAAGGAGGGATAGTAAAGTGCTTGATGGGGTGTTGGGACTTCCAGTGCCGAAGGGTAAACTGTGTTCCATCCCCAATGGTCGCCTTACAGCCTCCTTCAGCAAGACGCCCTAACCCTTTACCTGCTCCTTAGTGATATTTACTACTGTAATGGAGATTATTATAAAAGCGTCTGCTAAATATTTAATAGTAATATTTTTTTTAATCTTATGAAAGCCACGAATCCAGTTAAACATAATGCATGGCTATCTTTCAATTATCGTCTATGAATGAAACTTAGTGTCTGAAATGCGGTCGACATCCAAGTTAATATTAGGTCCCATGACAAACTTTAGCCGTGCTCTTTGCATAAAATAGCTAATACTGGAACTGGGAGTTTCAAGGCCCATTATCATAAGCACCAATCAGGAGGCAATAAGACTTAAACCATGATGTCAAAGAATATGCAACATTGCAGCAGCACCAATGGTTTTACCAAGAAACTTAACCTGGAACTATTTATATCTACATGTTCATTGCAGAGCATAAATGTTACAGACCAAATTTGAAACCCCAGTATAGAGATTGTTATGTACAGTTACAATCACAATATCTCAAATTGAGCCCCTCGAAGAGGTACAGGTTTGCCAGCCCTTTGAAAAGTTCAGTGTATCAGTTATAGGATGTGATTTTATTGACAACATTATCTGAATCACTATCGATCAGTATTGACTGGAAGAAGGTCAAATTTAAGATACAAGCTATAGTTGAAATGTTACAAACTGAAAAAAAGAACCCGAAGAGGAACCCAGTGGCTTTACTGTGTATGAAGTGAATGTTATCAGCTTTTTCTTTGATCTGCTGTGATGTGAGCAAGGTAACCGCTCAATAGTAACTGCTGGTTTTGTATACAGAGTACATAGATAGGCTACATCAGTAAATGTTAGGGTTTACTGTGCTTGACCCCATAACCACCCATCTTTCTGCACAGAGCCGATGAGGAAAATTCTAAACTTCAGTGAGAACGTGAAAAACAACATCCTGACCGTCCAGGGGATTCTGCTTCTGCTGTGTGTACTCCTGCCCGGGGCTAAACTACTCTTCAAGGTCACAAGATGCATTGCATAAAACAACCTTACTTTTACAACATTAACTGGCTGCCCAGCGGTTAGGATTTTGTTCAACCTGCAGTCACTTTCACAGAGCTGCTTAATGTTGATAATACCCTGCCTACATGATGCAACCAGCAGCATACCGGACCTACTTATGTATAGACTGCTTCCCTTTGGACTGCAATCACACATTTTTCTGTTTTGCTAAAGTATTTGTAGTCATGTGAGACAACAATCGAGTCTAGCAATGTACATAATCATCATCATCATCATCATCATCATCATCATTTTTATTATCTTCATCATCATAAACAAGTTTACTCCTCGTTCTAGACCAAGCAGATCCATGTGCTGGAGAAGAAGAAAGCAATGAGGGAAGAGGAGAATATATATGAGGTACATCACAGGCAGAACACAAACTTTCTATTTTTCTCTAGTCTAGTCAGAGTTGTAAAGTGATTTGAGGAACACTTTGAGGAAGCCGGTGGGTGACTCACCGGAACATTCTGAACTGCATCTCTTTCTTGAATGCGTTCACAAACAATGACCAACATATAAATGAAAGTGCAGTCCATTAAACGATTGACCTATGCATTAACCCGTGTAATTAACTGATCGTCCACCACTCTTCCACCATTCCTGTTCTTTTCTAAGGGGCTAAGAATAGAGGATTTCAGCTCTCCTTACGACCAGATTCAGCGCTCCCCGGCTGAGACGAACTATGAAGACGTGTACTTGAGTGAGGGCGAGGCCAGCCTGGAGAAGCCTTGAAGGAAACGTTTTGCTAAACTGTTTTAAAAAAGAGGTGTGTGTGTGTGTGTCTGTGTCTGTGTGTGTGTGTGTGTGTGTGCGCGCGCGCGTGTGGCTGGTGGGTAGGACAACTTAGGACATTTGTTGTCCTACTTTTTAAATACCATAACGTTTTCATGCGTGTCTTTTAATATACAATGTGGTGAATTGCTGTGTACAATATTGACTTCTATGTGCCAAAATGTGCTTATGCACTCCGTGATTAAACATGTAGAAACAAGCGTCTGCATTCTTCCGTGTGGTGTAAACCCTCGTCATGTGGCGTGTCCGAGGCAGATCACCGGTTCAGTAAGTGGACGCGTTTCATCGTAACCAAGGGCAACGGGGACGTGCGTAGGGAATCCAGAAGCCTCGTCATTGGCCACCTGTGTGTACCGCTGGTCGTTGACTGGACGGCTGCGTGGCGTGGGCGTGACTACTGTACCAGGTAGGGCGTGTAGAAAACATGTTTCGAGGCGGCGCGTAAACACAGTGCGAGTGAAGATGGCGTCTGTCAAAAAGAAAGGAAGCGGAGTTGAAAAAGGTGTGAATGGAAGACGTTCGTCCAAGCATAAAGAAGGGCCAGTTGGTAAGCTAAAACGCGACACAGGTCTTTGTCTCCGTATTGCTTTGGTTATAATTGTTTGTACCGCAAAGGCTTTGAACAGTGCATCTGACACTATGGAGCTGTCATATGCCGCTAGCTAATGTGGGCGTCTCGTTCCCAGGCGCTCTGATTTCAAGACACCCGCAGCGGGATGCTCCAAATGAGCGTTATAAGCGAAAGGGCGGGACGTTAATTTACATGGGTTTAGCGGCGAGTGATAAAGGTTTCCGTCACAGGCTTCGGTTATTTCTTTGACTAAAATGTCAGTAAAACTTAATAATTACTCAACCTATCTTTGTTATTCTTTTCATGTTATTATTATGCGTCTAAACACAACCCGAGGGTTAAGAGAACGGAAATGGTGGTGCATTAAACCGGGATAACGTAATTCATCAGGATCCTTCCTGTCCAAGCAGCTAGCTACAACTTTGAACATGTCTTTCGACTCACTGCTTCTGGTTTTTATTTGATGTAGTGGAGGCTGACATTATTATTTAATAGAGATAAGGGCAGCTATGATTTTTTTTTTAATCATATGACAACTTCACATGTATGTTTCATTTGTACATCTGTTGTATATCTGTTACGTGTTTGTCAGCGTGACGCGCTGTTTCAGTTTGAAGCGGAAATTTAACGTTATTAACCGACGAAATAACCATATATATGTTGTATCATTATTTAAATAACGTGCCATGCTCTGTGGCTGTTCTTCACATATCAATCCATTATTACTAATTTCTGTAAACAATACGATTAAACTGGATGTTTACTTGACATTGACATTTGCACTGCTTGCTGGTTGAAAGAAAGCAGGTCAGTGTTTTCCATACGTTTTGTTGAATTTGTATACTCTGGAGTTGCTCATGTACACTAGCTATTATTTACTATCGTACACTAGCTCCTCTCTTGCTCTAGTTTGTACTCTAATCAGCTAAGTGTCGGCAGTATTATCTGAAACAACATACACTTAATGTATTATCATCTTTAGCTAGTGCTTTACACTTCTCATAGCCCTGTCATACATATATGGCTCACTGGTGTGTTTGTGCCTTATTTGAGATTTATGAACTCATTTTTACACACACTTTACCAAATAACATACCATTGATTACTTGAAGGGCAATGATGAGGGCCATATTTCCTGTAGTACCTGTTTAACTGTTAGATTAGACACTATCCTTCCTGAGTGAACACAAGTTGGTATTTCAGATGCACAACATGTCATTAAGCAGCAGGTGAGTTAGGCATATTGTTGTTTTTAACAGCAGACTCAAAGTGATATGGTGAAGGGAAACCCAACTGTGTAATGCAAAGGGCAGTGGCGGCCTATTTTTACTGACTTCCTGTTGTTTGCTTCGGGCATGTTTAAATAGAGGATGTGTGAGTGGAACAAGGGTCACACCGTCCCCCTCCCTTGGATGTTACACCCCCACCTCCACGGTTCCTCAGCTAGGCCTCAGATGATTATTACACACTATTTATTGAAGGGAGTGGTATCTGGGTTATGTAGTAGAAAAAAAACACTGGAGCCGATCAGGAAGGGGTCTGACAGTATAGCAAGTGGCACATTGTACAATACAAATCATTTGGTGTGAATATTCACCATCATTTGGCCAAATTTCCTTAGATTACTTTGATGATAATGTAAAGACCAATGCAGCCACATCTTGATATTGGCCTTTCCTGTCAGTGTGAATATTGATATATTTGGCCGTCAACAATATCTCTTTCAATTATTTTTGGATTGTCACCAAAACAACTCTATATCATCAATAACATCCCCATCAAACTTTCTTATGCTTTCATTTGTCCATATTACCGTTCATAACTTTTATGATATCATTATTAAGTCCCCAATGAAGCTACATTTTGTTTCACATTTCCCATATTCTAATATATACCCTGGAATGAAGTATTGTACATCAATGTTATGTTTATGCATTATGTAGGTGCTAATTTCCACCCGTATGTTTAATATCTGATACTGTGCCTGATATCACTATATCTAATATCAATGTTTTCCCCCAAAACACTTCTTCTGGAAGTCTGGAATCCTAATTAAGACAGCATACAGCCATAATCTCCACCAGGGTTTTTACTGCAGCAGCTTCCTGGCTGATGCCAAGTGGGCAGGAGGTCAATGGGTGTTCCACGTGCTGCAGTCAATAGGAGGGAAGATAAGGACATGGAAGGTACTTCAGAAATGTCAGACAGACAGACAGACACAGTCTCTAGGGGTAAAGTAAAACAAGGTCAATATACAACATATAAAAAAATTGACGAAGTGTGTAATACATTCTCTCTGCTATCAGCCTGACTTTTTTGGAAAAAAGAGATCTCTGCGTTCTAGTTGTCAAGGCTTCATATGTTGTGTGTGTGCTTGGGCACACGGACACACAAACTATTTTCCCTTACCAAATTGTCCCACTGTCAACGTAAACAAACAGCTGAGGTGAAGGGGGACTCTCCTCCCCCCCGTTTGCCACACATGAATTACTCAGAAGCAGTTATGAAAGCGAGAGAGCCAATCACAGTGGCCTGTCTCTTTTCCTCTCTCACCCCCCCCGTCTCATTCTTGTTCTCTTTTTTCCCCTCATGCTCTGATTGTTGCTCTGGAAGAGAAGAGACTCGGTTGAACTTGGATGCCGGTAAACCAATTCTTATTTGTATTTTTATTAAATTGTACCTTGCAGACTTACCGTATAGTTCTCCTTTAGGGTCTAGGTTTCACACACATACATATACAGACATACACACACTCACACACACACACACACACAAGTAACAGATCTGCATGCTGGGGCTACGCTGCTTGTTTTGCATGACTTATTGATGCTGATTCTCATCCATATTAAGTATGTACTTAAGAGAGACATAAATTGGCAATTGATTTGGGTTGATAACTGTGCTTATAACAAAAATAATAGAGGCATGGTAATTTGTGTGCGTATTGATGCTTTACTATCGCTGTATTCACATCACTTTACTAGAACGTGTGTATGCGTGGCCTGCTGACTGTTGCAATGCTCGTAGCCTGTTTAGTTCAGCCGTGGGCACCATGGCAGCATGTGTGTCGTTGTCTTCTCAGCCGCCTAGGGTTTTAATGAGCATCACATGAGGACCAACCTTACTGTAAGCCTAATGCTGTATTTCCTTACTTCATGCACATCAGTGTCTCTATTCAGAGCAAAGGTTAGCAGTGCATACCGATGCTGGTAGTAGCCCACATTGTAGAGGATTAGAGGTAGGAGTATGCAGTATGGTGGCTGGCCTGGTGCTACACACGATGATGACCCTTTGTTAAGTTAGGTTGAAGTGTGCCCTAGGGTTGGTATCTTTGGATGCTGCTTCTGCAGCAGCTCCGGTTGAGCTGCATTTTTATAGACCTTTTCTAACCTTTGGCCACCCAAAGCGCTTTGCAATATTGCCTCACATTCACCATTTACACACCGACGGCAGAGTCAGCCATGCAAGGCGACAGTTTGGGTGAGGTGCCTTGCTTAAGGAGACCTCTACACTCAGCTAGGAGGAGCCGGGGATCGAACCAGCAACCTTCAGGTTACCAGCCAGCCCGCTCTACTCCTGAGCTATTGCCGCCCTCATCCCAGCCAAGTGACCATTGCACATGTTCCAATTAACCGATTTTAATTTTGGCATATTTTGCCTGGTCTTTCCAGCTGTGTTGAGTCGTGGTGGATATCAGACGAGACTAAAGGCCCCCTTGTGCACCGTTGGGGGGGATTTTGTGTTTCTTTTTTTGTAGGATGCCTGTGATTGTGTGTGTCAATGATTCCTGAGCTAGGCCCCCTGGGTCTTTTCCTTTTTCTCGTCTTTACTGTTCAACCAACTTAACCTATTCAGGGAACTAAAATGCCAAATAAATATACACATTGCCCTTGTGTAAGAATGTGTGCATTCCTACATATATATATTGTGTGCATATATCTAAAAAAAATTGTCCAGGCTCCCTTGGAAGGAAGTCCTTCTCATAGGAGGACTCTTCTTCCTGGAGAATAATGTCTGGGGTCCTATTCCGCTCTGCTCTGCACAAAGGTGCCTAGCGAATTGAGTCATGAGTTGAACCTGCTTGGCAAGAATCTATTTGCCTCCAGGTCCTTGTATATGTTAAGTAAGGTAAATGAATGCCTACATTTTTTAAAACATGATGTCATTCAGCTCTCTTCAACTAGTTCTGATAGATGCCCCTCAATTCTACACACTGCTCCTTTTAAAGTCTTATTTTGTATGGCATCCATTTCCAAATCAGACTATTTCATGCACTTTAATGGCTACTTGTGTATATCTACTATCTTAAACGCTATCTCCAAGGGAGGTAGCACAGACCCAAATGTTTTGGGACATTTGCCTCTGGCCTTCTGGTGGTGTCCACGGTAGAACACACTGGCCTGGTCTCTATTTACGAAGCTTAATATAGACAGTGTGCAGAAATAGCCCAAAGATGGAAAGCAAGCACACAACTTTCGCATGTGATGGTGGGGGGAGGGATTCATGACGTCATATAAGCAATATTACTTTTTTATGTCTGTATGATATAAGTTAAATATATTCAGCAATGTGAGGAGTAGAATGAATTATGGAATGGCTGTACTATTGACGATAGGCTCTCTTTGTAGGGAATGAGCTCAAAGACTACCATGAACTTCCTAACATGAGCTAACTTTATCCTTTATTTGTAATTGTATTAGTCTTTCCTTTTTAAAGTTTGGCTTACCCTAAAACTTTCAGAAATCTCCCTAACCCCTCTTGGTTGTGTAACCGATCAAAAACTGGAGGAATCTGAACAATGTTCAGTGGAGAAATGGCCTCCAGAAAAGCTCAACTTAATGAGACAGTTGAGCAACCAATGATGGAGAAAGGACTCTGACACCATTGTGATCTGTGTGTGTGTGTGTGTGTGCCTGCATGCATGCACCCGCCTGAGTGTGTTTGTGGGTTCTTCTATATTACGTGGGATTGAGTCATTAGTTAGAAGTCAGCAGCGTGGGATTCCTCTTAATTTTGGACCGAACACAACAATGTATCACCTGTCCTCACTCTCAAACATGAAATACTTGTATTGTATTTTCCTGTCATAAAATGTTTATCCAAGCATATGTGTAAGACATCACAGCTATGTGAGGCATTCTTTTCAAGAGCGATGCGTTGTATGGGGTCATTTGTATTGCATGTTTGTTTTGTAATGTTAGAAATACCCGGTTCTCCTGCCACACAAAGAATGAACGTGAGACTGGGCCTGAGTCCAAACTTCTCTCACTATGACTCCTGGCAGCCCAGGCTTTCTTACTACCACTCATCTAGTGCTATGCTGTTTCAATAGCGGATGAAGCCTGGCGGGCAAAGGGCTGCCAATGTGTGTAAACATCGTTACTCACGCTATTTACCGTTCAGCAGAGGTTTTTCTGTTGTTGATGAATGGCATGAACGGTGCGTCGGTAGGGCTGAGGCATCTTGCTTAAGGATGCTTGAGTTGTAGGTTGCGGACAGGTTCTGGACCCGCCCCAACGTATCTGTTCCTCGATAATCCACCAGCTTTCATGGTACCGGTCACCATATCCGGCTACGTGCCCTGGGTGTCTGTTTTACGGAAACGCACTCAGGTGTCCCTGCTCCTACGCACACTACACCAAGAGCAGCAGCCAGCAGGGAGCTGAGGCTGGGTATGTTCTCATGTTACATGGGGAGCATTTAGGGAGCAAGCTTGTTAACACAGACAGACAGATAGACAGACAGACAGGCAGACAGACAGAGCGACTCCCAGGCGGAACTTAACAGTACAGTGTAAGCAGTTTGTTTGATGAAATGTGAGTGAAAGTGTGTGTTTGGCAATGTGTTTTCCAAACTAATCTGGTTTGGTTAACCACTCAGTAAGTGTGCCAAGCAAAGCCCTCTCTCTATCCTGCTCCAAGTGTTTCTGTCTGGATCCCAGTGGATTTTTTTGTGCAGTTAAGCTGCCAGATTTACATCATTTAACTTCAGCGGCTGCTTAACAAGTTTCCGATCGATGCACCGCCGTAGGCCGG
This sequence comes from Pollachius pollachius, assembly GCF_949987615.1. NCBI lineage: Eukaryota > Metazoa > Chordata > Actinopteri > Gadiformes > Gadidae > Pollachius > Pollachius pollachius. Next base: position 33,749,125 of record NC_136934.1, read on the forward strand.
GGCTATGGGCATGGATTAGTTATTAGAAGCAGAAGAAGTTTATTTTGAGGGGGCGGGGGGCGGGATGCAGCAGATGATACCCCTGCTCTGTACAGTCTGTCGATTACCAATGTGGGGGTTGGTGCTGAATATTATCGGCCTGCTTTGGGCTCCGCGGGGAAATCACCGCCAAAGAGCGAGCAGTAAAACCGCAGCCAGAAACTTACGAGAAAGCTTACTTTTCTTGTCATAGCGATATATGTTTGGAGCTACCAGGGTTCATAAAAAAGAGAGATGGAAACAGTTTGAATGACAGGGCCAAGCTAGAAAGAGCCTTGTGTGGGAAGGAAACACATCCTGCTGACATGCCCTTGAGCAAGGTGGTTAATCTCCACCGGTTGTGGAATTGACTTTTTGTGGCACAGGGCTTAAGCGGAAAGGGCTTAGATCTACAGAAGCCGAATCAACATGCATGTGTTTGTCAAAAACATGAGCTAATTAACTACCGGTATGTCCGTCACATCTCAAAGTTCCCGACTGGGATTAATAAAGCACTTTCTCGTCTGGCATTCTCGCAAGATTGTCTAGCACAAGATAGTCTGCTAGGCGGTTTGACTCCCAGCCGTAGTGTTCTGTGGTCAGACCACATTGTCCACATTGTCCACAGGTTGTGTGTTTAGGCATCCCTAAACACACAACCCATTAAGGTGTAGTGGGTGTGGAATCGACTGGCATCTGGCAGAACCACTGGTACAGGCCACTGTGGCTCCCCCTATGTCGTTGGGGGGGGTTGTACTCCACAACATCACTCATGGATGCTATTGAATCCTTCACCTTGCACCTTTGTGCGCTCCAAAATGACCCATGTATGTACAACGCATTAACAAAATAGTAATACGGCAACATTTGTCACTCTTCCCAGCGATGGACACCAGGGCGATGTTTGCGGCGGTCCACGCGGTGTGTGAGGAGAACGTCGCTTTCTTCTCGGGCGGCGCCAAGGGGTCCCAGGGGGATGCTGCCCGCAGGCTGGTGGACTCCATGACCCTCATCCAGGAGCACGCTCTGGGCCTGGAGCCCGTCATCCACGGCTTCACCTCCGTCTACCACCACTTTGACTTCGACCCGCATATACCCGCCAATGGCTACCGCTCCCTGGTCAAGGTGAGGTTGTGTGTGTGTGTGTGTGTGTGTGTGTGTGTGTGTGTGAATTTTATTGGAGGGATGTTCTTCTGAGAAAGAGGCAAGCGATAGAGTAAGACTGTACCATAACCTATGAAAGGTCAAATCTTCTGAAACGTTGATTCACTCAAATTCTCAATCAAACGAGCTTGGGTTGGAAAGAAAGAACACTTGAAAAGAAGACGCCCTCTCTCCCTGAGGTTCTCTGCCAAAAAAAAACCTTGATCACATCAGGCACGGATTACGCACTCACCCACTCACATTGGAGCAAATTATTGACATGCACTGGTGCATTTCCGCTGTTCTGTTTAATTGAGTTGTCCCGCATTTGTTCTGTACACAGATTCGCATCACATGTATTTTTAAATCAGTCAAATGCTTCTGTATGCTCTTCATCAATAGGGGTTTTGTCAGAATTAGAGGATGAATGGTTGAACTGGCTGTAAATAATGTGCGTAATAAGCCAGAACGGAGATCTCAAGGGACTCCATCCGCTGTTTGATTTCATAGATATAATCCATGGAGTACAGTCAACGATATCGGGCTATACTATAGTATACTTATTATTATAAGGTAATAATTGCCTGTATTCCCTGTCTGTTTGAAAGCAGAAGTTGAACAGACATTGTCATCGTCATCACGTCTTTTTTTATCACAGCCTTTTATTGTGAAAGTTCACTAGTTTGTAGAGGGAGTCAGCTTAGGTGCTGCGCCTCACCTATAGACCGCTTTGGGGAACCCTGAATTTGTTATTTAATGGGCCAAGTAGCTCTGTTTGCAACAGTTTTCTGAACGATCGCTTTATTGATTGTGTGCAGGTGCGTGTGAAGCACTGTTTTACATTTATATTTTAAATTTAGGGCATTTAGCAGATGCTTTTATCCCAAGCGATCAAAATAATGTGTTTGTGTGTTTGTGAGCATGTCTTCATGTACAGTAGGCAATAGGTTTGTTATTCCTCTACTGAGAAACGCATACAATCCATACCATACCTTATTATCTGGCTTTGTTTCAAGGTTGATTATTTTGAGACCTCAAGATAGAGGTATTTCTTAGTGATAACGCGCTCCCTCACTCACCTCTTCTGTTTACAAAAGGTAATCTGCTTCACCGCTTATTGATGACCAACAAAGGCTATCCTTGGCTGTAGCAACTCCTACAAATCTAGTGAACGAGCCAACATGTTAATCATTACAAAAAGTGCTGCTCTCAAACATAGGGCAACAGCTTGTTACTGCGGTGTAGTTTAACACAAGCTCACTACCGTCCGGTCTCCCTTTAATCAAGCATTACTGCACTCATCTTTTGACCGCAGACTATATCGCTTTGGTTATTTTATAATAATTTAATTTGCATTTCATTGTTCCTCTTTGCCTGGACTCCATTTCCATTTGATGTAAAAGCTAAAATAACCTCAGATGAACCAAAAATAAGGGAGACTTGAATTAAACATATTGCTTTATTAAAGTGCCAGTGAACTGGCTGTTTCAGCTGGAATTCGAACACTACAACATTTAAATGAATGGGCTTTCATCATATAACAAATTTTATCACGTTTAAAGCAAAAAGCAGAACGGTTTTGGGTTCAATGGCTCTTTAACACAATTAAAGATCCCATGGCATGAACAATTCACCTCCTGAGGTTTTCTAACATTAATATGAGTTCCCCTAGCCTACCTATGCTCCCCTAGTAGTTAGATATTTTGTTTGGTGCAAAATGAGCACTAGGCATTCTGCTTCGCCTTTGAAAAAACAAAGCTTAGACGCGCTGTTTTGGAATTTTCCCTGTATGTCATCATAAGGGGAGATGTGTGTGTGTGTGTGTGTGTGTGTGTGTGTGTGTGTGTGTGTGTGTGTGTGATTACACACACTGTAACGCAAGTGTTGTACATTTCTTTGTTATTTGGATAAATGTTCTGCTGTTGGTTCTTTGACGTCTCTGGTATTTCCACAATGAGACTATAGTTGGGGTTATCTCAGCCATCTTTGAGCCCCGCTGTCCGCCGCCCGGTGCCGCGAGGCACCACCACCACAAAGCACCACCGCCCGGCAGCGGGCAGCCGGCAGCGGGCAGCCGGCAGCGGGCAGCCGGCAGCGGGCAGCGCACGGTTCAGTCTACTTCAGAATGATGTGGAAGTGGAAGAACCAGAGACGTCGGAGAACCTGACGCAGTCATTTGTGATTCAGAATATCGTATGGAGGCGCCCACAGCTTTTGGCCGTGTTAATATGTATTATATGATATGTATTATATGATATTATTTAGATATAGACCTCCAGGACTGTAACGCAAGTGTTGTACACTTCTTTGTTACCGTTCTGCTGTTGGTGTTATGGTGCATAACACGTCGGTTCTTTGACGTCTCTGGTATTTTCACATTGAGACTGTAGTTGGGGTTATCTCAGCCATCGTTGAGTCCCGCTGCCCGCTGCCGCGAGGCACCACCACCACAAAGTACCACCGCCCGGCAGCGGGCAGCCGGCAGCGCGTGCCGCAGTTCAGTCTACTTTAGAAGTGGAAGAACCATAGACGTCGGAGAACCCGACGCAGTCGTTTGTGATTCATAATATCGTCTGGCGGCACACACAGTTTTTGGCCGAGATAATATGTATCATATGATATGTATTGTGTTGTACACTTAATTGTTATTTGGATAACCGTTCTGCTGTGGTGTTATGGTGCATAACACGTCGGACTCTCGTCTCTGGTATTTCCACAACGAGACTCGTAGTGGGGGTTATCTCAGCCATGGTTGAGAAGGAATTGGGGAAATGAACTTTGGCTTTGACTCCCTGAAGTACATGAACCACGACATGGAGGAGAAAGGGATTGTTGCCCGCGATTGTTTCCTTCCCGCCGGAGCCTCGCTGCCGAGGGACCATTGCCTCGGCAGCGGGCAGCGCCGAGGCGGTGGTCCCTCGGCAGCGGGCAGCGGGAAGCGGGGCTCAAGCGGGCAACATTCCCTATCTCCTCCATGTCGTGGTTCAGTCTACTTCAGATTAATGTGGACGTGGAGGGGCACACAGCTTTTGGCCGTGATAATATATATTATATGATATAGATATCTATGTATAATATGATATTATTTAGATATAGAGCTCCAGGACTCCTGCCGGAGCACCCGAGTGTTCTAGAATATTTACAGAACACGGCCAAAGGCTGCGTGCGCCTTGCCATTGCGATACATCCATGTAAACAGACCGCATGGTACCGTGGCCGCAAGCTGCTCAGGGCCACACCCCCACTCTCCTCCTTGACCCGCCTCTCTCCCCCTCATTTGCATTAAAGCTACAGACACTGAAACGGCGCGTTTGGGGAAAGCTCAATGTGCGACTGGCTCGTAGTGGCTGTAATTCTGCACCATGGCTGAATTTCGGGAAGGTCTTCAAATACTGTGTTAGGGCCCACTAATATCTACATTAAAGCATCCATAAAGTAGCATGCCATGGGACCTTTAATTTAACTGTGTTGAAGATTTGCCGACATCTTACATTTCAATGCAGAAATGTACCATGTATTTTTGGTCCATGTTTGTTTCTTTCATCTGTAATATTATAATTTCTCGACTGTCAAAGATCCAAAATTTGAATTTTTATTTTGAGTAAAAAATGTTTTAGTGTTTCCTTGGTATTGGCTTGTGGAAGTTGTTAATTTCCAACCCTGCTTCTTTGTCCCCTTCTTTGTCCCTGTCTCTGTGTGTGTTTGTATCTCTCTCCCTTTATCTTTTCCCCCCCTCCCCCTAAAAGGTGGTGCGCTGCTGCATTCTCCACATCATCCACAAGGGGCGCTACATCAGCACCAACCGCCGCAGCATCTTTTTCCGCGCGGCGCACAACGCGGGGGAGATGGAGGCCTACTGCAGTGCCCTGTGCCAGCTGCGCGCCCTGCTCTACCTGGCCCAGCGGCTGCTGCACGACAACAGCCACGGAAACCTCTTCCTCCAGGACGAGAGCGGCCTCAGCCAGAGCTTTGTGCGGGAGTACGCCTCCATGCACAAGGGCTGCTTTTACGGCCGATGCCTGGGATTTCAGGTGTGTGTGTGTGTGTGTGTGTGTATGAGTGTGTTTGGTTGAGGTTGGTTGGTAGCACAGGGTAGTGGATAACAGGGGTATATAACATAACAATTCCCGTCCTAAAAGCAACGAAAAACATTTGGAATCACGCAAGTTTTGGTGTGCAAAACATGCACAGTTCAGGACAGATTGGAAATACAGTATGGCAGAGAGAGCAAAAAGGGCCTGATTTGTGCACATAATATAATTATTAAAAATAGGGACACTTCATAGTAGTGGGACTTTATTATACTACTATATACACAGAAAGTAACAATGAGGACTGGGAGGTCACTGGTCAGTGGGGAACATAAAGTTAGGGAATCGAGAGTAGAGAGAGCAAATAGGTGGATCCCCAAGTATCGTTTAAGTCTTAGAACATGAGGAGTCCCTGGTGACAAATGCGAGGGCAACAAAAGTGATGCGAATCAGTGAACCAACAACGAATCAGTGATGGATGAATCAACAACCGTCCGAGATGTGCATCATAACAGCAGAATCATGTCAAACTTGTGCTGTTTATTGCTACACCTTCCAAATGTAAGTGGAGTGAGTGCAAAGGGAGCAAAGCCCCCGGGGGCTGACCCTTAACGACAACCATCACTCTCCCTAAGGGCTTCAGTCTCATTGTTCAACCAACTCAGACCGGTACAAGGAAACCACTAACGGCTTGGGTGTTTTTTTCAGCGTTTACAGGAACAAACAAGTGAATGTTACATTATAAAGTAGCACTTTTCAGCAATTAAAATAAAACATTAACACGTTTTAGTTGTGACCGTAAATGAATATAATCTCTTCCCTCGTCAACAATCATGACCATGAATTATGATTAAATAAAAAATAAATAAATATATATATGTAGTACCGAACCAGACCGAAAAAACGTGAAACAAACCTACACTATGACCCACCTGAACAGTTAAACCCCTAGTGGCTAGGCTGATGGACTGACTGCAGGAAGGTACTGAGTTCAGGGTTCGATTGTAAGGCTGGGGTTGTCGGACTCTGCAGAAAGGTACTAGGTTCCCACAGTCGCCTGCCCTCTACCTTCGCTTAATAACTGTACCTGCTGTTACCGCTTTGGATAAAAGCTGAATGACTAAATAGTCCAATGTGATTGACAGAAACGCTTAATATGAGGAGCAGAGGTGTGCGAGGTGGGGATTATCCACTAATTGGACTTGTTGAGAGAGGACCAAAGAGAATACTCTATAATGATGGAGCTTCCTTCGTTGTTTTTGTTGTTGCTCATCAGATTAGTATTTTTTTATTACTCTATCTTTCTCTTAACTTTTTTGAACTCAAATTGTCTAAGTCTGTCTCTCTTATGCAGCCCATCTCTCTAAATCTGATAGCATTTTTTAAACCAAGAGATTCATTATAACATAAAATGGTAATTCATTAATCCAAGGCAGGATTATTAAAATCCACTGTGAGGGGTTTTGGCTTATTAATGTTGTGGTCATTAAAGTGGTGTTTTTTGTTTGTAAATTCATAAAGGGTTCTGAGCCTGACTCTCTCCCCGCTCTCTCCAGTTCAGCCCGGCAATCCGGCCCTGTCTGCAGACCATCGCCATCGGCCTAGTGGCGTTCGGAGAGAACTACAAACGACACCAGTCGGGAATAGGTCAGTGAAGTCCTCAGCGTCCGCCACGCCCGCTGACGGCATCTTGTCCTCCCTTCCCCTGCTCCTGTACCATGCATACACACATGGCTAAGCCATTGATTGTGTACCTGTTTTGATGTGGGTTTGGCTTGGAAATGCTCTTTCATCTGCCGGGAGTCCCATGGGGCCTTGGCTGATGTACTCACATGCATATTTAACAATGTTTTGAACGCACGGTCAGATATTGAAGAACACACGCTTTCGCCCAAACACACTCTCGTACATACATGCTTAAATATTGAGTCTCTAGAAGAGTCCACACATGCACAACACACACACACACACACACACACACACACACACACACACACACACACACACACACACACACACACACACACACACACACACACACACACACACACACACACAGAGTGAGTGCAAACTAAAACAAATAAACTCCTGCTGTATCCTGTGCCCTTTGCTGCACCACAGTGGAGGCAGGCAGTATTGCACCCTATGGTGAGTTGACCCCCCCCATCGCTGCTGTGAATAGACAGATACATTAAAGATGTGTGTAGATCCAGAGTGTGTTACTCTTCCCTTCCCTCTGCTTCCCTCTGCTATCCTGAATGGTTTCACAGGCCCTCAGCTGATGAGGCAATCTGTATGGGACAAAGGATAGTCTAGTGGCTAAATAGTTTGAATCTCCAGTGAAAGAGCACTGGGTTTGATACCCAATGTCTGAATCCGACCTATAGACACTCTTGAGCAGGATGCCCTAGCACCTACCTGCTCCTTCAGGATGTGTCTGCAAGCCAAAGACAAATAGAGGAGTCAAAATTGCGCCTCTGAACCACGGTTCAATAAGGAGAAAGAAATCATTCTCCTTATTGCAGCTGACATCATTTCTGATGTCTGCTGTCCTGACCATCCCCACCATAGTTGTCCTGGGCAATAATTGGAAACAGATTAGTGTTAAAACACAGCTGTATTTCTGATTGGCAGTTGAATCTGCAGGTCCTCTGTTTCGGCTAATCGAATTTCAAGTAAGCTATTTAGTGGCAATTAGCTGATGGATAAATCAGTAAACGATTCAGTGCTGTTAGCGAAGATTGACTGTCCAATCCAATTGATTTCATCTGACAGGCTTGATGACAGCTGAGCGGGTCTCTCTCTTTCTCTTTCTTTGAGTCTCTCTCTTTTGGTTTTCCCTCCTCCACACTTATGAAGCAACACTGGATAGTTATTGTTTTCTCCATCATCACATCTCTCTCTTTCTCTCGCACCAGTCACTAGCCATCTGTCTCTCACCAACTCTGACCCTGCTCTACTTTCATGTTTCTTTATTTTATTATTATTCCATCTGGTCTTCCATTCGTCCACACCTTCTGAGATCTTCTGCTACTTATTGACTAGTATTGCTTTAGCTCGCGGCCTCCCTCTACCCCTTCCTCCCCCCCTTTCTCCATCCCTGATCGACTACTCTCTCCCCAAACGCTCCCCCTCCCCTTTTGGCCAGCATCCTTTAATTAATTTATTTGTGTGTGCGTGTGCGTGCACGCGTGGAAAGAGTGTTATTTCCCTAGCCGACTGGCTCGTTCCCTTGACTTGACTCTCTCTCTCTCTCTCTCTCTCTCTCTCTCTCTCTCTCTCTCTCTCTCTCTCTCTCTCTCTCTCTCTCTCTCTCTCTCTCTCTCTCTCTCTCTCTCTCTCTCTCTCTCTCTCTCGCCCCTTAGGCGTAGCCGCCAGCTCGTTCTTCACCTCAGGGAAGTACGCCATCGACCCTGAGCTCCGGGGGGCCGAGTTTGAGCGCATCACGCAGAACCTGGACGTGCACTTCTGGAAGTCGTTCTGGAACATCACAGAGACAGAGGTGCTGTCGGTGAGTCAACACACACGCTCAACATACACACCGGGGTACTCCACTGTGATACGCACCAACTCCCAAGTAAAGATGAGCAGATCTATAATTCATATTAAAAGTATATGAGAGAGAGAGAGAGAGAGAGAGAGAGAGAGAGAGAGAGAGAGAGAGAGAGAGAGAGAGAGAGAGAGAGAGAGAGAGAGAGAGAGAGAGAGAGAGAGAGAGAGAGAGAGAGAGAGAGAGAGAGAGAAATGTACTCAACCTCTCTTGCCCTGAAGGCCGTTAAAAATAATAGAGTGGAACAAATGTGTGTTTGTTCCGGTTTCCTCCCACACCAAACAATACATACATGTTAGATTAATACCCCTGCCGGTGCCCTTGACCTAGGCACTAGGCAGAAGCCCTGGAGCTGGCCCCGAGCACTGCACTGTGGCTGCCCACTGCTCCCAGTCCGGCTGGTGATGGGTTAACGAAGAGACCTCATTCCTTAGGGATACATTTTTCTAAAATAAATATGTATAATAATAGTATTGAAATGTATTCCAAAGGCCGGTTCAATCCTTCAATCCTTATCTGTATCCCTCCCCTCTGTCTTGCTCCACCTCCCATTTCCAGAGTCTAGCCAGCATGACCTCAACGACGGTCAAGGTTAACCGTGCCCTCTCTGTGCCGCCCGTGCCCTTTGACCTCCCCCTGGTAGCCAACCCGAATGTCTCGGTGAACATAGCTGCGCCTTCGGCTCACATTGGCCCAGCCCCTGTTCAGATGAGGCTCATCTCCTACGACCTCCGCGAAGGACAGGTAATCCAAACAAATACTACTACACTTTATACTTTTACATCAGGGATCACAACTTCTCTGTTTGCCACTGCTTTCTTTTAAAAAGTTCTGTGCACTGATATATGCATTATTTTACCCCTGTAGACTTCTATGTTACATGTCTCTATTAAAAGTGTGGTTATTAAGTTTCAAAAGCTATTATTTGAGGGTAATTGGTAAGAAACCGTATTGTCCTCCATCAGCTATGAGTTAAATGTGCTGTGAGAATGAGTTTTGAGTTGATCTGCGTCTATCTCTGTATGAGCCCCGCAACAGTCAAAAGAGTCAAAAGATGCCATCTACATTCAAGGGTAGTGACGAAAGAAAAGTTAGTCTCAAATGAGTTGGAAAGGCTCTTAAGTGTGCGGATATGTGCAAATCGTTCTTGACAGCCATGATGATCGTGCCCGAGAAAGGGTTGGGCTTCCCAGTATAATGCTACGATGTGTGTGGATGTGTGGAGCTCCGTTTGAGGAGTGGTTTATCTTGAGGAGCCCAGTTGGCTCATCTAGTTGGGGCTCAGTGTAACCCCACTGTGTGTGGCACATTTCATATACAACACTGCTCATTATAACGCTTAAACAACGACGGTACTAAGGTAAGGTACCACAAAGTTGACTTGGGTAGTTACACACCTCCCTCCTTCCTCCTTCCTGGAGATAGAGTTTCAATTCCAGCTGGAACACTGGGTTCTCCTCAGGAATGTCCAAATTGGCCAAAGATTACATGGAATACCTATTTTTTGCACATTGTCCATGAAAAGGCAAACAAATACATTGAGAGACATTAATATTTCTTTAGGTACCAAATAAACAAATAAAATAATGTCCTGTTGCATTTGAACTTGTGAAACTGAGAAACTGCTGTCTCTCTGAGGGAGATTAAATGAATGTTTGTAATTGGTATGTTATTCGATAGAAGTTAGTTAATATTCATATTGGTTTATTCATATTTGTTGTTGTTTTTTGCTGAGTAAGAATCCCGGGCGAAAGAATCCTTTGCTGTGCAACCGTTTTGTGCAACTTTTCGCACAGAAGAAAAATGTAGAAAAATAACCATTTTCAATGGTTATTTCTGGTGAGATTTTTTGGTGAAAAATGTACAGATTGAGCTTCCAAATATGACATAACAACCAACAGAGTCAAGGTATCTGCTGAAACCAGATCATTGTGCAAATGTGCCTTAAACTTGGCAGAAACTTTTTTTCAATTAGGTGAGTGCTGCATGCAGCGCTCAGCTATTGTTCTTCATAAGTTTTATTCTTTCTTTCCTCTTTATTATTCTCTACAAACTTTGGGAACTATCTCCTTCCTTAATTTTTCACCTACAGACTCCATTCAAATTTTAAAATGTTCAGAATAGCTTGAAATCACGCGCTTCTTTTCAGATTTTTAAAATATTTGATACTTTTTAAGATATTCTAGTTTTAAAACTTTTTTTTTACATGGGAGTCAATGGGAGGACAGCGGTACTTCAACTGTTTAAGACATAATGAAATCAATTTTAAACTGTTTATCTTCATTCAATTCCATCCATTTAACAAATCTTTACACTTGTACCTTCAATAATATCCAAACGGAATTTCGGTATCATTTAAAATTTATTCAGAATCACAATTTTAGTTTCATACCGGCTTCGTTTGGGCGTTTTTCCCCGCCAGATTGGGCTACTTGTGGATGATGTTCAGGCAGTGTTGCCAGATTGGGCGGTTTTTCCTCAGTTTTTTCTATTTGGCTACTTTTAATCATGCACCAGCTCGCTTTTCTCTATAAGACACACACACACACACACACACACACACACACACACACACACACACACACACACACACACACACACACACACACACACACACACACACACACACACACACACACACACACACACACACACACACACACACACACACCAGCAGCGCAGGGCAATACATTTGACCTTTCAGATCTCCCGCCTGAGCCCCGCTACCGGGGCACCACAGCCGCGACGTCAGAGAACCCGACGCAGTCTAGTCTTTTCACCAAATGGGAGCTTTACGCAAACCTCACCTTATGTTGTGTGTTATGTGCCATAACACCAACAGCATAACGGTTATCCAAATAACAAAGAAGTGTTGTACACTTGCTTTACACTGTGTGTATATTCACACACTTACATGTGGCGCTCGCAGGGTTGTAGCTCATTGTCTTATTGGCGGGCCAAATTCTCTGGGCGGGCAAACAAGAAAAAGGGGAGGTAAGCTGGCCCCTTATGACGACATATGGGGCCAAATTCCAAATCGGCGTGTCTGAGCTTTCATTTTAGGCTAGGGGAACTCATAGTAATGTTAGAAAACCTCATAAAGTGAAATTTTCATGCCATGGGACCTTTAACTCGTATGAATATGACCTCACCTGTTAAAAATGTGGCGATTTGATCTCGCTCTGAGAGTGCGTTCTCAGTTGAAAGGACATTCAACGCGCCGAGGGCTCTGCTGTGACACAAGGAACAACAATTATCTTTCCCTCAACATGAAATAATAATCAAACTATCGGGGACCTGCAGTGAAATTTGACAACAACCTCAACCTGAGGGATCATTTACAAGAAAGTGCTATTAAAAACTATCATAGAAAAAGGTGACATAACTGACATAACTGGTTCAGCAGTACTCACTGTCGCTGACTGTCAAGCCTTGGGTCTTAAGGCCTACAGGTTATTTGCCCAAAACACAAGACAGTCCACATGTGAAGAGCCCAGTGCCGATCTCTTTGTATTCCCTGCGGAGGGAAAGACTGGCTCAGAACAAACTGAAGATCCAGGGATTGATAAACCTAATGCTCCAAGAGCATTGGGTTTATCCACCACGTCAGAGGATTTAGTTGAGCAGGTATTGGAAACTCTTGTTCATGCATCGACTTCTCTTTCCTGAGTGTTTTCCTCCTTGTCTGGCTATTCCTTGCAATGATTGTTTTACAAAGTAAAAAAGTAAATAAATATGTGTTAATATTAGGACAGGGTTGAATTTGTCCAGCCTATAAACAATCACAGATCGTAAGTGAAAATGTCCTTTACTTAAAATGAGGGCCACCATTGTACCTATTTTTAAAGGGTAATTCTGGATCAGCAGTAAGGGCCCATAAGCAAGGCATTTCTTACAATGTGCCCACCTTTTCCACGGCTTCTTTTTGAAGATGCTCTGATGCCCTGCAGATGATGTCGTATGTGCATGTTCATCGCATCGGACAGTTGTAATCAGATTCTCCGTTTTCAATCCTAAAAGTTCTTGTTTATCCTCGAAGAGGTAGCGGTCTGTGGTAGAAATGGGATACCGCCACTTTCAGCCTGCTCACGGGGGTTTCAATAGCTCTGATCCCTTTGCGCACAGATATCAGGCCATGCTCAGTTTGATGTATATTTTGGAGATGTGCCTTTCAGGTTGATAGTGGTTGGATGGGAGGCTGCTAGTGGTTGGATTGGAGGCTATCTCTAGCTTACATAGCTTGCACAAAACTTTGCCACGAGGTTCCACAATTTTGCCGTCTACTAAACAAAATCCAAAATGTTGTTCTGCATTTCTGCCACAAAAATGAAACGTTCTCCCCCTTAGAGAATAGTCTGTGTTTGACCTACTCTTCCCTGGGCTACTGTATTTGACCTGTCCAACAGCAGTTGGACGCATCCTGCCATTAAATGCAAAGCGGTTCCTAATGAAAGCTTAAGGCTGCCCCTCCCTCCCTGCCTCCCCCTCTTCATCAGCCTTAAACGGTCCATCAATATGGCTTTTTCTTTCTCCACGTGTTTAGACAAGCCAGCCTCCTGTATACAATGCCTCTAACCCTCTCTCTCTCAATCCCTCGCATGGAGCCGTTCTTGCTGACTGACTCTTTGTCTTTCTCCCTCTCTCTCTCCCCCTCCTTCTCTCTTGCTCTTTCCCTGGTCAGGTTTTGTTTCACATTTTCAACCCTCAAATTCTCTGGGGAGTTCTCTTCTTTCCCTCTCCCCTCGCTGTAGTCTGGAACAGAACCAGGCCTCTTATCAGCATACACCCTGAACCATTGATCTCAGTCCAACAAGCAGCAATGCTGTTCTAATGTTGCGAAACACAAGCTTACCTCAGCGGAATCCCCTCCAGGCACACTCTCGTGCGCTTGCTGTTTCTCTTCCTCTCCACTTGAATTGGTGGAAATTAAAGTATGTTTACTGTTCCAGTAAACATACCTTAATTTCCTCTCATTCAAGTTGGGTTCATTGCATTTTATGAACTCATTTAGTAGACCTAGCGTCCTCCTTATTGTTTATGCGTGATTCTCTTTTTTTGAAATCCCTCTCTGTTTGTACTCTGCTGACCCTCCATTAAATTAGAAGAACTTTATTGGCTGGGCCAACGGCAATATACATTTGTCAAAGCACCAAAAGAGTTAAGTAATATTCCAAAACAAGATTTCAAAACATTCTCTATCTCTCTGTCTCTGTCTCTCTACCTTTCTAGGACAGTGAGGCGCTGCTGTCCCTCACCCGCTCTGAAGGGGGCGCCATGTCCCTGTCACTGGGACTCAAGACCAAGCACCTCCCGCCGTCCCCGTGCCTGCTCATCCACTTCCATGGTGGGGGCTTCGTGGCGCAGACCTCCAAGTCCCACGAGGTACCCTACTTCCTCCTTCCCCATCATCATTTCCTGCCTAAACTCCTTCTCTGCATCTCTCAGGAGATGCCAGGATCCCCTGTGGGGAAACAAAGATGAATCGTTGGGGTCTGTGCCTCTTTAAGACAATCCGATGGGATTGTGAGTCGGCAGTCATGATAAACCAATCCCAGGAGAACCCGATGGGAATCTGTATCGAGGATTATCATAGAGTTAAAACCTCCCAAGATGCCTTTGTAGAATCTTAAAACGTTTTTTTTTTTTTGCTCAGATGCTTTTGAGGAAATGGAGGAATTTATGGAGACCAGATGAAAAAGTTTAGTGCTAACCACTCCCCATCAGAATCAAAACGGCGTACTCATTCCTCATATCTAAAAAATATTACTTATGTAGCACCCTGGGAACTCATGCATTGGCACTGCTTTTTTATGTCGGGCTTGGATGGCAATCTCTGATGTCTCCTGAAGTGCCCCATCTCCTATACATCAAGTGCTGTCAGTATTTTTCCCAAGCTAATTTAAATTGAACTCTGGGTAATTAAAGTGAAGACTTGTTGTCAGCGGAGGAGCAGGGGGGTTAGAAGACTCAAGCCTCCACCTTCCCGCTCGATCGCCCGGCTCCTAATGAGCCCGTTAGGCAAATTAGATGGTAATAAATCCTCCTGCATCCTCCTCCTCCACCTCCGACTTGATCCGGGAGCTTTGGCCTTCTCGCCTCCTCTCGCCTCCTCTTTCACTCTTCTCCGCTGCCACATCCGGTGAGACCAGCACACCTCAGGCGAAGGGGCCTCCATTTCTGGGGGTATTTTCTGAAGTATTTATTTATTCTTTTTATTTCCATATTTTTCCTTGACATTTCATTGAGCTCTGAGGTCTTATCGCCCTCCCCTGGTTGATGTTATATTCATTTATTGTATTAGTATTATAATACTTATTTATTTATTCATTTTTGTGACCTATGACAATGACTGATGACAACGATCTTTGGGCATACATTTCAACGGATTTGAGCTCTAGTTGAACCTGGGTTTTCAAACCCCATGATGGGGAGCTGTAGCAGGCTGTCTGGCCTTCGCCCCAAGCTGTGTGCAGTCGGGGTGTATGGTGCTGCTTTAACACACCGTCTTCTCAGCGACAGAAGACGGCATGAAGCCACATGAGGCCGTCTGTGATGTTGGGTCTCAGATCTGCAACTGGGTAGCAATCAGCAGTCGTCAGAGAGGGGGTTATGTGAGGAGAGAGTCGCGTAGAATTACCATACAACAGTAAGTGATGTGGAGGAAAGACAACCCCACCCCCACCCCCTCCCCCCAGCAATAGCTCCTCCCTCATTCTTCCTTCTTCTGTTACTTTCTAAAAAAGAAATGTAAAAGGCTGTTTAAACTTGGTCCCTGATGTGGGATTGAGTGTATTAGGTAGTGTTTATGAGAACTTGACATGATTTGAGGGGTCCACACATTTTTTCCTTGCAGCATCAGCATCGCTGGTTACCACGGTAACCACAATCTATTTTGTTTTCTTTTTGGGATTGTGCAAGGGCATAATTGGCATTGCAGACTCGCAGACACTCCGGTACACGAGTACAGCCAACTGCAAGCCACAATACCTTCACTACTGAAGCAATCCAAGCGTTTTGCTCGGTATTGTGGGACATCGACTAACCAAAGTACCTTTCAAAGTCTCCCTCTTTGTCGTGTCTCTCTGCCAATCCGGCCTCTCTGCCAGGACTCCCTTCACCCCTGTCCTTACTTCCCTGTCCTGGCCCATCTCCCTGTGGGCAAGGGCAGAGGGCCAAGGTGGTGTTGGGGTGGAGGGCCAGGGTGGGGGTGTTGGGACAGGAGATGAATAGTGAGCCTTAAGGTACTGGAGCCCACGGCGTTCCTGTCCTCTGAGCCTCATCGATCCTCCTGGTGCAGTAATGGATGTGCTGTGACCAGTGTGTGTGTGTGTGTGTGTCTGTTTGTCCAGCAGAGCTAGATTAACTGCTGCGGTCGTCTGAGGATGAGTGGAACTCAAATTCCCATTCATTTCTGTGTGGAAGCATTGGCCATGGCATTCCTATACCACTGTGTGGGTAAACATATGCTATTGCATGGCCTGTTTCTGTTATTTTCATTTTGAATGATGGGGAGTAAGGTTACCATATAGGATTTATGAGACATCTATAATCAACTGGCCTTGCCATCGCCAAACAAACAAACGGACCGCTCACACATTCCTCCTGCAGTATGCTGTGATTGTGTGCTTCTGTCATCATTCAGCTGATTCCCCATCTGATTGGCAGGTGAGGCTATAGGCTCTGTCACATGATGACACCCTTCAGTGGAAAACAGTTAGCATAAACACATTAAACCACTCACGCACTCCCTCACTCCAACGTGTAATTGAACACTGCACGTGCACACCAGACATGCACACAGTTACCCGTGGCTTCAAATCTATAGTGACAGAGAGGGCTTAAGAGGCAGCCAAGCTGTCACCCAGAGCCGATTGGGTGCCGGGATTTATTTATTTATTTATTCATAGTTATACTTATAATCTTTGGCAGTTGAGTTGACCCACACGAGCGTGTACAGACAAACTCAACCACATGCACAGAGAGGTTGTGCAGGTGACCGTGTGACCCCTATGTGATGACGTACTGGACAGTCAACCAAGCATTTCAACCTGATTCCAGTTGGCAAAATGTGGGATTTTGTGCTCCACATTTGGCTGCACTAACAACAACAACAGGATAGTTGGATAAAAGCACAGTGTTTGGCTTGAGCGAGAGCTGTGGGAGTTGAGATGTGGTAGTGGATGTGTGACGGCGGAGGAGAGCTTTGTAGCAGACCAGACAGCTCAGGATTTACAGCCCACTTGTTGAATCCACCATCTTCTCCTTTTTCCTTATTTTTCAAAGTCATGGCTCTGGTGGTTGAGTGCAAACGGTTCTTTCCCAGAGGCGTCTATAAGAATAGAAAGGTGTTAACTTGTCTGCCTTTGGTGGGTAGCCACCGCCAGCAAAAAAAAAGAGGAAGAAAAAAAAGGGAAGGGCTCGGTCATGCTGGGAGCCGAGGTGAGAAATCGACTCATTGTGTTTCTGCGCTTACAACGCTCCTGCAGGACTGGGAGGAGGTGTGACCACGGGCTTCCTGTTGTGATTGA
The DNA here is from genome assembly GCF_949987615.1 of Pollachius pollachius. Taxonomy (NCBI): domain Eukaryota; kingdom Metazoa; phylum Chordata; class Actinopteri; order Gadiformes; family Gadidae; genus Pollachius; species Pollachius pollachius. The sequence goes on from NC_136934.1 coordinate 33,766,395, forward strand.
GACTTATTAAGCTGACGTTTCCATTTTTTCCTTTTCCTTTAGATGGAGGTGACTTCTGTCCAAAATAAAACATGTGCAGCAGATGACGTTTGAGAGAGCATCTGTAGCTTTCACAACTTTATAATTGTATTTCTCTCTCTTTTGATGTTTCTCCTCATCTCCATCTCTCTTTCTATTAACTTTATCTCTATTTAATTAGCTGTGAGAAGAAAGGGAACCAGCAGCCTTTTTGTTTAAAGGACTTACTCTCTTCCCTGGTGTATGCTGCAGCCCTACCTGAAGAGCTGGTCCCAGGACCTGGGCGTCCCCATCCTGTCAGTGGACTACTCCCTAGCCCCGGAGGCTCCCTTCCCCCGAGCCCTGGAGGAGTGCTTCTACGCTTATTGCTGGGCCCTCAAGAACCACCAACTGCTGGGTAACACACACACACACACGCACACCACCACCCAGCTGCTTACGCACTCACACACTCTCTTTTTATTTAATTTTTTAATGCAAGATGGGAGAATGAAAACAATGAGCACTTCTGCAAATCCTCCCTTGAGCATGCCGTCCTAGTGAACGCACACACACCATTCTGTGTGGCGTCTGACTGCCTTCTCACAGAAGGCTGCAGAGAGCCATGGCTAACACTGTAGGCCGAAGTCGGCTGTGCTGCAGTGCATCGCTGTGTTCCATAACGTCTGCAGTACTCCAGCACAGGCGCCCCAACACCCAAAGCAATACATGGGAGAAATCCAGTAAAGGATAAAAAACAAAAGCTGCCCCTCTTCCCGACAAACGCAAAGGAGAAGTTAACAACATGCTCAGTGCAATATGTGGCTATCGTAAAGGAAAAGCCAGAGAATTAAAAAGAAGGACAGCCAGAGGCTGCATGGATTCCCTGCCAGCCTCCCACAGCAGAAAGGAGGAACAGTATTGCAGGAGCCCAACACAGACGTTGGCTAATGGCGGAGTGAGTCACAATCTCCTCGCCTCCTGCCCTCCGGCGTAGTTCACATAGCAACCGATAAAAAAGTATTTTATTTTTTACATTCTCCATATTCTCGTTTCTTTCTTTCCCAATCTCACTCCACCCCCTGCTGCTGCGGCGGCTGCTTCTATCTCTTCTGCTCCCGTCGCCTTCCTCCCTTTCTCCTATTCTTCTGCTTCTCTGTTCATTCTCCTACTTCCTTCCTCCTTTGTTTTGATCTATTTTCCTTTGTTCTCTCTCCATTCCTCTTCTTTCTATTCTGGTATTTGTTCTTCATTATGTGCTCCCCTCTTTATTGCCGTTACCCTTTATTAAACAATTTGTCACTCATTTCCTCATTCCCTTGTTTTCTTCCCCTCATCCCTCACCTATTTTTCTCTCTCTCTGTCTGTCTTTATATGTCTCTCTCTGACTCTGTCTCTCCCTGTATCTCTGTCCCTCTGACTCTGTCTCTCCCTCTGTCTCTCGCTGTATCTCTGTCCCTTTGACTCTGTCTCTCTCTGTATCTCTGTCCCTCTGACTGTCTCTCCCTCTGTCTCTCTCTGTATCTCTGTCCCTCTGACTCTGTCTCTCTCTGTATCTCTCTGTATCTCTGTCCCTCTGACTGTTTCTCCCTCTGTCTCTCTCTGTCCCTCTGACTCTGTCTCTCCCTGTATCTCTGTCCCTCTCCCTCTGTCTGTCTGTGTATCTCTGTCCCTCTGACTGTCTCTCTGTGTATCTCTGTCCCTCTGACTCTGTCTCTCCCTCTGTCTCTCTGTGTATCTCTGTCCCTCTGACTGTCTCTCCCTCTGTCTCTCTGTGTATCTCTGTCCCTCTGACTGTCTCTCCCTCTGTCTCTGTGTATCTCTGTCCCTCTGACTCTGCCTCGCTCTGTCCTTCCCTCTGTATCTCCTTCTCTCTGTCTCCGTCTCTACACCCCTTTATCTCCCGCTCTCCGGGTCTCTCTTTCTCTGTCTGTCTCTTTCTCTCCCTCTCTGGTTCTCTGTCTCTATATCTCCCCTCCCCCTCCCAGGCTGGACGGGGGAGACTGTGTGCCTGGCAGGGGACAGCGCCGGAGGGAACCTTAGCGTGACCACGTCGATGCGCGCGGCGGCACACGGCGTGCGCATGCCCGACGGCATCGTGGCGGCATATCCTGCCACCCTGCTCACCGCCTACGCCTCGCCATCCCGCCTCCTCACCCTCATGGACCCCCTGCTGCCGCTCAGCGTGCTCTCCCGCTGTCTGGCCGCCTACGCAGGTGTGTGTGTGTGTGTGTGTGTGTGTGTGTGTGTGTGTGTGCATGCGTTTGTGCACATGTTATTTTGTGTGTGTTTGTGTTGCCATTTAACTGTCTTTACATAATTGGCAGAGATTCTGTGGTCCTTACACTTTTGTGCTACTGTGTTCCGAGAAGAATCGAGTGTCTCACTCTCTAACTCACTCACTCACTCACTCACTCACTCACTCACTCTCTCCCCCTCCCTCCTAGTCGTCCGGTGCACACGCTACACTCTGTGACATCGTGCCTAGCCGCAGGGGGCAGGTGGGGGGGCAGGCAGTCTCTTCACTGTCGTCAATTCCCTATTTTTCGTTCCTCTCATTAACATAGTGGCTGTGTTATTTGTCTGTTTTCCCATCTCCTCCTCCACCTCCTCCTCCTCCATTGTGTTGCTGATGGATGACCTGTGTGATGCCTGCATATTGTTTCTGCCTCTGCTCTCTAATGACACCACAATCTGTTGGGCACCGGCTTTATATTCCACTTTCCGGGAGACTGTGATGTCCTTCTTGCCAATTGAACCTCCTTACTGTCTATAACTATGTGCATAATATATCATTATTATCTAAATGCTTGACTACGTCTGCGCTGAGCTTCGAGAAAACATGAAACCTCAAATGGATTTTTTTTTGCATTTATCATTCCTGGCTCGGTTCCTCCTTGTATATTTAATCTGTTTCACAAAGCAGAACCACGTTTTTGTAACATTTGAAACGAATCACTTTTTTTGTGATTCTGAAGCCGAGCTTGAGTGGGCGGACATGGGGGCCCGATTTAATTTAAAAGTATTAGTGGCTGGGTACAACTATTACCAATCATGCCCATGGGCTACCCAATCCCATCCCCTCCTACCCTCATGTATCTTGTTGTTTACTTCCAAACCTAAGAAGTAATGGAAGCTGGAACTTAAAGGGGCAGTGTGTAGGATTTAGTATCATCTAGTGAGGTTGCCTATTTCAACCAACTGAACGTTATGCTATGAGCTAGTTGAATAGTTGCGTATTATATCTTTAACCCCCCCGCCCCCCCCCCACCCCCCCGATAATATCTATAATATCTAATCTATAGCTAAAACTCAAGCCAGTAGAGGTTGCTAATAATGCTAACTTCCACACTTAGATTGTCAGAAACGTTCTGGATTTAATGCCCAATTTCGAGAATTTAACTGTTGGTATCCTCGAACAAGAAGCCCCAACCCCTGTCCGCATGCATCTGAATTCACCGTGAGTCCCTTTGGCCCAAACGCCCAGAGGGCAGTAAGTAACCACCTGTCCCATGTTGTGTGTTCTCCCGGTGCTGCGGAGCAGGCAGTGCAGAGCAGACGGAGCGGCCCGTGGAGAAGGTCAGCACACTGGGCATGGTGAGGAGGGACACGGCCCTGCTGCTCCGGGACTTCAGACAGGGGGCCTCCAACTGGATCCATTCCCTCCTCGACCCCAACAAGACCTCCACCCCCGCCATCACTGGCCAGACCGCAGAGGGCCCAGCAACAGACCCTGGTACTGTACTCTGCTGCCCTACTACTGCAGTATTATACTATACTAGTACAGTACTCTACTCCTCTACTAGTCTATTACTGCATTTTTCTACTTCTCTACCAGTACTCCTATGTGTCTTCTTGCTGTTTCGGAGCAGTGATTAAGCCAACACGGTTATCTACTATGTTCGTATTATCCCGCAATGCTAATTACATGCATAGAGGTGCTTATTAAAAAAGCATCCCCTCAATTAAAATCTCAGGCAACCAATTATTGCTCCAAGCCCCCCATCCATTTCCATTCCCCCTCAGCGGCTGAACCAGCGGTGCCCTGCCTGTAACAGTGTGTTGAAGCCGGTACATATCTGGTGCTGCTTCATCGTTATTATTATTCTCCCCCTTTGTGCTTTTATGCTGACTAATTACAGCGTCATAGGTGGCTGTAGATGCCACTGTTGTCTTGTGTAGCAATGTTTCAAATGTTTCTTTATTTCTAGATGAATTGTGTGCTGCTGCTGTCTTGGCGAGATTGTTCTTGTAGAAGACATTTTAGTAACAGTTTCATACACATAATGAGTTATGAATGTACAACGTGTGTTGTTTTCCCCCTTGCTGCTTTCGTGTTTGTGTGAGTGTTAATGTTTATGCCTCTAGCCTGAGGCCAGAGGACAACCGACTTCAAATAAGTTTAAATGAGTGGAGCAACTTAAGTGCAGCCTCCACCACCATTACCGTGGTTGGCTAACATCAGACTTTATTCCTCTCCTCTGTGTCCTTCAAATATCCCCCGAATCAATTGGAATTGAGCGTATGGCCACTTTCACCTTCATAGCCTCTCTGAGAGTGCACAGTCCATCTTGTTCCCTAATGAACCTCTCTATCACAGTGTTCTCTCTAATGTTCCTTCGCTCTCAAACACTCAATCTGCCACTCTCTCTTTCTCTCTGCCTCTCACCCGCTGTCTCTTTTTTGTATTTAGATTTCAGTGTTTCAAAGGTCTGTTCCGTCATATATATGCTCATGTAGACATCAGCATTTTTTAAAATCTTTTTGTTGTAATCTAAAATGTATCTCTCTCCTCTTTATTCATTTGTTTACCGCGTTTTTAATAAGCTGAAATATCTGCCTCTAAATTGTTCTCCCTCCCTCTCTCTGTCCCTCCCTCTCTCTGTCCCTCCCTCTCTCTGTCCATCTCTCTCTCCCTCCCTCTCTCTGTCCCTCTCTCTGTCCCTCTCTCTCTCTGTCCCTCTCTCTGTCCTTCTCTCTGTCCCTCTCTCTATCTGTCCCTCTCTCTGTCCCTCTCTCTCGCTGTCCCTCTCTCTGTCCCTCTCTCTCGCTGTCCTTCTCTCTGTCCCTCCCTCAGACGCGGTGAGGAAGAGCGTATCGGAAGCGTCCATGGCCTCCCGCCACACCGACCCCCCCGTGCCTCTGGAGACGACAGACTTCTCCTTCAGCAAGCAGTCTCTGAAGAGCCAGACCTGCCAGGACCTCAGCTCCCAGCAAAACCCAGACTCCCACAATGCATCGTTGCTCCTGGAACGCACAGTAAGCATGCCCCCACTTCTGTTTTGGGGAATGGACTTAGATAATCAACCTTCAGTTATTGAATATGTTACAATCTCTTTGGGGATTTCAAACAATTCAAAATATTATCTGGTTAATCACATGATATGTTGTTGTTAATCCGTGAAGGCAATGTAAAACTTTGCTGGGAAAAGCCCCCAAATGGCGATAATTCAATTTAAAGTACATACAGTTATTTTGGCAGATGAGTAAGGCATTGAAAAGCAATGAATACCCTTGTAGAAGGCAGAACTACACCTCTTATCATAATTTCTGGGACCTATGGTCTAACTTAGCCTTTTCAGTGATTCCCCTATTAAACAGGGCAGTTCTAGCTACCTAACCACTAGTAAGACAAGGTTATTGTCTTTCCAATGAGGGTTTATCAATATTTTAGTGGTGACCGTAGTTTGAAGTTATGGCCATTTAAAATTGACCTAATAGAAATGAGACGATGGATAGTGAGCAGACTCCAGGTGAGAATGAATGAATACATTGCTGTCACTTTCATCAAGTGGAGATCCAGCGACACGATCCGCCCAGACATCAGCACTCCGTCTCCCCAGCACGCCCTCACTCTGGCAGGGGAAGCCCCACGGCTATGACAGACCACCACCATACAGGAAACCACTTCCAAACCTGGTGACCATTACCCCAAAGGAGAGAGCAGAGGATCAATCATAACTACATCTGACATGAGCAGAACGGTGTAGTCAGAAGACATGAGTCACAAAATGAGCAACTGGTTTCATTTGTGTTACGCAATTGAATCACTAGCGTTCACACGTTAACGTCGACAGCCTTTATTTGTTGGCATCAAGAAGGATGCACATAAAAAAATAAACTTCACCATATTGGTAATATAGCAGCTTTTATTCAAAGCGAAATCGTATTGTTGTTTAGGCTGGCGAGTCACATGACACCTTACCCACTACAGTATCATGCCCAGGAAGACATTTCAAATGTTATTTTAAAATAAGCAATTATTATTATAATAATTATATAATACGTATGATTTATGTAGCATCCTAATTCATTCAAGGTGCCTAAAAGTGAAGAGGTTGGACTTCATTCTCCCTTCAAGGACGGCAATGGGCCCAGCATTGCAGATAACTATTGGAACTACGTAGGATCTGAACTTTAGCACTCTACTCTATCAGGAGAAGACAAACATTTCAATTCCAGAGGAGATCACAAACCATTGGAATGATGCATCGCCAAGCTCTGATGTATTACCCTTTTAAATGTGCCTTGGATAGTCATTTACCACACTCGCTTATCCAGGAAGAAACTCAAACAAAATCAAATTATTTTGTAGAGGAATGATGATGTTCAGTCTGTGCCTCAACCGCCCAGGCAGCACGTTGAAATCCACTTCCTTGGAGGTCCACACGGAGGATCCTCCTCAACCAGACCACCCTGTGGAGCAGGCAGCCGTCGTCAGCGTTAAACCCTTAATCCAATGACTGCAACCACATCTCAGGGCTCAGCTTTAACACAAGCCCTTCCGCCTAGCTACTAATTATCTCGCCCACACTGTGAAGCCTGTTTATTGGAGAGAGACAGCGTGTGGTTTGAGGGTGCTCTGGGGCCTGTTGTACTGTTGTGTGCTGTCTAAACCTGGATACAGGACACACGAGAGCGGGGGGGGGGGGCACACCGTTGTGTAGTGGTTGGGTGTTCAGCTCCCAGCTCAGAATGTACATGGATAGATCCCAAATGTATACAGCCAGGACGCCATGATCTAGCCTGGGAACCGGACAATTCTGCCAGCTCTCATTTCATTTTCTGGGGCATATGCACCTGGCCTCCCTCCTGTTCAGCCAGCAGACCTGTCCCGGGTCGGGTCTGATAAGGGGCGGGTTTAATAAGATGGCTCGCCCTTTTTTTTTCATTATGATGTTTTATAATAAGCCGCCGAGATGGCTACCGCGGATGTGTCACACGTTCCTATGCTCTGATTGGTGGTAGGTCTATCCAATTCTGTCCAGAGGCATTTCTGGTCTGCACCCGTTGATAACTCCCCCTTGTAAATCGAATAAACTGAAAGGTTAAAGACTAATGCGCATTTGCAAATTGGTCTGGCGATGTCAGGCCAGCCGTACCTGCCTGCTCCCAAATTACCTGTATCTAAATCCCCTGCAGGAGTCCGCAAAATGATTAAAATATTCAAAATGCTAAGTCCCGCTAAGTGCTTAGTGTTTTTCGTCTCGCTGAGGGGTCTGATCAGATCTGAGCTCGCACCCGGCCTAGACCCCTGGGGCGTTCTGCTTCGGTGTCATGCGCACTGAATGACTAACCTTTTAAGCAGTGCAGGACCGCACGATGTGTTGGAGAACAGTCTCTCTGTGTGTGATTCCTCACACAGCGCAGGATTAGCAGCTGGATGGACTGACGTCAGACCGCCTCATTATTTATTTCTTTATTTCATTTTAATTCTGGCTGATCTCATTCAGCCAATGATACCGAGCGGTTTCCACAAGGGCGTGGTGTTGTATACATACCTGCGCTATCATTAATTATAAAATACACTATTTTGTAATTTAGCAGACAAATCTTTGTATGCAACAGTACAAGAAAGTACAGTGAATCTCTTTTGATGATATAAGTGTAGTACATTTAGCAGACAATTAATTGAATGCAACAGTACAAGAAAGTACAGTGTATCTCTTTTGATGACATAAGTAACGTACAGGAAATAACTAGGTACTCTCATTTTGTTTACATATGTGCCTGCACATTGCGTTACTGACAATAAAGTAGAAGTGAATTAAGGAGCAGATATATGCGTTAGGACCTCCTGCACTAGATTGCCTACAGGTGGACTGCGGTACCAAACCCAGAACCTTTCAGCTAGCACTTGGCCCCCTAGCCACTCCACCATGCTGTACTATAAATAATAAAGCACACTGGATGTCTCATCATAGCCTCACCTTGTTTCCCTGCTCCCCCATTTGATCCCCCAGCCGGAGGACGTGAGCTTCTTCCTGGCCGATAAGATGGACCCGTCTTTCAGCCTGGCCCTCTCCTCGGTGGCCATAGCGCCCCCCACTGTCCTGGAGGCCGACGGCTCGGAGCCAGAGTTCCCCAGGGAGTTCCCGGTGGGCTTTGAGCCGCTGCGCTCGGACCAGCCATCCAACATGACCATGCAGAGCTCCCCGGTGGTCCTGGACCCCTACTGCTCCCCGCTGCTCGCCCCCGACAGCATGCTGAGTGGACTGCCCCCCGTGCACTTAGTGGTACGCACCGCACACACCCCCTCTTAACGTACACATAGTGGTATGCACCACTCCCCTGTTAACATACACATAGGGGTACCCACCACACTGTTAATGCAAACGTAGTGGTACCCAGCCCCCGTGTTGATGTACACATAGTGGTACGCACCGCATACACCCCCTCTTAATGCTCACATACTGGTACGCACCACCACACTGTAGATGTACACATAGTGGTACCCACCACATTGTTAATGTACACATAGTGGTATGCAGCCCCCTGTTAACGTACACAAAGTGGTACGCACCACCATTCACCACCATTAACAACCACTCAATAACAGAGATAAAACACACACACACACACACTCACCTGAAATGAAAGCGCTCCGGGGAAATTCAGTGGTTCATGCCATATTAAATGCCTTGTTTTGTTTTTTTATCAATTTTGTTATGCTCTGTTTATAGAGGTGGCTTGGGCAATCCGATGTTCCCTCCGCTCTAAAGAATGGCAATGAATACACATATATTTATACAGTGTCGTGATATACAGGGGTGTGTAAAGCCTAACAATTTGCAATATGGTTTTGTTTTCTCCCTCTGGGGGACATCATAATAACATCCATGGTTGAGGAGCGTAAAATGTGCGTTGGGTACGCTGAGTGCTACTGCACAGCCACTTATTATTTCATCCTCTGTCCTAGGTATTCCACTGGCACACCGTTCATTATCCAGCCCCTCGTACATGGCTGTTGTTTACCCAGTTCTCCAGGGTTAGAATTATACATAATTGCGAAGAGAAAGGTCAAAACACTGCCTGAGAATCAAAAACAGTGGGTTATTGGTTTGCAACGTAACTTTATAAAAGCAAATGTTCAACCATAACTATATAAAACAAAAGGTCATATCTGACACGATTTTAAGACAGAACCACAGAAGTGATATACCGAAGGTGGGAATTCCAGGTTTAGAATTAAAAAAAGTCTACCACTTCCCATTTTTTCACCTTTGGGTTGGAAGAAAAAGGAGACATAAACTCTGAAAAATCTATATAAAGAGAGATCAAAAAGGAGCTTTGATGTGCAGGAATGTCCTGAAGGCGAGCTAGTGTTGGAAGTTATGCAAAGAGAGTGCGGGCCGGGTGCCTTCTCGACTCTCTAATACCTGATGTATCTTAACCACCTTCGCCGCCTGTTCCTCTCAGGCAATGGTTTGAGGCAGTGAGAATTGAATGGTGGATGTAGAAACATAAGAAGAGGGTAGAGGGGGAGAAACAGGGAGCTACACCAGGCTTCTCTCTCCACATATCCACATATCCTCCACATGTTTATTATGATTCTCGCCACGTATGAACAAGGCTCTCATTAGGGTTTTCCAACCCCCTTTTTCTCCTACCCTTTCCTTACATTCGTCCTACTTTTGGTCTTTCTCTCTCCATCCTACTCCCCATTCTCTTTCCGTCCTATTCCCCTCTCCTCATCCTTCTCTCCCTCTCTATCTGTGGCTCACCCGCCTCTCTTTCTCCCTCTCATTCTCCCTCTCCCTCTCCCCCCCCTCCCTCCCTCCCTCTCTCTCCCAGGCGTGTGCTCTGGACCCCATGCTGGATGACTCTGTGATGTTCGCCAAGCGCCTGCGCCGCATCGGCCGGCCCGTGACCCTGTGCGTGGTGGACGACCTGCCGCACGGCTTCCTAAGCCTGTCGCAGCTGTCCCGCGAGACCCGCGAGGCGGCGGACATTTGCGTGGCCCGCATCCGTGCAATCTTCACCCAAGAGGCGGGCAGCGCCGACACCACCGTCGCCACACCGCAGTCGGAGCCACGCAAGCACCGCAAGCTGGAGAGGACCCACAGGGCCTCCACCCTTCCAACCGACGGTGGTGGTGGTGGCGGTGACGGTGGGCCCGCAACTCCCACCCTATCCACGGGGGACAGCCTCTCCGTCGAGGGTGGAGAGGACGAGCCGGCTGAGGTCTCGGAGGTCTCAGAGGTGGGAGAGGGAACGGCGGCGGCGGAGGCAGAGCCGAGCCAGAACGGAGCCGAGGCCGGCGGTATCGGGGCGTAGAGGGGGCGTCGGGGGGATCAGAGAAAATACTTCTCCAAACCCTGCAGGTTGGGGAGGTAGAGTTGAGAGTAACGCTCAGTTTTGAAAGATGGAACAAAAAAGGCAGAGGGCCCCCTGATGCAGGACGCCCTCCCTCTGTTTTGAAAATTCTCTTGCAACCTGACGGAGCGCTGCCTAGCAATGCTGTAGACCGCCCCGCTCTTATAACAATCGATGTTTTCCCTCAGATAGAAGAGTTCTCTAGCAGCTGCTTTCTTCAACGACCAGCACACACACACACACAAACGGGCACGCATATGTCTGCACGCACACGCACATAACACACACACACACACACATACACAATCTTTGCCTTTAGACGGGGGAGACTCTGAGACGGGTGCGTCCGAGTGTTTATAAGTGGAGGCCGGAGCAGACGATTTGTCTGGGCCGTGGCATTTGTGTCCTAATCAGGTATCACTGGACCCGCGGTGCGACGGAGACATCGCTCCGCCTAAACGGCCGCTTGTCCTTTGGGATGTCATTCTAAATCACAGTTAATAACGTCACATTGGGCTGTGTGTTATGCCCTTTTGGCAGTTAATACGGCCCAATATCGGCTCCCTCTTCTCCAAATAGAATTACCAGGCTAAACAACATCTAACTTATGAAGGGTGTTGGGGGGGCTCAACTTGTTGAATTGATTCTCTTGTTTTTTGGGGACGACACTATTACAATACTAATACTCAACTATTGTTAAATATGCTGTTAATCTGAACCAGTCAAATGGCTCGAGGTATATTTCGTTTGCTACCCTCTTTACGCAGTATTATACCTCCAGGGTTTTCTTATTTTATGAATCAAATGTTTATGTATATTTTATTAGACTGAAACTTTGTTTGTGCAAAATATTGTTCTGGGCTCACTGTGTACCTTTCTCTTCAGCGGATGGCACTGTGGTTGTTGATCTCTGTTCATCCCATGCTGTGCGCTCTCTCTCTAATGCTTTGTGCTGAAGCATTTCAAAGTGCACACATACCATTTCCCTGTCTCGGTAGCTGCCTGGCTCCTACCAGTACAGTGTTGGTGGTTAGCGTCCATAATGCTCTCTCATTGAATCGATGCGTTTTAAAAAGAATGCTGAGATTCACACCTTTTGACAAGTGAGATTTGTGTCTTTATCAATGCAAGCAAGCCCTGGTTTTGGGTTTCTGTTTCGTTTTAAGAGATTTATGTCAACGGAAATGTTTGGAGACAAGACAGAAAATTGCTTTTGTGTTCTTTTTTTATTATTCAGGGTGTTAACGTTGGCACAGCCGAACCATAACTGCAAAGTAATGGATCATAGCAGGAGTGGTCTATCCCTTTCGCCTGCTTCCACGCTGATTGTGGCACACCTGTTACATGACAGCTACAATAATCGCGTTATTGCCTTAAACCATTCAAAACCATGTATTACTTTATGTATTGGGGTCCATGTAAACGCCCGCTTTCAACTGCGGAAGTGGAGTAAGATGAACCTTCTGTCCACTTTACACACGTTCCTGACCTCCCACCTCGCCCTCATACACCCCATCCAATGTGTGTTGTATGTTGAACGCAAGAGTTAGCATGGCCACTTCCTGTTGGTTGGGGGAGAAAAATGTAATGCTTAGGAAAAGCACAGGCTTTTTCCAAAACCTAAACAACAAGAAAAACCTTAAGGGCCTATAGACCCTGCAAATGGGTTCCGACAGAGGTTGTAGAAACCCATTAAATTCCTATTTTCCAGCCGCATGTAGATGATGATCCCCACTGCGCGCCCTGTGGTTCCACCAGCTGAGGGATGATTGGCTCTTGCTCCGGCGACCCTGGGACCCCGTTCAGCTGCTTCGCCGTGCAAAAATGTGTCCTTTCTGGAGGGTCAGTGTGTCTCCATCAAAGTCCAAAACTAAATATAGACGCAAACAACCACGGAGTGCCCCCACCCCCCCTCCTCTGCCGCGGCCCTCAGCCAGCAGCGGGGCTGGGTTGCCAGGTCTGGGGAGCCGGAGCCGCTTGATGAATGGGCTTTGGAAATGAATGGATGAATTCAGTGCAGCATAAGGCTTTTCAACACACACACACACACACACACACACACACACACACACACACACACACACACACACACACACACACACACACACACACACACACACACTAGAAAAAAAGTAGCAGGATTAGACCATGCTCGGTTTCTGTTCACCCAGAAGACTTACTGCCATAATACTGCCGAGTGTGATTGATGGAGAGAAACGGAAAGCTAAAAGGAAGAAGAGGAGGAGGAGGATGAGGATGGTAGCATCTTCCATAGAGAGGCTGGGGCCAAGTGTGAGCTTGCGGTTACCCCCGTGGTTCTCCCAGCCTGCAGAGATGGGAAGTTTGGTTTGTTGTTGGGCAAGTATGGGTTGGTGCGTCATACTTTCGTTGCATGGGGGAGGCTACGCATCACGCAAGTGTGGTTCCCATCTGCGTGTTCCTGTGTCTGAATGTCACGGCCCCACTACGAGGTGTGGGTTCTGGTGTCTGTGCTCCCGTTCTCTTCGTGGGGAAACATGACTTTGCTTGCTAGTCTCATGATGCGTATCGTTCACTTGTAAATGTTTTATACGTGATTGTGTTTTTAGTTTTTGAAAATCACTAGTTCATGCTGTCTGACTCTAAACAACCAACCTCTTAATGTAGTTGGTGGTGCTGACTTTAATAGAAGGTGAATTGTTGAATTAAATAGTCTTTTAGTCTCTCTTACATTAATATTGGTGCAGATCCTTTGGGGGAAACTCTAGGACAGACATTGTTTGTTAGAAGCTAAAACTACATTGTATTGTATAGTGGTGAGCCTCTGCATCGGTCGCCCGTGAGTGTGTCTCCTCAGTGTGTACGGGACCACCCCAGTGGACAGGAAGGGGATCCAGCAAACTCATCTCGCACACTATCTTGTCTATTACCTCGGCTGGGTTGATCCCTCTACCTGCCTCTACTGTCTTCAAACGTAGTGTGGACCCTTTATGCTGCCTATGTCCTAGACTGTCTACGTCATCCATGTTGTGTTTTGAGTGATGTGTGTTGACAGAATGAATAATTGGCACAAAACGTGTGTTTGAGAATTTCAAATAGACTTTCATGTCCCTGTAAGTAGGCTTTGGTTGTTGAGTGTAGAGTTGCTTATTGGTGTTAATTTATGTACAGCATACCTCTGGTTTTCCATGTCGAAGCTCTTTTCCCATTAGAGAATTCCTCAGCCCCATGATATTGTGTTAATTGAAAAAGATATCTGCAGGCATCAGCTTTCCAGGGTCTAACTAGGGTCAAGTTGAATCTGTGCAGTTATCCACCATCATTATCTTTTATCCTTTTAGTTTCGACTTCTCTGGCTTTCTAACTTCCTGATGTCTTTGTTCCTCGGGGAGCGGGGATATGACACCGCCACGGGTCAGCTGTGATGGAGTCTGCCAAGGTTGGCCCGTCAGCAGCCTCCACAGTCGTATGCCACGCCGATTATGGTTTTAAATGGAGCGCACTTCCACTGATCCCTTCATAATCATATCTCTCCCGCGCTGAACTGACCATGACCACTTCCCCGTTGTTTTAATTATCACATCACCGCCACACACACACACACACACACACACACTGTTTTGAACTGAAATTTGAGGGTGTCGTCGGTTGAGGAGTCGTATCCATTACCTACGCCGTCCTTGGAACTGGAGTCTGCGATGTCAGGCGTCCGATGACGTCAGTGCTCAGTAGGCCTAAATATTTTGCATGTATGAATAAAACTTCATGCCCATATCAAACACAAGCAAGCCATAGCCCTACAGACTCTAATCAATGCTGTAGAAGTACTTGAATACATATATTTATTCTTTTTTTTATTTTACAAAAAAATTAAACGAGTGCAAACCTGTGAAACAATGTGGTGAAGTGAAAATGTTTGATGCTTGTTCATTCAGATGTGATTATCTGGTGTGATTGATTTATGTAGACACCTGCAATTTCCGTGCAGGTTTGAATCAATTTTAAAACGTTATCATCTTTCCTTGTTGATTTGTATCAAAATAAATATATTCTACTATAAACCTTTCATTGTTTTGCCTTGTATTTTTTATAAAGGCGTTATTGGTCGAGGTCAGCATGCTGATATGCCTTCAGCATATCATGCCATTTAAACCAATATGACATTGTCAGACTTTAACTGCATAGTTATATATGGCTCTTACTAACATCAAGGTCTTGATTTGGATTTTAGATGAGAAAGAATCTGTGTCGGTGTGCGTTAAAGCGCGCCCCCCTCCGACTCAAATATTGGGGACACCTATCGACGGGGAAGGGAGCGCGCATCTTCTGTGCTCGAATTCACCGAGCAGCACTCACGGTTACCGTGTGCTCCCGGAGATCTGGGCGAGGGGAGCCAGTGGTCAGAACAGAGACGGAGGGGGAGAAAGATGGAGGTTAGGTTTTGTGGGAGACTTCTGTGCTTGGCCGCGTTGTTCACTGTCCTATGTGTCGATTCTGTCTTCGGGAAACACGTCAAAGGCATCGTCAACACCAAAGAGGTAAGGATTTGTTTCCTCACATTCATCACTGGAAATGCCACCGCCACCACAGACACTTATGATACTGTTGTAGGAACAGGATCCGACTGCATGGTCGCCACGCAGGTCTCCGCGGTGAGCTTTTCATCCGTCCCTGGTCAAGTTGAATCGGATATTTCGGTGGCTATTTGTGACCGTGTTCACCTATAAAACACAGAGGCAGCTCTGGGAATTTGCATGCCATCGGTATGCGTGTCGTACGCACCAAATCACCTTCGTTACTCGGTCTCTTTAGGATGAGCATTGCCAAAACTAACCGCGCCGGCTAAAGACGTACTGTCACGTTGAATCCACACATCTGCATCTCGGTCTTTCTCCATACGATTAATGTCTGTTTACCTTATAATTCCGTTGATTCTGAGCCTGGTCGTTACAGGTGTGCGTCAAATGCCTTCATGCGCGCACGGATCGCGTTGTTTTATGTACCGCTGTGTCACCCAGTTCCATCCACTCTGACCACTTGACATGTTTCTGATGAGGTCAAGTGTTTATCAAATCTTAACACGCCATCTGGTTGATGGTGTATATTTTTGTGTTCCCTGTTCGATGTGCCTATCCTTCGCCTACGGAGTGGCTTATGGACTATTGATAGAAGTTGCCTCTCTGACATTCCTATCCGTCTCCATACTCTTCATCTCAATTTACGTTGGCAGAAACAGCAGGCCTATAGTTCCCCATAACATGAATGATATTGGAAAGCTGTTAGGGAGTGTAAACCACTTCTGACAAGGTTATTCGTCGTTTAATGTCCACCTAACTTTTGTGCCTTTTTTTTAGGCCACACCAATTATTTATTTATTTAAGCATCCATTATAATTTGCTTCACAGAAGGTTGTTAATGTGCACGGAAGATAGAAGTTCAAATCGGGGCCCCATCATAGGCTAAATCTGATAAACTCCCCAGCAGTCTGGGAGAGTCAACGCCTTTAAACCCTCCAATCGTTATACTGCTGTGCCAAGCAGAGACACTGACACAGTCGGAGAGAGAATTTATTTACTATTCTTAAAAAAAAAAAAGAATCAATAGAAATTAAATGTGCATTGAAAAAAACCCACTAAAACTGTCATTTAAATGCTGGATCGATACTTTGGCATGTCAGTGAAATTGGCTCCATTTACTTGTAGTGTAGAACTAGATGCTTCCACGCCTGCGCTAGGAGACTGCTTGTATTTGCAAAAGAAAACACAAACTCTATCCTTGTTACAGCAGCATATAATGGACAGCTAGTGGAAACAAGATCTCCCCATTGGCCACGTTCTACCTGCAGGCATCCTTGAGCAAGATGCTCGATCCACATAGACCTGCCGCCTAATGACCTGTGTCTGGGAATGGAGTGCTAATGGTGTTTCTCAAAGTTGTAAATTATTCTGAAACATTCAATGAGGTAGTTTCCACCATACATTGTTGGGAGAAAATGCTGGTCTCACAGGTCTACAAGAAGGAAACGTTGGGTATTTGTGCAGATGACCAGCGGCAGCTGGGTTCGAGTTTGATTGAATCTGCTGTGTTGTGTTATTACACACACACACACACACACACACACACACACACACACACACACACACACACACACACACACACACACACACACACACACACACACACACACACACACACACACACACAGGAGAAGAAGGTCAGGAGATCAGTCAATCCATACGCTTTCAAACAAACATATCCTATATTGACTATTCCCGTTGACACTCGCATCATTAAAGACAGCATCTTAAACGGTCGCAGAGGCGGTTGTGATATCGTTCACACTCAAATAGGGGGCACTCTATCAGAGCTAGTGTTGAATTACCCTTGGACCAACTGGCAGCTTCCTACAGGCTCCACTGAGCACCTTATTGGCCTGCTGAAGCCTGGATGGCTCGTTTGATATTATCATCTCTCCTTTGATGTCATACAGTCATCTGTCTCTCGGTAGCTGCATCCCATCACACAGGAGGCCCTGGGAAGACTCTCACCGCTGTTTTGGTTTATTGGATAACCGGGAGCTGAGGAAGGGGGAGGGGGAGGGGGAGCCGTTTGATTGGCTGTGAACTTTGAAAAACCAATCTCCAGAAATGTTATGTTCGAATGAAAATTCAGTTTTCCCAGGTGAGGATGAGTAGAAGGAAAGAAGATGGAGCGATAGATGGATGGAGAGAGCGATCGATAGATACATACTTGGATACATCGAGAGAGATATAAATAGAGAGAGAGAGATAGTTAGATAGATTGTTTTAACACATCATCAGTCTTTCCTGTGCCAATCTTGCCCCAAGGTCAAGCAGTCTCTCTCCCTCTATCTCCCTCCGTCTCTCTCTCCCTCTCTTTCTTTCAATTTATTCCAAAAGACACTGACTCAAGCACAGCTGCTGAAATATGGAAGTTATTAGTGCAAGTCCAGGCGAGCGAGGGGTTCCCAAAGAGTTCAAGATGAACCGGTTGGAAGTAGTTCTCCAGTAGCTGACACAGAGCACAACACGATCTGCTCTCAACACCTGAGAGCAGGTGTGTGGTGCCAATCCCAGGCAGAGCTGTTAGTGTGGACGGTGGTCTGGCGGAGACGTACACGCCGTTAGGCCGTCTGTATCCTAGCAGGGAACAGCAGGCCGCCCTGGACACTAGTAAAACTGTTGTTAAAACAGCTCTTTGTGGAGCACAAGCAGAATAAAAAGGCAAAAAGATATAAAAAATGCATGAAAAAAAAGAAGCAGCCGGTTTGAGTCCAGCTGGAAAAGGCCATGGCAAGACAGACGGACAGAGAGGTGTGTGCTTGTGTGTGTGTGTGTGTGTGTGTGTGTGTGTGTGTGTGTGTGTGTGTGTTTGTGTGTGTGTGTGTGTGTGTGTGTGTGTGTGTGTGTGTGTGTGTGTGTGTGTGTGTGTGTGTGTGTGTGCGTGCGTGCGTGCGTGCGTGCGTGCGTGCGTGCGTGCGTGCGTGCGTGCGTGCGGGTTATAATGATTAGTGTAAAAAAAATCTGAGCCTTGATTAGAAAAAAAATATACATGAATCTACAGCATATTTATATTTTAATACGATTTTATGATCCTCTTGCATGGCTCAGTGTCGTCTCTCTCTTTCCTCTCAACCCCTCACCCCCTCACTCTCTCCACCTCTCTCTCTCTCTATCCACCTCTCTCTCTCCTTCCCTCCCTACCCTGAGGTTAAACCTTCCTCCAGACTTCCACTGACTGACTGGGTCAGGCCAAGTGATTTGTCTGCTGTAACAGTGGTGTTTTCTCAATTCTTTATCTTGGAAGTGAATCGACGTTGCAGGAGTTGTGGTGAAACTTTATTTGTTGGTGTAAAATCTATTTATGAGATTGATCCTTGTGTGTGTGTGTGTGTGTGTGTGTGTGTGTGTGTGTGTTAATTGTTGGTGTCAACTGTTTATGTGTGTGTGGGAGCAGTTCAACCTGAAGAATAGAAACAGTGGCTGGAGGTGTCTGCCTTTATCCCCCTGTAGTCCTCTTATTTCCCATGGCCACTGCATTGTGATTCAGAGTC
The DNA here is from genome assembly GCF_949987615.1 of Pollachius pollachius. Taxonomy (NCBI): domain Eukaryota; kingdom Metazoa; phylum Chordata; class Actinopteri; order Gadiformes; family Gadidae; genus Pollachius; species Pollachius pollachius. The sequence continues at coordinate 33,785,041 of NC_136934.1, forward strand.
ATTCAACCACCTCTCCGTGCACATGTGTGTGTTTGTGTGTGTGTGTGTGTGTGTGTGTGTGTGTGTGTGTGTGTGTGTGTGCGTGCGTGCGTGTGTGTGTGGTTATCTGTATGTGCACGGACACCCCATTAATCAAGAGCTATGCCTCAATGCAGGGCAAGTAAAGCTATTTACTCCCCCCTCCTCTCCCCATATCTCTCCCTTTACCATCACTCTTTTTATCTCTCTCCCTCTCTCTCTCTTTTACTCCCCCAATCGCTTACTCTCTCTCCTCTTTGCATCCATTTTACTCTGTCCCCTCTCCCTCTGTCTCTCCGATTGTCCTTTCCTCTGTTTTCTGTCTTTTTTCTTCGTTCTCTTTGGATTTCTGTTTGCTTGCTAAGCCTCATTAACAATTAATTACCAATCAGCTAGTCAAGTCACCCCTGCACCGCTGGGCTGCTCAATGATTCATTAGCCAGGGTTACACAGCAGCATGGCCACACACATGCATGCATGCATGCATGCACAAACACACACACATAAACACACAATCACAAACACACACACACACACACCGATACTGACACACTGGCACACACACACACACACACACACACACACACACACACACACACACACACACACACACACACACACACACACACACACACACCCAAACCCCCTACATCACGTTGTAGAGGTAAGCAGGTGTAGCTGTAAGAGTTCATGACATTAGGGGAATAACTTGGCTCATGCCTTCACTGGGCTCCAAGCTAGCTTACATCATATGGACGATACCTGTTTGCTTCTCTGACCTTGTATGCCTTGTTATGGCAATCGATTGGAAACAGGCATTTTATAATTGTTAAATTGATGAAGTAAAAATACAAAATATTTACTGGTTATGGCATATAATTATATCTATATATGTCTATTTCGGATCATAATGAAATTAATACTTTATTCTTGGCTGCTTGTCAGAGGAGGCCGGCTGTTGAATTATATTTCTGACTTTTTACAGACAACTAAATGAACAACGTGATCAAGAATGCCTACACTCTAATGCCATCATGGATACATGCAATTTTCTATACTGTGAGCAGGGTATTATTAGCTATTATCTCAAGTGTCAATTGTCCTTTTGTGCAATGCAAAGTAATTATTGTCGGCGAGAGCCGTGACTAATTATCAATAATTAACAGATTAATAATAGAAGACACATTTTGCACATCAATGTATTGTTCAAGGCATTTGTTTATTCATGTTTATAAATAAACAACTGTTTATGCAGGTACATATAATTATTCAGTGTCTTATTTAATAGTCCTCATCTTTAAAAAAATATATCCCACACCCTCTATTATAGGTTCCATTAATAATAATAAACACTGTAATAACTCATATAATACCCTGGGACTGCAGCTGACTCCGGTCTGGCCGTTCAGTACGCTCTCCTCAGTGGTGCTGGAGAGCAAAACTTTGCTGGGGTATCGCACTGTATATCCTCCACATAGTGTATTCTCCAAACAGTGTATTCTCCACTGTGTCTGCCTGGACTAGCTCACAGCCCAGCATGGCGTACAGTGCGGCTCCGCTCACAGCAGAGCCGATTAGCATATCTTGCAGCGTGACATCCTCCCGTCAGGCCTCTCGTCGGCCACTTCATTCTGAGATGCGTCTCAAAATGGTATCGCAGAGATTCTTGTCTAGGTAATTGGTGTTCAAGTGAGGTGTGAGTGCGGGGCACGGGCAGGCCTTTGTTTGTGTATGTTGTTATGGGGGGTTTTCTCTCTGCGGTGGCAGTAGAAAGAGCTCCGGAGCCACGCTAATGATGTTCCAAGGGCTCTGAACGCTGTGCGGTCCGCTGAGAAGGTAAAGTGAAGGACGGTGGCAGAGAGATGACAGATTAAAAGTGCCTGTGCCTCGTCAATGAATGCTCTGGCCTTTTGATTTGATTAAGTTTCTATGGCAGCTGCAAACTCAGGCATGTGTAGTGTGGTGGTTGCCATGACGATGAGGTGGAATTGACGGCTTGGGCGGCCTGTGAAGCGAGACTGTGTGTTTGTGTGTGTGTGTGTGTGTGTTGTGTATGTGTATGGGTGTGTGTGTGTGTGTGTGTGTGTGTGTGTATGTGTCTGTGTGCGGGTGTGCGATTTGAGTTATGTGTTAAACCCATCTCACAGCCTTAATGAAACATGTGGTACCAAGAGTATAAACAAGGGATGTGTGTTTGTTTGGCTACATCTGTGCCCATGGTAGTGTGTGAGTGTTTGTGTGGGTTGGTGTGTGTGTGTGTGTGTGCATTTTAAGCTTAACAAGGGAGTCTTTCATAGCCATGGTCCGTAGTCAGTCAAACGTTACGACCCCCCCCCCCTTGTATCTCTCCATCTCCCCCAGACCCTTTCTTCTATTCTTCCTCTCTCTCTTGAGTTCTCTCCTTTTATTTTCTACTCTCTCTCCTCCTTCTGCCCACTCTGGCGATGATGCCTTCTCCCCGTCCCTCCTTATATTTCCTTCCTTACTGAATTCCTTCCATCTCCGTCCCTGTTGTCATGGTGACAGCCACAGGCGTTGTTAAGGGGGGGAGTTAAGTTAAGTCCCGGTAGCCCCTTTGCGTGAGTGTTGGACTCTGTGGTTGAGTTATGGCCCCCAGAGGTGGCAGGGGCAGGCAGGGGCGGGTTGAAAGAGGGCCCCGGCGTTGTTTAGGGTGATGTATGGCGGAGCACAGCGGCCTGCTAGCTACACTGCTTTGGTAGCACCTTATTTCTCCGCAGAGAAAATGACTGGCCCAGTTTATCTAAGAGAGAAGGGTGGGCATTAGTAATTACACTCTTATGGCACACACACACAGGGACACACACACACACGCACAGACTCACAGAAGTTCTTAAGAGAAAATACTGGGGGGAATAATTTTGATGGTTTAAAGGGTGATTGTGGGACGAGGTTAACTGAGTAACAGTTTCATGTGTGGTTGGAATATAAGGGAAATATAAAAATAAGGTTAGAGGCTAGCACGCTGAAAATGTGAAGTATGTCCGCTGTGTGTATTATGGGCTGGCCTGGTTTGCATTCCTTTTAATCTGACTCCATTAAGAGCGTCCCCTCTCCCAGCTGAAAACAGAACATGTATCCCAACTGTTTTATGCGCTGAGCTCTGGAACAACCCAAGTTGTACTTATTTGCCACGTTACGTTTGTTTCGTGAACGCTACAGAAGTGTGTGTGCCAGCAGTCTTCTATAAGGGACGCGGCGGAGAACCGCACCATCAGCACTATTATCTGGACCCCTGCCGCCGCGCCCCAAACCCAGTGGTACTGAGACTGGGAGGTCCCTCTCTCTCTGCTTTATGTCCTCGTTGTCCCAGCCCCCCCTAACCCACAAACCCAGTGGTACTGAGACTGGGAGGTCCCTCTCTCTCTGCTTTATGTCCTCGTTGTCCCAGCCCCCCCTAACCCACAAACCCCCCCCCCCCACCCCAGGCCTCTGCAACATCACTACCACATATGTCCTCACAGTAACTTTGTGGATTTTGACTCCCTCCCCTTCCTCAATCCAGTATTAAGATGCCAACTGCTTTTTCTTCCCCCCTTCTCTTTCCCCTCTCCTCTCCCCTTAATGTCTCTCTCTCCTTCTCTCTCTCCTTCTCTCTCTCCTCACGTCTCTCCTCCAGGACTGGGTTTTCCTCACACGCTTTTGCTTTCTAACTACAGAAGGGCGCCTTGACTTCCGGTTCCGCTACTCAAAGGTAAGAGATGGCTGGCGTGCGTTTGTGCGTGCGTGCGTGCGTGTGTGCATCCGTGATGATATGCATCCTTTTGTCACCATGTTCCAGCCAGCCATCACTACACAAAAGCTCTCCTGCGCCCACAGTGGCGGCTGATGACAACGTCTTCCACGGTCTTTTATTTGTTCTGTTGTTGTTTTGTCGCCTTCCTCTCTGACTGCTCTGTTTTGGCTCTTCTTCTTCTTCTTCTTCTTCTTCTTCTTCTTCTTCTTCTTCTTCTTCTTCTTCTTCTTCTTCTTCTTCTTCTTCTTCTTCTTCTTCTTCTTCTTCTTCTTCTTCTTCTTCTTCTTCTTCTTCTTCTTCTTCTTCTTCTTCTTCTCTAAATGAATGTTATCCCTTCTCTCAATCTTCTTGGTCCTCTGCTTTCATCTCCTACCTCTGGCTCTTACTACTGGTGCCACTATCGTATCCTGCTCCCTTCCTCTCTGCTTTCTCCATCTGCCCACTCTCTGTCGCTGTCTTGCGCGCTCTCTCTCTCTCTCTCTCTCTCTCTCTCTCTCTCGCTCTCTCTCCCTCCCTCCCGCTCCGTTCTTCATCTATTTTTCCCCTGTGTGTGAGTGTGTGTCTCTTACCCTCTCAATATCTCCCTTCTTGTCTATGACGCTCCTCTCTGTTTTAACATTCCCTGCATTAACTGTTGTATTGCCCTGAGACTTTGTTGGCCAAAGTGATGTCACGTCACTTTCAGTGCCCCCCCCTCACCTCCTGTCATCCTGCAGTTTTCTGTTCTCTCTCTCTCTCTCTCTCTCACTCTGGTATTGTGTCTCTTCCTGCAGTCTCGCTGCTGTCAGAACATATTGCTCTACTTTGATGACAGCTCTCAGTGGCCAGCTGTGTACAAGAAGCCCGATAAGGTGATATGTATAGATGTGCATGTGTATCTGTGCGTGTGTGTGTGTGATTGAGCTCTCTTTCTTTTGCATAATAATTTATATAATGTGATCGGTGATATGCAACCTCAACACAATTTGATCAATTGTTGAGGAAGCAAAATTTGAAGGCTAAAGTTTTTTCCTGAATCCCTTCCCCTCCATAGAAAAAAACAGGAATCCCAATTTCCATTGCAGACTTAATTTTTTTGCAACACATTTTATATTGAAACCAACATTGTCCTTGCCACCAATTAATGGTAGCGGGGGAATGACAACATTGCATAGTGTGCGAGCCATGCCACTCTCTGTTGCCCAACTCAGTCTGACACCCCGTCAACAGCTCAGCCAAGACATTTTATTTATTTATTCATTTTCAAAAGGGGCCCTCTTGTGCTTGTTGACTAGAACAAACACCTCTGTGTAAACAGGGCTCAGACGGGGAGAGATGGATAGGATTGAGTCATTGTTAGCATTGTTAAGTAGCATAGATCCTTGTTATGATACTATATATCCATAGTGGCATATATACTCAGAGTAGCATATAGCTACAGTAGCTTATTGCAAAAGTAGCATATAGTTATAGTACAATAAAGCCACAGTAGAATATAGTTATAGTAAAATAAAGCCACACTAGCATATAGTTATAGTAAAATAAATCCACAGTAGCATATATTTATAGCAGCAGTTTGTGACAGTAGCATATAGTTATAGTAGTATAAAGTGACAGTTGCATAAAGTTAGAATAGAAGAAGAATAGCATATTTCTATCGCACATCACGTTGACTGTCTGTTCATTGCTAGCAATTTGCTAGCTAATGTCTGACCTCTAAATGCCCTTGCCGGATCTTTCCAGAACTGTTACCAGAAGGAGGAAGTGCTCCGACCAGAGAACAACCAGGTCATCAACCTCACCACACGCTACACCTGGTCTGGCTGTGTGGTAAGCACACACGCACACACACACACATACACACATACCCACACACCTGCACACCTACACACACACACACACATACACGCACACACATATGAACAGGCAGGGTGTAAGGAAATAGGGCGAGTCTCCTCCGGTTAGCCGTGACACAGAGGGATCCGTGCTCAAGAGTCCCTTGTAACAGAATCTACTCGTGCAACACCTGGCTGACCGCCTCTGGATCTGACCTCTGACCCCTCTGCCAGGAAGTGCTCTAGTATGTGTGTGTGATCTGTGTTGGTTTACATTACGTATTTGTTGAACACTACCTGACTGCACGCATATGAAACGGTTTGTGTGTTTGTCTGTCTGTGAGCATGCACACATACGTGCCTGTGCACATGTGCATCACAGAGATAGAGAGAGAGTTTGCGTTTTGTGAGAGAGAGACATTGACTAACACCACCACATCTTCAAGTGAGCGACACCTCAGTCAGTTCCCTGGTGTGAGTCCCTCATCCCCTTCATTAATCACACACTCTATCAGCCTTGGTGGCTCTTAGCAAACTTTCCTGCTTTTTATAGTTTTTCAATAAGCAGCTCTTGTTCCTCACTTTGTAGAGCGTTATTGCTGTGGGCGAGTGCAGTGGGAGACGCTTCGTTGTTGTCATATTCTGCCCTCAATAACAGCGTGAAATATGTTTGTGTCCTCACTTCTCGCCTCGCTGTCGGTTGTGATAATTCGGTGTCTCGGAGGTATATCTCTGTCTCCCGCGCCGTCCCTTGACAAAAACCCAAGCCTGGCTTCCTCCTGTGCTCTCGCTCTCTCTCCTTCCTCTCCGATTTGTTTTTCTCTCTCGCTCCCTTTCAAACCACTTCTCTATCTCTATATCTCTATATCTTTCTGTAACCCCTCTCTGGGCATTTCTCTTAATCTCTGTCCTTTCCCACCATTTTTTCCTTTTCTCTCTCTATATCTCTATGTCTCTCTATATCCCCTCTCCGACCATTTCTCTATTTCTCTCGTTTTATCCCTGTTCTCTCTCTATATTCACTCCCCCCCCATGTATCAGTGTCTCTCTCCCCTCTCTTTCTCTGTGTCTTGCTATATCTCTCTCTCTATCCCCTCTCCCACCATCTCTGTATGTCTCTCTCCCCTCTCTTTCTCTGCCGCTTTCTATCTCTCTCTGTCTGTGCATTCTCCCACCATTTCTTTGTCTCTCTTCTCTCCCCCTCCCACCATGCGTGTGTGTTTCTCTCATTATATCTACTTCACCCTGTTCTATTTTTCCCTTCTGTCTTTTCTTCCCTCTTTTGGATTCAGTCTCACTCCACCTCCTCCTCCGATTTCTCTCCATCTCTTCTCTCCCTCTGACTGCCTCAATGTCTATCCTCTTCTTTAGTCTATCTCCACCTCTCTCGCTCTCTCGCTCTGTCAGTTTGGATTTCAAATGTTCTATTTCAGTGTGTGTTACCAAAGCAAAAGAAATACACAATATATAACTATGTATGTTTAAATTATGTAATCCTTTATGTGTTTTCAACGTTTTCAGTCGGCTTATGTAGTGTGCGGTACCACAGATCAATCAATCCTCTGATTTTTCTCCGATATGTTTAAAGTAAAATGTTTCCACCAACAATTTCCTCTCAATTATTTGAAGTACTGACATACTCACTATATGTTTCTCCTTCCTGACTCACTCTCTTTCTCCATCTATCCCATCTATCTCCTCCTCTCTCACCCATCCCTCCACCCTCTCTCCATCCATCTGTCGCTCCCTCCCTTTCTCCCCTCCCCCTTCTCTCTCTCTCTTTCTCTCTCTCTCTATCGCCCTAATGTCTCTCGTCCAGGTGGAGGAGGATGGGGACGAGGAGGTGCTCAGCTGCGTGGGCGGACGTAGTTTCCGCTCCGTCAGGGAGAGGTGGTGGTACATTGCGCTCAGCAAGTGTGGGGTGAGTAGCACTGACCTCTAAACTCCCAATTCCCCACCTCCCCCCCTCAAAGCTCCCAACTCCAGCCCCCCTCATCTCCAAACCCCAAACCTCTAACCTGTCACTCAGAGATGGTGGTGGGGGGTAGGGGGGGCAGCACGCTCCCAGTTGGTTGCCTTGGTGACGCCTCAGTTGGCACCGCAGAACACACACACAGGCAGTGACACAGTAGCTTGTGTGTGTGTGTTTGTTTGTGTGTGTGTATGTGTGTGTGTGTATGTGTGTGTGTATGTGTGTGTGTGTGTGTGTGTGTGTGTGTGTGTGTGTGTGTGTGTGTGTGTGTGTACATTTAATTGTGCACTATTACTGCAGGCGTGCAGCAGAACACATGTTATTTTCCCATCCCTCATCTATCTCTTTCTCTCTCTCTCGTTCTCTCTCACTCTCTCTCTCTCTCTTTCTCACTCTCTCTCTCTGTCTCTTTGTTTCTCATTTCGTCTCTCACCCCCGTTTGTCTTTTTGTGTGTGTGCATATTTTGAACTGTACTCAACACACAAGCCGACTATCAACCTAATGAGCATCATCAATCCTCCCGACATGCAGAACATATTCCTGCAGTCCATTCTGGGCTTCTGTCGGCATTTCGTCAACTCAGTGGTGAGGCAGTATCCAAGTCTCAACGCTCCCTCAATACCCCTGTAATGACCGTGGTACTATTAATATGGTAATGCACCTGCAACGTTAGGAAGTTGTTTTACATGAGCATGACCTGGTCCTGGCCCTGTGGGAAAGCAGTCATTAAGCACAGCGTACATACATGTATCATGATACTACTACTGGGTCAGAGATGATCCACCGGTCGATGAAGTAGGGAGAATATTTAGTATGTTAACCTCAGCTCCATTTGTGGACTCAGATCAGGAGCCCAAGGCAAGGCAAGGTTTATTTATGCAGCATCCTTCAAACTCAAAGTGCACAAGCTAGGCAGGCGGCCACAGACGGACAAACCGACATGCAGGCGGGCGGACAGACATTTTGTTCTACGAGATTTCAGAAAGAATCTTCAATCCTAAAATGGAGATATGTGTTGGTTATAACATAATCAGAACAACCCATACTTATGTTGTTTCAGGACCACTCCTTGATCCGTCTATCTTTGATGCCTACAACATTAGCGTTACCCACCCAACACACACACGCACACACACACACACACACACACACACACACACACACACACACACACACACACACACACACACACACACACCGGACATACACAAACACACACACACCGGACACACACACACACACATGCACACACACACACACACACACACACCGGACATACACAAACACACCCACACACACACACCCATACACACACACACACACACACACACACACACATAAACACACACACACACATAAATACACACACACACAAACACACACACACACACACACACACACACACAGTAGGCACCGGTCCCCTTTAAGGCCTGCCATTGGATGATGACACCCCTGTCACCGTGTTTCTTGTACCTGTCACTGGAACATGGCATGCCACCTGTTAAACTATTCCATTTCATGGTTGTGTGAGTGTGTGAACCCTATGGTATTACGCACCGATCAGGTGTGACTTTACTGCTGAGCCACTCCTGCCCCCACCGCTCCCTATTGATTAGTAAGCCTGGGGGACTTGGGAGCATTGACTGGGCCAGTAATGGGAGCGGGCTAACGATATTCTCGTAGGAGGGGACCAGCTGCTTATCGCTGTACATTCTTTAGTTTGAGATGTGTTGTGTTGTGTGAGGTAAGCAGCAGCAGCAGATACTGTTAGCTCAGGATAGCGAAGGCCCTGTAATGTCCCCCCCAACTCATAGTTATAGTACGAGCCCTGCTCAGAGACTGCCTCAATCAAAGTGTGACTGCTGTGTGTATTCTCTAGTGTGTGTTCCAGTTTGTCGTCCATTTTATCGGGTGTTTGCGTTTTTGAGTGTGCATGCTTGTGTGTGTGTTTGTGTGTGTGTGTTAGTTAGTTTATTTTTTCTGTATGTGTGTGAATGCTTGTGTGTTCGTGTGGTCGTGCATGTGTACACATATTGTGTTGCTAGTGCTTGGCTACATTCAGGTCTACAGCAATGGCGATGCAGATGTGTGAGTCTGTGTGAGGTTGTGTGTGGGCACAATGTTGAGTGTGTTGTGTTTTGTGTGCATGTGTTTATGTGCGTGTGTGTCGATTTAGAGAGGGGCATAATTAGAGCAGATGCTTCCCGCGCTGAGTGCTGTGGTGTCAGGCCATCGGCCTCTCACAAACACACACTGCTGCTTCTGCCGGATGGGCAGTCAACTCCAATTGGTGCACCAACACACACCACACACACACCACACACACACACACACACACACCACCACACACCACCACACACACCACCACACACCACCACACACACCACCACACACCTCACTGTATACCTCACCACACACACATCACCACGCACCTCACCACTATGCACACCAACAAGCAAACCACTGCACCACCGTCTGCCTTGCCTTTTCTGCATGTCCTTGCGCTCTCTCTCTCTTCCTGCCATTCTCTCCCTCTCTCTCTCTCTCTCTCTCTCTCTCTCTCTCACCCTCTCTCTCCCCCTCTCTCTCTCGCTCTCTCTCTCTCTCTCTCTCTCTCTCTCGCTCTCTTGCTCTCTCTCTCTCCCTATCTCACACCTCTCCCTTGCTCTCTTGCTCCGTGTTGGGCCTCGTGTTTCATACCCTCTTGGCGCCAACCGGTTGCCATGGTGCCCATTTCCTTTAACTCTCATGTCTTCTCCCCTCTTGTTCCCTGTCACCGTTTCGTCTTTTTCTCCCCTGCTCCTTCTAACGTTTTAACCATTCTGTCCCATCCTCTCTATCTGTCCATCTATTTTGTATCTCTCTCTCTCTCTCTCTCTCTCTCTCTAAACCTTTTTGCTCACTTATTCCACTTTGACACTCCACATCATCCCCTCTTTGTTTCTGTGTTTTTGAATTATTCACGTCTCCCCTCTTGTGTTCTCTGTATAATTCAGTCTCTAGCGGGCCGAGGTAATGTCATACGCTGGCCCTAAAACCAAAGGCATGTCCTCCACAGCTGCCCAGGTGTAGAGCTGCACGCGCAAGAGCAGATCACTTCTTTAGTTCTCAGTTTTATCGGACCAGTAGTGATTGAAGAGCAAGCATTTCTGTCGAGGTTTCAAATTAAAAGTCTTGATTGTAGCCTTTATTTGAAAATAAGCGTGTCGTATAATAAACTACTGAGTAACACCCATTGACAACTGCTGGTGCTTTTACAAAAAGACATTTAACACAGCCTACCCAACTTTAACGTTGGGGGGGCTATGACTTTGTTTGCCCTGCTTTGACAGCTCTGTGAAAAGGGTCCATTGTGAATGTGGGTAATCCTCACTAGAGTAGTCTGCTGGCTCGTGCCCTGGTACATGAAAGCAGTAAACTCATAATTAATGTTGTGAGTGACACCTGTGTTTGTCCTGTGATGACACCTCTGTGAAAAAGGTCTCTTGAGCGTACTTCATGGTGGTTAAACCCGCTGCCCAATCAGCCGAGTCCTCAGAACATGGATCACCCACATTCGCTTTTCAGGACTTGTACTAAGTGGAGGTGATGTTTATTTTGACTAATGTTTTGCTCTTCAAGGTTTCGATTTTTCCAGTTGGCCCTGGTCCTCTGTGTGTTCTACACCTTCAGCCAACCTTGAGTTTCACTCGCGTGGATCTTGCTTGAAGAGTAACTAATAAAAAGTTCTCTCCTATTTTAATTTACATTCAACATATCACCGGCTGTCTGTGCTGTCCCCGCTTGGCCCCGGACCCTTCCGGTCCAGACCCCTTCGGTTCAGGGGCCTGTGTCGTTGTGGTTGATGAGCACTGTCCTCTGCGCCCACTGCTGCACCATGGGCTTGTCTGCCCTCAGCGCTCTCTCTCCCATTGCACCCACTTTGCTTTCTTATTCCAGATTTATGTCCACCATACGTATTTTTTGATTCTTTCCTTCTCTCTCGTCCTCCCTATCCTGATATATATCTTTTTGACCGGTCTCTCTCTCCGTTGTGTCAGTATTGATTGTGGAGCAATGCTCTATGCTTCTTGCCCTTTTGTGATGGAGGGATTGTGATGGAGTCAGGCCTTCGGCAAAAACAATCACAGTATCTCTTAATTACTGTTCTTTCTGTTTTCTTCATTTTCTTTTCTTTCCATGCATCTTTATTTCTTTAATTCATTTTCTGTTCTGTATAATTTTGGTTTTTATAACACATTTTTTATCGATTTATTTTAAGCTGTCCTGCCCGGCCCTTCCTTTTCCCATAACCATCGAGTTTTAACTCAAGGTTTTATTTGCACAAAATGTGGAGATTACATCACCATTTTCCCTCCTTCATTCACTTAATTCTCCTCTCTCTCTCCCTCCCTCTCCGTCTTCCTCTCTCCCTCTCTCCCACTGCCTGCCTATGAGATGGTGCTTCTCAAACCACGAGTGCGACGCAGGATCACGTTAATAATTGCTCTAATAATTATTGAGCGGATTACATGGTGCAGATAGACGGGAGAATGCTCTGCGCTATCATTTAATTAGCCATCTCCAGCACTGTCCCTTCTGGCTGTGACTCTGTGACACACTCACAGCCCTCTCTGCTGAGCAATCACATCGGTCCTAACCTTTTCTCCTCCCGTATATTCACATAACTTGTATTGATGAACTGTATGGCGATTCAGATAATATGTTGTCATCCCTTGTTTGGATTTTAGTTCCTTGAAGGCCAGAGTATATCTTGTTATGGTGTACACCCTTCTGGGCCTGTAGGTCCATGTTGAAGGACTTAGTATTCCCCCTGCCCCTCTCACCCTCTCTCTTTATCTCTGTGTCTCTCTGTGTCTCTGTGACTTCTGCAGGGCGAGGGCTTACAGCTGGAGTATGAGATGAAACTAACCAACGGACAGTCCTTCTGGACCAAGCATTTCTCCGCGGATGAGTTTGGTAAAGAGCGATTAGACAGGACCGAGTGAGAGTCAACAGAGAGGACAAAAGAGAGAGAGACATACAGAGAGGACGAGAGAGAGAGAGAGAGAGAGAGAGACATACAGAGAGGACAAGGGAGAGAGAGACATACAGAGAAAACGAGAGAGAGAGAGACATACAGAGAGGACGAGGGATAGGGAGACACACTGAGAGGACGAAGGAGAGACAGACATACAGAGAGGGCAAGCGAGAGAGAGACATACAGAGAGGATGAGCGAGAGAGAGAAAGGGAGAGAGATTATGGAAGGTATCGCTGATGGCACAAACCAACACCATTTAGCACGGCCAATAAAGCACACTGAACTGAACAAATTAAAATAATGAAGGGATGGCTGGATGAATTAATGATGATGGATGAACTGAGATGAAAGGATGAGAAGCGAAGACGCCGCCTGTCTAGCTGTGTTTTTCCTGCATCATCTACGTATGATTCCCCCCCCCCATCTCTCCTTCTCTTGCTTTTCTTGCTCTCTTTATCTCCTTCTCTCTCTCGCTTGGGTTTGCTGTCTCTCCCTCAACTAATAAATTCTGGTTCCCTCTCGCCTCAACCAATTTCTTCCTCTTAATTTCCCCTCTCTCCTCTCTTCCCCTCTCTGTTTATATCCCTCTCTCTCACGCTCTGTCTGTCCCTATGTGTTCCTCCACTTACAAGTTATTTTTGCCTCTGTTTCCCCACTTTTGGTCTGCAATCTGCCCCCCCCCACGCCATCTCTCCGTCGCAGGGATCCTGGAAACGGACATCACTTTCCTGGTTATCTTCTCCCTGGTGTTCCTCCTGTCCTGCTACTTTGCCTGTAAGTAACTCCCTCCCTCCCTCCCTCCGTCCCTCACTCCCTCCATTAACCCCCCATGTCCTCTCATCTTCCTACATCTCTCCCTCCCTCTCCCTCGCTCTCTCCCTCCCTCTCTTTCTCTCTCGCCTATGCTCCCTCCCTTCCCCCCTGTCCCCCCAAACACACACACACACACACACACACACACACACACACACACACACACACACTCTGGCTCTCTCTTGTGATTTCCACGAGGAGACCAATTTAGGTTCTCTATATTTATATATTTCCGTGCCGGTGCGAGCCAGCCATCGCAGGCCTCGCATGCCTTGAATTCTAACATCTCTGGATGTTTTTCACGTAAGGGTAAGAAGCACTCTATCTCCTCCGCTGTTGCTGTTCCTGAGGCTGGATAAAGGGGGCGTGAACCGTCTCCTCCCAGGGGGGTCGGGGCTTGGTTCCTGGATGGGTAGGGGTGTCCATCACACTGGCAAACTGGGCTTCATCAAGTGCCAGGCAAACATTTTTTATGTTTTATTTTAGGATATCTAGACCTTTGTAGCAGTGGTATTGTCAGGTCATTAATAAAAATAATATTCTGCTTTTAATTGTTATGATGAGAAATGTCAGTTCTTCTGTTTTTTTTTGGAATTTTATTCAATCTAAATGGGAGATCATTTTGAGGGCTGGCTTGCTAAAAAGTAGCGTTATTCAAATTTCGGTACAGTGTCTCATATTACATAAAACTGTAAATTCAGTCAAAAGTGAAAGTTGAATCCATAAGAGGATTTATGCCAGCTGTATTAAATAGCACTTTTCCTCAAACAGCACAAATGACTTAAATACACATTAACCCAGTGTTCCCCCCGGGGGGCTGCAGAGAAGCAAAGGAAAGAGTGTTTACGATTTCAAACGAACGCGTCTACAGTGGTTTCCCCCTATGGATGTAAATCAAACCGCTATACCTTCAATCTATCACGCTGAGCTCCTTGTTCTTTCATTTCCTTCCATCTCCCCCCCCCCCCCAACACACACACTCACTCTCCATCTCTCCATCTCCTCACCATCTGCTTCCCCATATCTCCATACCTTTTATGTCCCTCTACTCCTCCCCTTCTCCCTCTCACCCCCCGCTGCCTCCCTTATTCTCTCCTCTTCTGTTTGTTTTCTCCCTATAGACAATCTGAAGGGAAGACAGCTCTTCCACACAACCTACAAGATGTTTATGACAGCGGCAGGTGTTGAGGGTGAGAAAAGCATAGCAAGCACATGCACACATGCATACACACACACACACATGCATGTACACACACAAATGCACACACACACACACACACACACGGCCCACACATCAGAATCCACAACAACCAACAAAAACACTGACACGCACAAACACACACACAAACTTGCTTGTGCACATAAATGCCCACATATATATACACACACATTTTAACATCTTCGTCCTTAAACCAGCGAGAATATTTTGACACGTACATACGCACACATGCATGTACATGTGCACATCCACACTCATATACCACATCAACAAACCTATTACCCTGTGCCGCCCACACACACACACCCCCCCCCCCCCCCCCCCCCCCCCCCCCCACACACACACACACACACACACACACACACACACACACTCCAGTGCATCCCAACAAGCACATCTCATACCCTAATCCCCGCTTGAGACTAACACCACGCTCCTCACCAGCAGTGAGCAGCACCTGGCCAGGCTGCTTGCACTCTGCTGCATGGGCCAGTCAAGCATGATGATGGATTTTCTGACTCTCCCTTCCTCCCTTCCTCCCTCCCTCCCTCCCTCCCTCCCTGACCCCCTGCACCTATAACTCCCTTCTCATCTCTCCTTCATCTCACTCTTTCTGCTGCCCTGGTTTTTCCTTTTCTGTCTGAACCCCCACCTCCCCCCCTCCTCCCATCCTCCCTCCCTCATATCCTCCTCTCTCTTCTTCCTTCCCTCTCTGTTCTTCTCCTTCTCCTCTCACCTCTCACTTTAACTCCCCATCTTGATGATTCTCTCTGCCTTGCTTCGTTCTCTCTCTCTCTCGCTCTTGATCTCTCGCTCTCTCTTTATCTCCCCCTCTCGCTCTCATTTGGTCTCTCTCTCTCTCCTTCTCTCTCTCTCTCTCTCTCTCTCTCTCTCTCTCGCTCTGTCTCTCCCTGTCTCTCTGTCCTCTATGCTATCTCATTCTGTCCTCTGGTCTCCTTGTTCCCCTTTTTCAACTCCCCTGCCTCCTCCCTTCTCTCTCTCTCCCTCCTCTCACACTTTCTGATGTCCCTCTCTTTTCTATTATCGTTTCCTCGTTCCGCCTTTCCGTCTGTCTATCTTCTATTTGCCCTCCCCACTTTCCTTCTCATCCACCTCCTTTTCTCTCTCACTCTCTCTCGTCCGCTGTGAATTTGCTCCTCATCTCTTCTTCCTCTTCTTCCGGTCTCATCTCCACTTTTTATTCTCTTCTTCCCTGCCCTCATTTCTTCTCTTCTGCTCTCATCTCTTCTTCTCTTCATCTACAACCCCTACTTCCACTGTATTCTCTTTCCCCATCCCACTCTTCTACCCCCACCCCTGCTACTACCACAACCTACCTCTCTGCACCCTTCCCCTCCCTCTCTCTCTCTCTCTCTCTCTCTCTCTCTCTCTCTCTCTCTCCTACTTTTCCTTTGTTAGTCCTCAGTCTGGCGTTCCACTGTATCTACTGGGACCTCTACGCCCATGATGGCATTGGCAACGGCAGTCTGAAGTTAATGGGTAAGTTCTTGTTCCCCACTTCAACACAGAACACACACATACACAGAGACTTATACACACACACACACACACACACACACACACACACACACACACACACACACACACACACACATGCAGAGAGACCCATACACACACACACGCACACACAGATATACACATACACAGAGACCTATATACACCCACCATAACACACGCACACACAAATTCACACTCACACACAGGAAAAAAAACACATACACACACACACACCAATGCCAATTAAGCAAAAACAGACCAGCAAACAGAGACAGACCTGTCCTGCATACTCAGAAATGAGCACACGCCCTGGCCGAGTGCGCTCAGTGACGGCGGCGGGTGGATGAGTGGTACATGATGGATGGAGGGGGGCTGTAGGGGGGGCAGCATGAATGGTACCTGGTGTGAAGGGCGGGAGAGTGAGGGAGTGTCTCTGTGTTTGCGTGAGTGCGTAAAAAAAGTGTATGCGTGAGTATGTGTGGAGCACTGACCCGATTTTATCTCCCCTTATGGTGTTACAGATTTGGAAACCACAACCTAATTACCCACTCTCTCTGTGCCTCCCTCTCTCTCTCTCCCTCTCTCTCTCTCTCTCTCTCTCTCTCTCTCTCTCTCTCTCTCTCTCTGTCTCTCTTTCTCACTCCTATCTGCTATCTCTCCCATTCTTTGTTCCTTTTTGTCTCCAGGGAAATTATTGTTTTCCGTCAGTTTCTTGGTGTTCCTGCTTATGCTTATACTGCTGGGAAAAGGTTTCACTGTCACAAGGTGGGTGTTGGTGTGCAGCTGTCTGCGGGCTTGGGCCTGTGTTTAGCATTTGTTTTGTAAAATTTTTTGTTTCTGGTTCCTGGTGTGTGTGTGTGTATGTGTGTGTGTGTGTGTGTGTGTGTGTGTGTGTGTGTGTGTGTGTGTGTGTGTGTGTGTGTGTGTGTGTGTGTGTGTGTGTGTGTGTGTGTGTGTGTGTGTGTGTGTGTGTGTGTGTGTGTGTGTGTGTGTGTGTGTGTGTGTGTGTGTGTGTGGTGTGTGTGCATGCGTGCGTGTGTGTGTGACAGAATGGCCGTGTGGCAGTCTTGTCACACAGTGTCAGTGTTGCTATCACTGCATTACCGGCTCCCCTTGAGATGTCACGTCAGCTGGAGGAAGTCAGTGTTGTGACTGCAACACTGTGGTCCAGAGCCTGCCTGCCTGTCTCCTTCCCTCCCTCTCTCCCATCCCTCTCTCCCTCCCTCCCCTCTCTCCCATCCTTCCTCCCTCCCTCCCCTCCTTCCCATCCCTTCTCCCCTCCCTCTCTCCCTCCCTCCCTCCCTTCCTCCCTCCCTCCCTCCCTCCCCTTCCTACCTCCCTCCCCTCCCATCCCTCCTCCCCTCCCTGTCTCCCTTCCCTCCCTTCCCTCCCTTCCTCCCCTCCCACCCATCCCTCCCCTCCCTACCTCCCTCCCCAAACATCCCTTCTCCCCTGCCTCTCTCCCTCCCCTACCTTGCTCCCTCCCCTTCCTCCCTCCCTCTCTCACTTTCCCCCCAGTCCCCCCCAACCTGCATCTGTGGATGGATTGATTCAGAAGGACGTGGAAGTAAACACCTAGTTATTTATGCCAAATGTTCTGCCAAACAGACTAGCACTGGGAGAAAATAGTGGGCGTTTGGCCTCAATATGCGCAAAGTGTCTCGGAAATAATAACCCAAAAATAGTATAAAAAAAAAAACGAAAGTGAACAAAGACTGATCCAGAAGTCTCACACATGCACACATGTGAGGAAAAATATATAGACATGGTGGTAAGCTTTTGACACAGACACACGGACACGCAGACACACAGACACACACTGGGCCTAAATAGCCTACTGCTATCGTGCTAATCCACCAGGATTCTGTGCTGCAGCTAGCTTAGACGAGCCTGAGAGAGGGACATGCTGGACCGCTAGGAGTGGTCCGGGTTTTCTGGTTGATCAGCTCCTACTGATAGGGGTGCGGCTCTCCTTGGACGCATCGGTGTGTGACCGGCAGGGTTTTATAGTCAAAACAACCCTGAAGCAGACAGGGGGCCAAGATGAGATGCCATATTTCAGTGCAGTATCAACAGATTCATAAATAGGCCTCTGTCTGTGTGTGTGTTTTTTTTGTGCCTGACCCCATCTACCTTGTGTGTTAACTGTTGCGTGCGTGTGTGTGTGTGTGTGTGTGTGTGTGCGTGCGTGCGTGCGTGTGTGTGTGTGTGCGTGTGCGTGCGGTTGTGACAGGGCGAGGATAAGTCCCAGTGGCTCTGTGAAGTTGAGCATCTACATGACAGTCTACACCATCACCTACATCATCCTCTTCATCTACGAGGCTGAGGTAAATGGCCCCATACACTACATTACCCACAGTACACCTCGAATAGAAAAGCACAAAATACTAATCCTTGTTGATTGTTATTCTCCTCGTATGTCCGAGATTAGCAAAGGATTAGGGGTTTCCTGCAATTGCAGGGAGAGCAGACACAGCCCAGAAGTGGTGTAACTTGATCAATTTGCATTCATCTACTACAATGAGCCGCGTGTAAGAAACCGACAAAATGCTTAGAAAGCTAAAAATCCAGCTCGCTTCTTTGAAACGAAAGCTCAATCTCATGTGTTAGCGCTGTTTAATGAAACATTTATGTTGAGACGGGAGAACATGGATAGGATTGGCTCGGTTTTGTTGCTATGCGGCCCGCTGACTTAATAATACATGACTACATACATAGCGCTAATAGTGCCATGCATCCCTGCGTGTTTGCTGCCGTGCGAGACGCCACGAGGAAGGCTTTGAAGAGAGCGAGGAGATGGTTATTGGAGCGACGCTGCCGGGCGCGACGCGTGGGGAATACGGACGAGGAACCATTATAACATTCTATTTAACGCTCGGCCCTGTAGTCATCTCTCCCCAGTGTGAACCAGCGGCGCCGGGGCGATGTAATCTATCTACCGCTGCCCTGGTACACGGTCCCACTTATTACACGGCTCCAAAGCTCAGGGGAGCCCCGACTAAAAATACGCCAAACTAGGTTACAATCAGAATTGAAAACGCATAGCCGGGTGACTTGAGGAGCAGTGATGCCGGGCCCTGACGGACTACGGGGGAAAACTGTCGGACCCTTGTTTTTAACGGGGCCCAAATCAATTTATCCTTAGTCGTCCAGCTAGCTATGTATAATGAAGGGGCGGAAGCAAAAGGCAGCCCTGTAAGTGCTATTCAATCATTGTCTGTGAAATTTAATCCACTGGCTGTAGTATCACACTTCACACACACACACGCACGCGCACACAAGCATGCAAGCACGCACGCATGCGTATGGATGACCCTGTTTTCGAGAGGTGTCAATGTCGTCCCAGACTCCACTGTAGTTTACTTTTCTCCTTCAGAATTAGACTAAACCAGCCGTTGATCCAGCAACACATTTATCTTAAAGCCAAGTAGTTAATCTTTGCCTCCGAGCGAAACCAAGCAGCGGCGCCGTCCCACGGCCGTCACTGATCTGAGCGTGTGCAAGCGCTCTGTTTAAATCAAGCAGCCACCTCCAGGTTTGTCCTTGTCGTCCCTGTGCCAGTTCTTCGACCCGGGGGAGGTGCTGTACGCCTACGACAGCCCCGCGGGCTACGGCCTGATGGGCCTTCAGCTGCTGGCCTACGTGTGGTTCTGCTACGCCGTCCTGGTCTCCCTGAAGCACTACCCGGAGAAGCAGCCCTTCTACATCCCCTTCTTCACCACCTACACACTCTGGTAGGCGGCGCCCTGCGTCATCGCCGGCCCGCCTGATCCTGACTGATTAGCTGACTGATTGTGAAAATAGGGTCTCCTTGGTTCATGCGTATGTAATTACCGCTGGCCTATTGTGAGTTTGTGAAACTGCAGATGAGCTTGGCTTCCAAATGCTGTATACTGCTAGCCTACTTATCAGCCACTTATACACCTATGTGTGTGTCTGGGGGTGTATCTACACGCAGACACACACACATGGACACACACACACACACACTTGTAGGACACACACAGGTGTAGGATGCATATTGGGCATTCAGCATCTTCAGTAGGTACAATACAGATACCTTCATGGATGTAGTATTATTATATTTGTGTGTAGTAGTATGAACACACACACACACACACACACACACGCACACGCACACACAATCGTTACTCATCCAATATCTTGTCCAATTTAAAAAACACAAGTTTAGCCTTTCATCACCAGCGACCCTTCAACGAAGAGCTTATCTCATTCTTGCCTTTACACTTGGTGTATATTATACGCAGGGAGCACCAAAGGCTCCCAAGTGCAATGTCACATGTTACAATGACTGCTCAATTCAATAAGGCATATGAATAAAGGGAAAAATAGCTGATTTATACTTGCAGTGCAATGAAAGTGTACGGGGTCTGCAGCCTCAGTGTCCCAATCTGGCCCGTAGGGGTTCTGACTCGAGCCATTAACCCAGAGTTGCCACCCTTCACTGGAACACATGTCCTGTAGCATGACTTTGATTTAGTGTACTTGGTAGTAGAGGTGCTCTCTTCTGGCCTCTTCTCCTTCCTGAATCCTTCCTCAGCATGCTCATCTCAAAGGGACTCCCTCTCCCTGGACACCATGTCCTCCTGTGTTGAGCGCCTTGCGGTGCATCTTATGCTTTGGTCTTTGATTGTAGAAGGCTTCTCTCGCCGTTCAAAACTGTTCCTTCTCCTTCTTGAAGACCTTCCAGGCCCCAGCCATCTCATCGACCTCTTTGATAAAAAGGCTAGTGTCTACAACCCCAGCCTCAGTTGAAGCTTCAGAACAGCTTCCGCCTGGCTGTCCTTCTTCTGGAAGGGGAGTTCCCCCTGGCACCCCTCCTTCAGGAGGAGGAGTACCTCCTGGCTCTCCTTCTTCTTCTGGAGAAGGAGTTCATCCTGGCTCTCTTTTTTCTGGAGGAGGAGTTCCTGCTGGCTCTCCTTCTAGAGGATGAGGAGTTCTTGCTGGCTCTCCTACTCTTTCTGGATGAGGAGTTCCTCATGCCTCTCCTTCTGCTTCTGGAGGAGGAGTTCCTGCTAGCTCTCCTTCTGGAGGAGGAGGAGTTCCTGCTGGCTCTCCTTCTTCTGGAGGAGTTCCTGCTGGCTCTCCTTCTTCTGGAGGAGGAGTTCCTGCTAGCTCTCCTTCTTCTGGAGGAGGAGTTCCTGCTAGCTCTCCTTCTTCTTCTGGAGGAGGAGTTCCTGCTAGCTCTCCTTCTGGAGGAGGAGGAGTTCCTGCTGGCTCTCCTTCTTCTGGAGGAGTTCCTGCTGGCTCTCCTTCTTCTGGAGAAGGAGTTCCTGCTAGCTCTCCTTCTTCTGAAGGAGGAGGGGTTCCTGCTGGCTCGCCTTCTTCTGGATGAGGCGATATGATAAAACAAATCATACATGCTCAAAATGGTGTGACAACCCTTCCCCCGTCATGGTGTTGTCTAGTTTGTACATCTTCAAAGTCTGAAAGGCAGTAGCTTCATTCAGCTGCACCATTGCCATAATGTAAGTGCATGGTAATTGGTGTCTGTCTTTGCCCCTTCAGTGAACAGTAATTTGTCACCTGCTTGGATGCTTAGACCCTGAGAGAGAATAGACCCAACCTATTAAATCGATGGACTTAAATCAAATGAGATTGTAATTAATTTCATCAAAAATAATTGTCTCATGCTTAATGCACATCTTGATAACCCTTAAACCTGAATAATATAATTAGAAATACATTACAGATTTTCTGTTGTCCATCACTTTAAACACTGATAATTCTGTACACACACACACACACACACACACACACACACACACACACGCACGCACGCACACACACACACACACACACACACACACACACACACACACACACACACACACACACCCTTTTAAACATATAGAAGGCTTTTGTTTTCCCCTTACCTTAGGTTACATCCTGGTAATGAAGGATATTTGATGCAGATTGTTGGGGTCTTCTCCATTATGATAATTTAAGCTGTCTCTTGAAATGCACATAAGGTACCATATGGATGTGTACGACCCTAAATACATCACACTTGCTTTGGCACTTTCACAGAGCGTCTTAGCAACTGCTAACTTTCTGGCAGATTACAATGACTAATGCCAACTTACTCAGCTGGTCTCGCTCTCTCTCTCTCTCTCTCTCTCTCTCTCTCTCTCTCTCTCTCTCTCATTAGGACCCTGTCTCCCCAATCATTATATTATTATCCTTCTCTTTCCCTTGAGTATTACTCTTGTTATTTATGTTTATTGTATTCAACTTCTTCTTTCCATCTGCTCCTATCACCCCTTTCAGTTTCAATCATATTTAATTGTTCAATCTGTGCTATTATGTTTTTCAGTAGCATATGGTGTATTTAGTCAATTACATTACAGTCGCATGGTTCTCTTATGTTTTGTATCATTTTTTGCTAAGCGTATTGTTATGTAAACTGTTGCTATAACTATTTGTAACTCTGTTTCTTTCTTTGTTTCTAGGTTTTTTGCAGTGCCGGTCATGGCTCTGATCGCAAACTTTGGGATTTCTCGGTGGGCTCGGGAGAAGATTGTGAACGGTATCCAGCTGGGCATCCACCTCTACGCACACATAGTGTTTCTGGTGGGTGCCCCATCTCTCTCTCACACACTCACTCACACACTCTGGCCAAATCCCAATGTCCGGACTCACGGACTCACAGACTTTGTTGCGCATTCTCGCGAAATTATTAAGGCTTTAGGGCTGTCCCAATTCCAAAGGGCGTGAGGATTTTAGTCCACACTTACCGAGCCCTTTCCGTGAGTCCGCATCAGTGCAGACTTCACCTAAGGGAATAACCCACAGTTCAAAGCGTTGTGACGTTTACCGCGGAGACCATAGGGAAATCCGGAAATTAGGGAGGTAAACAACAAGACGACGCTACTGTCATTGAGCGACCAGATGGGAATTTCTGCGTTTATTTAGTGAGCCGGATCATTTTGATCAACAAGCAGTGTTTGTAATAACGCCGTTTAAAAGAACGGTGTTAGGTAACGCCGTTATTTTTTCAGTAACGGGGTAATCTAACTAATTACTGTTTCCGTTGTCACAACGCCGTTACCGTTACTGTACGATAAATGCGGTGCATTACGCACCCCTGGCTCCAAACACAAACTGCTAGTGAGGAGACCGGGTGGGATAACAACGAGATAAGTGATTATGATTGGCTAAGGCAGAGTCATGTTTCATGGTAGCAAATCGGAGCCAGTGTTTTTACACACAAGCCAGGACACGCGCGCCACACACACACACACACACACACACACACACACGCACACGCACACGCACACACCAAACAGATTCGATGAAGCATCAGAAATGGAGCAATCCGATGAAAAGTTGGCATTTTCTATAGTATTCAGCAGATGTTCCACAGCCTTTGCAACAAATTCAGTTGGAAGTATATCAGGGCCTTGAATGGGCAGTTCAACCATTTAACACATTAAGGCCAAGTGAAAACTGCTCAGGAAAATCCATATTCTTTGACATATAGCAACTTTCTTTTTTTACAGTAACGCAAATAGTTACTTTCCCTGGTAACTAGTTACTTTTATTATAGAGTAATTCAGTTACTAACTCAGTTCATTTTTGGAACAAGTAGTGAGTAACTATGACTAATTACTTTTTTAAAGTAACGTTCCCAACACTACCAACAAGAGCCGGCTCTTTTGGCTCCCCAACGGCTCTTCATCTTACTAATTATACCTTTCATAATTCAGCCAAATGTAGCCCGTTCTGACTTATGATTAGTATGTGTAGGCCAATAATCACCTAAATGATTCAATACATCCTTAATACTGAAGTATTCAAAGGTAAAAATTATATTTTCTAATATCAATAAATTGCTGTAGCCGATTGTTTTCATTGCATTTACAAAGAAAAAAAAAAAACTAAAAATGAGAATCCCAAACCGGCAAGTGTCAGCAACATCTTTGTCATTAAACGTTGCCAAGGTAACATGTGCTCTCGTGAAGTGCTGTCCCAATCCCATCTATACCTATCAGAGCCCATGTGGCCTTGAGCACTCATTCACTTAGCACCTGAGATCAATTAAGTCTGTGAGTCCTTAGTCCTTAGTCCTCAGAGCTCACTTTGGGATTGGGCCTATATCGCTCTCTCTCTCTCACCCACTCACAGTCTCGCTCTGCCTTCATGTCTTTTTTTCTTTCACAAACAGTTAATCTCACATACTCATTCACTCTCTCTCACACACAAACACACACACACACACACACACACACATACACAAATAAACAGACACAACAGACACACTCTATCCCTCTCTCTCATTCTCATTCCTTTACTCTCTTTCTCTCACTATCTCACCCACACGTACACACTTCCGTCTTTTTCTCCTAGTCTGCCTGTTTTTCTCGCTGTCACAACTTTCTCACCTTCTTTCTCTTTCTCTCTCTCTGTCAATGTCTCTGTGTGCATTTTCACACATAAACACACACACACACAGACACACAATTCATCAGCTCATATTCTCCCACCAGATTCCATTTTGTTTGTAAGCCTTGAGTATCTCCTTGTCTGATTTATTCGTACCACTTCCACATTCTACTCTAGTCGTTACTTTCCTATTGCATTTGTGCACATCTAATTTCCCCAAACATTCGGCACTCCGGGGCGTGCATTTAATATATCACACTACATGACTAAATGATATGCTAAAAACAGATGTGCGCAAACTAATCTCAACTCAGGTCTGAGGACTTTTTCCTTTTTATGTTTCAGCATTTCCTTATGTTTCGGTTTTTTCCTCTGCATTTTCTTTTCCATTTGCCTTGCCATTTCCTTCTCACTTCTGATAGGTGATCACAAGGCCTTCTGCAGCCAATAAGAACTTCCCGTACCACGTGCGGACCTCCCAGATCGGCATCCTGCTCTCCAGTCCCGTGGGGGAGGCGACGGGGGAGGGGTTCCCTCACCACGCCTACGGGAACAGCTCCTTCCTGGGCGACTCGCAGCCCAACTTCACAGAGCTCTTCTCCATCCATTCAGTGAGTGGGAGGCTGACGCGCTGCTGGTCCCCCCTCGCACAGAGACTCCCTTTCTTTAAATCTGTACAACATTTACAACATTTTTCAAAGAACATTGCGTTGTTTACGCACGCCGATGTGTCGGTGTATCTGTCTGTCTGATGTGGGCATGGTCTGGTGCTATGCTGTTGATGTGACTGCAGACTTGGGGCCCTATTTTAACGGTCTGAAACGCAAGTGAGAAGCGCCAAACGCAAGTAGCTTTGTGGGCGGTTCTATGGTGATGTTGCTATTTTACCGATAAATGACTCTTGCGCCCGGCGCAAACCTAAAAAGGGTTGGTCTGACGTAGCCTAATTACCCGTAGGTGTGGTTTTGGTGTAACGTGCAATAAACCAATGAGAGTGCCAGCTCCCATCCCCTATAACAGCCATGAGCGCATTTGAATCTGACGAGTTGATATTTAGACGTTTGCGTTTGCAGTCTCCGATGAGACAGATGCATGACCACATGAATTTCAAACTTCAAATGGCTCAGTTTATGGCTAAATAATATGGCCTAATTCACACATGGAATAGCGTTTTCTTCCACAACTTCAGAAATACTGAGTCCTCAAATAAATTTCGGCAAAGAAAACTTAACACACATATGATATGGGGTAACTGTGGTTCTATTTAATGATATACGCAATACATTAACAAACATCGTTTGTTATCAGTATTGTATGCATTATCGTTATCGACTTGTGTTCCTAATATGCATGTGTCCCCCCGTTAATATACATTGCCATGGATTGTATTATGCGTTACGTGTTTAGTTTGCGTGTGTTTAAACAGATGGACGCACACACGTGCGCTCACATTCATTAATTCTTTTACACATACACACACGCGCGCCCGCATTTATTCATTCTTTTTAACACTCAATCGCGGTAAAACAATGTTTTCTCACGATCAAATACTCATCAATCCTAAAAGTTATGGGCTAGTACATGATGTCTGTGTCAAGAAAATATGTGTTTGCTGTACGGTGTTTGCAGATGCATTGATTTAAAAGTACAAATTATTACCACTGTATCAGCTGTTCTTTCCCAAATAATTTACAAAGAATGTGTGGCTAGGTAGATGAGAAAAGCAAAGTGTATGCGCGAGGTGCACAATCAACATTTTGCATGCGCCCTTAAAATAGCATCTGAACAACGCGCCACTGACTTTAAACCAGGTATTTTCTGTTTTTTGGCGGAATTGTTTTCTGTAACTGCAAAATAGCACTAGGAAACGTTTGTGCCAGAACACGCCTCCTCCTTCCGCCGAACCGCCCCTTGGGGCGCAAGATCATTCCCTAATTTACTGACGCGTGGCGGTGGAGGGAAAAGAACGCTCTGTGCCAGTTGCAAACTAGTAACGACACATGCGTTAGTGTAGAAAGACAATTGCGCTGGATGCAAGATAGGGCCCTTGGATTATTTAGTCACAAGTGACATCTTCAGACTGTACCCTATGAGACTGATTATGGCTCAATGCAAAACACATGTTGTCTCGAGGAAGAAGATTGGGCATTGGTTAAACGATACAAAGATGGCCATCTTGGACTGAAAGAGTGCTTTGCCTAGATACATTCATCTTTACCTTGGCTTATTTCAAATATTTCTGGTGTTGTCATTGCAATTTAACTCAACTCGGGGTTAAGTAAAGGCCATTATAAAGATATGAGATTTAATCAATATTCAATTATTATTGCATCATTATTCATCCCTTTTCTCTCGTTATGTTTAAAATGATGACTCTTCCCCAGAAAGATTAAATACACTAAGGTTGGCCTAACCCTCAATAGCCCACTCATCAATATGCTAATTAATGCAAACAGGTTGCAGACCAGAAGAAGCCTTTAATCCCAGAGCTTGACCCCTTTCATCTTTCAGCAGTTTTTGTAGTGTCTGTAAATAAGTAAGTTACCTGATAATATGCTAATTTGGCATTAAGGCCTCCCCTTGCAATGGTCCTAACCGACGACAAGAAGGCCTTAATCCAGAAAGAAGGCCTCCCCTTGTCATGGTCCTAAATGAGGACAATTGCAAGGTGAGGCCTTCTTGCCGAATGAGCATATGAGCAGGGGAGACACCTTTGAACAAATATAGTTTAGTATGTAAATGCAACATCTGTATTTGTACACACGTGTCTCGTCTTCATTAAACAGACCCAAACAAGGCCAAATGTAGATGTCACCATGTTTTATCTTATCTCTCTCTCTCTCTCTCTCTCTCTCTCTCTCTCCCTCTCTCCTCCCAGGATCCTGTGAAGACGGTGGAAGAGATGGTGGCCCGCAATGGCAAAGAGGTGGCGCGGAACAAGGAGCAGAAGATCATCACCACCGCCGCTGACTTGCTGTCTGAGTTGCCGCCACCTCCTCCTCCGCCCCCTCCACCCATACCCCCCCGCCTGTCCGCTCGCTCCTCCTTCACAGAGTACTTCAGCATGCAGGGTGGGGGCGGAGGGTCTTTGGGGACCAAGGCATAACGAAGTGAGATGTAAAGGACAAGAGGACAGAGAGAAAGAGAGAAAGAGTGAGGTTGGAACGTGAGGGTTGGGCATTAGAGAATTTATAAATAGAGTGCCAGTATTAAATGAGAAACGAGCAACATGGATTGAGTCAGAAACATGTAAAAGGGAGTAATTGTTGGGGAAAAAGCTCAAAGGGACCGACACTCGGAATATCGAATGTAAGGAAAAACCAACGTTGGTATCATGGAGTGAATGCATCAGAAGCATGCCTGCAAAATGGAATCCCCAGAGCGTTCTATCCTGACTTGTGAAGGAGCGTGATCGGAATGTGACCTGAACGGCAGCAAATAGCTCGAGAGATAAGAGTGTCAAAAGCACATTGGAGAACGAAGAAGCAATAAATATTTTATGTCCGATGATGAGTAAGAGCTGTGCCGGGAGATGGATGAGAAAGTGGATTGAGCAAAGAGCAATAGCAAAACCACTGCAGAGCTACATGTGGAAGCCAACTTACAACTTTTGACTTTTGACAGATTTTTGTTTAAAAATGTACCAAGACATCATAAATGATGGGCTTGAGGGGTGTTCATAGTTAAGGAAGGAGGGGGTCGTATGACTTGGAATAGTTAGCTTTATAGCAAAAAACCACAAAAACAAGACTTATGTTTTGATATATTTTTTTGTGTCCACAATAAATCATTCAAATTGATGCTTTGATCAACAAAATTCTCATGCCATGTTAACATACCTTAAGTATAGTGTTTATATCCCTGTGAGCAACAAAATAAGTTATATTCTTTTGGTATCTTTATATTGTTTTAAGCCTATGTGGCACGCACCTAATTTTGACAAAAATACAGATGTGTAAATGTACAATGTCACGTTTACTGTGGACACTTAAAACAAACGCATGTTTAAATTGTGCTTTTTCTCTCCAAAAGCATATATATAGATATTCAATGAATCTATACTATTTGCTCATTGTATGTATTCAAACCTACATTTTGAAGTTGCATACAATATGCTGTAGTATATTCTAAATGGCAAATCACATCTTAATAGAGGATTATGATGCTTATTTAATACTATTACAACCCCCCCTCTCATACTATGGTATCAATGTAATAATAACTCTATGCTTTTTTGCTTTCCATTAGACTTGAAAATAAGACCGTCATTTTTAATTTCTGTGTATGTAGACGTTGGTGAATGTACTAATGCAATAGAGCACAACAGCGGGTGGGGGGTATTTTTTGTTACCATACTTGTATAATGTCATTGGTGGTCATCATCTTAACCTCTGTTTTTATTTCAAACATGAAAGGAGTTGTACAGCACAGTTGTACATTTCCCACGCTAGTTTTACTGCAATTAACTACAAGATATTGTCCCTAACAAGTACACGTAACTGTGTCTTGGTTGATTTGCTAATATTAATAGTTGTATGATATAAATATACATGTTTTGTTTTCCCCCGTTCACTTAAGCAATGACATAAAATATAAGTATTTGTAGACAAACTGAAAAAACTGAAAATAGCAACTGAAATGTACATTTTGTCCTGCATGGAGCACTTTACTGTTCCTGGTCTCATTCCGACTAGTTGTAATCGTGTCACTGAGGAGACCAATCTGCATTCACACAGCACCCATTTGTAATGCCATTGGTTTGAACATAACACGTGTACATATACACCTAAAATGTCTGTTCATTCTAGAGAATGGGAAATATAATGTTATGTATAGAAGAATTCTGAAGAAATCGATCGAAGAGCAATGTGAAGGTGTCTTTGAAGAAACTGAATTTCCACTTTCAGTATATGAAAACACTCAATAAAAGTACAAACATACCGACAATAGGATACAAAGGCAAACCGTGTACTAATTTGTATCCTCACTAAGAAGCATTGGTTTAGCCATTGCTTATTTCAAAAACAAAAACAAGGTTATCTGGAATTTGATTAATCTGATCTAATCTAATCTGAACGGGAACCCTCCTCTACAGTTTTATCAACGTTTATCTTGCTATAACGTCAAGAGTGTTATTAGAATGTTAAAACTGTGTTGTGTTATTCGTAAGAGTATGGTAAAAGGTATAAAAGTGTATGTGAACACTGAATATTCGACAAAGCCCTATAGTGGTTTCCTGGTTGTTGTGTGGGATCTCATATTTGGCATGACTGCCATTAATTTCCTCTTGCTTGTGGTTGTGTTTACCATGACAAAGAAATAGGTGACTGGGGAATGGACTCCTTGAGATATGGTTCCAAAAGGCTGAGCCTACTGCTTCAACACATGTGTTAACGGTGTACAAGTACATGCACACACATACAGGGTGAAGGATGAGTAGGGCCTGTGTATGCATGACGGAGACCAGCACAGCGGCTCTGAGCGAATGGGTTATGAGCACATCTATGAAGCACTCTTCATATTCATTTTAATGGTGTCATGAGAATTCTATATATGCTGTACATACACATTTTTGGCAAACTAATAAAGACAATGTTGGTTTTATTAGACACCTTTGTTGGATGTGGCTTGCGTCTGAATGTTTGTGATACATTATCAATATGAATTTGTCCAATCCGATACTTTTTTATCTGTAAATTCTCATTCAGTCTACTCGTTAAGACTTCATTGAAATGAAACTGATTTAGCCTTAGGTTAATTTCACCACTGGCCAAAGTATAATCACTAATAGGAATCCATTGCACTGGCTGCCGCTTACAGTGAGTTGCATTAAATAGATTTCCCAAAGTGCATTTACCGTGAGATGCATTTGTTGTTAAAACTGCAACTCTTTTTGTTAAATGTAGTTTTTAGATGTAGTCTTAGCTCTAGATGTAGTTTTAAATACAACTAGTTGGAACTTTAATAATCCCAAATGTTGGTGTCCTGTAAATTTGGCAGAATGTACAAGACAGCTATGTAAATCTTTATAGAAAATACAGCAACTTCAAGTGAGGGTAAAAACTCATTCAATGAAAATCCAGAAGACTGGCCTATATCTGTTTACAAAATGACTAGGAGCAAAGTAAAAATAATAATGTATCATTACAGACAGTTAATATTCTACACTATTAAACGTATATATTGTATGCGTAGTGTGTACGTATATATATATATATATATATATATATATATATATATATATATATATATATATATATATATATATATATATATATATATATATATATATATATATATATATATATATATACTTGAAAGTATGCGAAATGATTGAACATAATAAATAGATTCTAATAGAGAGTAAATAATTGTGATGCATATTGAAGAATGAGTGTCAAAGGCAAAAGCGGAACTTTGTTTGTCTTCCAGGAACAAGTCGGACATTTCAAGCAGTGCACCCGTTGCGCATGTACGCTATCGACCCCGGAATTGTGCCCTGACTTTATTAGGGGTCGTTTTAGCAGCACAGATTATTATTATACTAAGATATAATACAACGTTTCAGGTATAGCTCCCATAGTTGTCTTTTGTTGTGTGCCTCCTTGTAGGCTGTCCAAACGAACAACATGCGTCTCACGTTGCAGTCGTTAATATCTCATGGGCGAGTTGCGCGGAGAATCGGTCTCGGACCCGAGTCCCGAATCAACATACTGAGGAACATTCTGACTGGACTGGTCCGCCACGAGAGGATAGAGACAACCACGGGACGGGCTGATGAAGTCCGATTCTATGCAGAAAAGGTAAGACATTGCTGCTGTATACGAGTTGTTTTACCTTCATCTGTGTGACAGGCTACCTGGACTATGACAGGAAAACTATTGTTGTGTATTACTCAGACATTTAGCCATTTCTAAGGTTTACTTTTCTTCTCTGTGGGTCCCTGAAATTCTTTATTTGGTGCCCAAAATTGGTGTTTTTTAATAATTAATTTCATTCATTTGCATGTCATTAATGGGATGGTAGGCTATATGGGTTAGGCGTCTTGCTCAGGGATGCCTACAGGAAGACTGCAGACATTTGGATTTTTAACCCTGAACATTTTGGTTTGGAGTCAAACATCCATCTCCAGACTATCCTGCATAGTTGGTCATGCAGTTTAGGGTTATAGAAGAGTGTATGCTGTCGGGAAATTGTAAAGATAATGGGTTGAGGAGTATAAAGTTGCAATTGTTTCACATTGTTGAGAAGAACAGTTGGATTTTAACTAGTTCCTCCCTGTATCCTAACCTGTTGTTCTTAATGTATCTGTGTGTCCTAGTTGATTGACTACGCTAAAAAAGGAGACACAGATGAGAAAGCAATGAAAATGGCCAGTTTCTGGCTAACGGTATGTAGATTGAAAATATCAGTAATATATTAGTAAGTTACATGTATTGTGTAGTCTTACTTGTTGTCTCTCTAACTCACTCACTTTCTCACTCATCCAGGAGAAGGATCTGGTCCCTAAGCTGTTCAAGGTCCTCGCTCCCAGGTTTGAGACCCAGTCGAAGGACTACACCCGCATGGCACGTCTCCCCGCCAGGATGAACTTGGATCGAGCCAAGATGGCCGTCCTGGAGTACAAAGGAAACCCCTACCCTCCTCTGAGTCCCATCAGAAAGGAGAATGAACTGACCCTCATCAACCAGCTGCTCAAAGCGTACAGGGAAGAGAGGTCACAGCTGTTTGCAGCCAAAGCCTAAGTCCTTAGCGCCCCCTACATACCTGCCATTAATATTCTGGATCAAAGCTAACTCCACTGAAGTTCCATGAGGTTGTCGGTTCTCTGGTCTGATTTAGTAAACCTGGAAGGACTTTCTGGTTGTTCAATAATTCACACAGATGCCACCGGGGCCACTGAGGCTGGGACATGACTATATTTGTCATTTCAATTACCAAACCTTTACATGTGTTAAAATAAACGTTTGTATTTAATTATTAATACTGTTATCAGTTTATCATTGTTCCGACTACCGATGTCGACTTTACGCATAAGAATATTGTTGCATAAGTCCAAAGAGAACACCATATGTTAACCTTTTTATATGAACATTTATTAATAACAGATAAATTGTCTTCAAACGGTTGGTTTAGTAAAAGCAGGTGTAAGTCCTAGTAGGTGGCCATGGTGGACTGCAGCCAGTCGGTAAAGATGCACGTCTATGTAGGGAGAAAAGTCAACTTTATGAGTGAGAAAAGCACAGGAATATGTATCTTTTTAAGTCTTTTCCTAAAGTAATCTCTGAAAGGATTAGGCTGTGTGTTTCTACCTTGGCATAGACTCCAGGGTGGTTCTTCTCAGCACAGCCGAAGCCCCAGGACACCACCCCCTGCAGCTGACCATCACACACCACTGGGCCGCCAGAGTCCCCCTGAGCGCAGCAGGGACAGCACAGGTTCAGAAAAAGCTAGCCTGGTTGGGTGTGGATAAGCTCATTTTGGGAAAAGTATTTTTTATATCTTCAGGAAGGTCACTGAACGCTGAAGTCACATAACATTTAGATCAATAGCACCATTTTGACATTCAATTGAAACTGTCAATTTTAGTTGTCAAATCTGTCCACAAACATCCTTTACTTTGTGTTGAAGCAATGCATTAAATCAAATTAAACTTACAGGCAGCTCAGACCAAATATATGTCTATTGTTGCCTAAATGTCTAAAATATTGCATATCAGTCTGGAACTGAAATCCAAGGGGCGTTATCAACTCACAGCAACCAATATGAAGCAATTGAATAGGCTTACCACCAATCAGAGCAATTAAACGTGTGACACATCAGTGGGAGCCATCTTGGTTATTCATTAAATTGCCTTAATAGAGGCCTCTGATCAGAGGCACATCGAACCTGCCCAGTATTAGATTGGGGGAAGTTATTGGCCTAACCCGGGCCAGGTCTGCTGGAAATCGATCTGAACGGGTGGGTGGCTAAACGCATATTCCGGAGCAAATAGAACATGGTTTTGTGTAGCCTGGTTGCCAGGCTACAAAACACCCACACAAACAAAACTGAGTCACCTGGCAGGAGTCCTTGCCCCCCTCCACGTATCCGGCACAGAACATGGCGTCGGTGAGCATGCCGGGGTAGGAGTTGTCACAGACCTCCCTCGAGAGGATGGGGACGTTCACACACTGCAGGCGGTTGCTGTCGGCCGCTGTAGGACAAAAACAAAGCAATAACTAAGTAGTTAAAAAAGTGTCACTACTGCAATCAATAATACAGGTCAGAATAGTGAAAAGCCCCGCGAAAAGGCTCTTTAGTTTAATCCCTAGTGTCTGCAACACAGTGGGTGCAGCCCGCTCTGGTGTTCAAAGCAACTTTGTTCAACCTCCAATGTCCAAAATAGTGCAGTGTACCCACCAGAGTCCATGGTGACCCCCCACCCTGACACGGTGCACATGGTCCCAGCCGGGGCACAGCTGGTGGGCAGGGCCACAGCCTGGACATACTGGTTGAGGGTAGCGGGTTGGCTGAGCTTGATCAGCATGATGTCGTTGTTGACCAGCCAGGACTCGTAGTTAGGGTGAGGGATCACGAGGGACGCGGAGATGATCTGCTCGTTGCCGTCCATGAACCAACAGTTGTGGTCCCCGAGGACGATGTCCATTTTGCTGTTGTGGTAGGAAGACAAAGAACATGACAGGAGCAAGTAAGTGAATCTTGTCAGATTCTGTCTATTGGACGTGGGTAATGTCTGGAGCTTTGGTTGAACATTTCTTCCATGCTTTCACATACTGCAAACATGTTAAATTATTTTTGCATAATGCAGTATGAATTCCAAATTCGAGTGCTGAAAACAGTGACTTTTATGGTAATGATGTAAGTGACTCACGACTTGAAGCAGTGAGCAGCAGAGACAACCCACTCCTGGTTGACCAGGGAGCCTCCGCAGAAGTGGTATCCAGAGTTCAGAGACACCTGATGGGGCTGGGAGTGTGGAACACACTCCTTTCCTCCCACAATCTTATCATCTTCGGTGGCAACTAAAAATACAGAAATGATTGAAAAATCTGCCACATCCAAGCCCTTGGATTGGGAAGTAAAGGCTGCATTGATGCAGGAGGTGGAGACACATTTTGCAGAGGTTGCCAAATTTGCGGTACTCAAGCCTATACTGGGCAGGATTTCAAAAAGGAGTGGCAGTAGGGATACAGCTTTTAGTTGCACACACTTTTTCCAATATTGCACATTTATCTCAAAGAAGAACACTTGTGTGCCAAAAAGTCTTTCAGCGCCGAAGGTTGATTCTATCCACAAAAAGTCTTAAATCAAGGCTAAAGCTGAACAAAGTAAACTTGGCAAGAGCAACATTTTCTCTATAATAAAGAGATATGGAATTTGAACAATGCATTTGAATTAAATTGCCGTCCTAGATATGTACTAGATACCAGCCAAGCAGCATACATTAGTTAGTACTGTACAGAGACTCACAGGAAGCTCCCAAGAGCAGAACAAACAGCAGAGACCTCATGTCTGGAAGATAAAGATTAAGATGGGAGGAGGAGGATTTGGCAAGACCTTTTTATGGAAGGTTAACCCCCTGCCAACCGCTATGACACACCCCTGATTATGTTTTGTCAAATCAAGACCAAGGGGAATATTGATGAGATTGGGAATCAATTAGAAATGACCTTAAAACAAACCTGAAATCAAGGGTTTTATGATCAGTGTTAAAGGTAGCAGTAGTTCTTTGTTATTGATGCAGTATTGTGTGCTTCATGGTGACATATTGAGGTAGAGGACAGTAGGCCATGTGTGGCATGTGATGTAATCTGCATTGGGACTTAGACCTTGGCTCTCACACAGGTGGATGCTTTCTCACTGTCTGGAAACCTACAGCATGTGGCTTTATTTGGGCCAGATAAAGTGTTCATACATTTTTCTATGCGTAATCAATATATAGTCATTTCTGATATGGTTTTGGTGTATCCTACATTCTATTTCTAATAGCTATATTTTATTAATTCTGATGGCTGTAGCTTACCTAAAAAACAAATTATAGCATGACTACTAGTCAAAACACTTCCCTGTGTTTCATGCCATTTAATAGGACAAAATATGTTGTATATGTAGAACATTGCCATGTTTCTCCCGTAATATAAACTCTTAGAATTACAATGAACAATTGCACAGTCAACACATCCTAACATTCTTCATTCCCTGCATATTGGTTACATTTTAGGATAAATGATTTTGGATATTTTATGGAATTGTATAGCAGTGCAGCCCTTTCCTGCATTTTACATTCTCCTTTCACTAATTTGCACACATTTGCACACCTCAATAAATTCATGGTGATTAGATTAGATTATTATAGTGTTCAATTTTGTCTGTTGCTCAATGTTTCAAAATCCTGGATAGCTTCAGTGATTGACAGAATAAATATAGGTCATATATAAGTCATTTTGAGCAAGATTATGATGTTATTTTTGAATATCTAATATATGTTAGGCATCAAATGTAACATTTCTCATTCAAATATCAAAAAAACAACTAGACAATTGCTATTTATTTTGTTGAGTATTGAACTAACATTATCCCAAATATTTCCAACTATGTTCAAATCCGGTGAAATCCGGTGAAATTCTCAAGGTCACGGTCCGTTACATAAGGTGAGGATGCTGTCAATGGTGTCCTATCCCCTTCACCCTCACATTTCCCTGG
This sequence comes from Pollachius pollachius, assembly GCF_949987615.1. Classification (NCBI taxonomy): domain Eukaryota; kingdom Metazoa; phylum Chordata; class Actinopteri; order Gadiformes; family Gadidae; genus Pollachius; species Pollachius pollachius. Next base: position 33,821,283 of record NC_136934.1, read on the forward strand.
AAACCCGTAATCCAGTAGAGACATGTTATTTTATTGATATGATAATTTAATATCAATCTAGCATACTACAATGTGCTTTCATAAGTTGTTCATCTCAGCCACCATCTAACGCAGTGTTTCCCATACAAGGGTCCTAGAAGTGAAACCCTCTCAGTCCCGGGCGTCAAAATCATCTGCTGGCCAGACGAAGCTCCACAAATCCTCACCCAGACCGTGGCATTATACTGCAGGTGTCCTACAACCCTCTCTAAGACGCTTAAATAGCCAGGGAAGATGAGCATGCTCTGTTCTTTGGCCTAAAGATCCTATGTATTTACAGGATTGAATTCTAGGTTCACAAACTGTTTTAATCCATGTGTAAAATAGTGTCACTAATGGTAGTTCAGATGGGGGGGGGGGGGGGGTATGATTGGTGGGTGTGCATTCTTTATACAACTATGTTTTGGAGACTGTTTTTCAGGTTGTTTCCCTGTTTGATAAAAAAGTATAGTATCACTATTTCAGATATTTGATATCCAAAACGAAACTATTGCGATACAACTGCACACCCTTATGTTCTCAAAAGCAACCTTTATTCACGTACAGCAGTGCGAGTAAACATTGGCTTGTAGCGCCGAATGCTGCCAAGATAAAAGATCAATACTTATAACAGATGGTGATACTTCTACGGTCTATGGATGTAGTTTCAGAACTATGGAGCAAATAGTCATTACAGAAAATGGTGCTGACTTCCAAAACAAACGTACAGGCCGCAACGTATTCAAGCTGATAAGAAGAGGACAACGTTACACATATTTGCAGTAGTATGATGAAGCAGTTCATAATCTTATTTTTTTAAATACGTACATATACAAAACAAAAACCTACATATTTCAATTAAATTTCAATTGGTTTATCTAATTCCTGGTATCTGATTTTCCAGCTTCTGAATATGAAGTCCAACTTCCGCATGAAAAATACAAACAAACACAACAAAACTGATGAAGAATGATGATTTTATTGATGATTTTATAAGTATTTAAGTATTTATTTCAAACATCAGGCAAGGTTTTGGTATAGTCATGGTGTTTTTGAGGTAGAATGGTCTATTATAGATGGATGGAAACACTGTGAGGTCAAACTTAATAGCTTCTCATGGTGTGTTCCAGCCAGTCGCTCAACTGACAAACCTAAAGACGGAGAAAAAAACATTAACAATTTCTGTTGATTTCAATGTGTCAATGTGTTTCAAAGACACTACTAGCTTGAACTGACAAGTCTATAAAAAGCTAAGTTGAAGTGAGTTCAAGCTAGTGTGTGTCTTATGAACGAATACTGGGAGTCAGAAACGTGACTGAGGGACTTACTTTGGCGTAGACTCCAGGATAATCCCTCTCGGCACACCCATAGCCCCAGGACACGACCCCCTGTAGCTCTCCATCACACACCAGGGGGCCCCCGGAGTCTCCCTGCAAGGAGAGCACAGAATTACACATCACTCCTGTCAAAACGATCGAATGAAACACATGGAGGAAGTGTGTCTTGAAAACATGTGATGTAATTCATTTCTGGACATGCAGGGAGCCTTGTGGTCAGTGAGGACAGTACCTGGCAGGAGTCCTTGCCTCCCTCCAGGTAGCCAGCGCAGAACATGGACTGGGTGATCATGCCAGGGTAGGAGTTGTCACAGTCTTCTTCGGAGAGGATGGGCAGGTCCAGACACTGCAGCTTGTCGCTATCATCGGCTAAACACAACAGAACCGATTGTAGTATTGATTAGGGTGTTGCAGTCCCCGTGGAAATGTTGGGTTGTAGGAATCCATTTGAGAGATAACTAACTTAACCCCCTCTACTCATTAATGACGGTACTTTTTTTTTTGGATCAATAACTGAATTAAATCAATAACTACTGTAGATGAACTGAACATGCCATATCTCAAACCATTAGGATCAGGGATGATTTAAAAATGGTTTGCCTGTATGTATATATGTATGTCAATTATGGTGCCCATTGCACTCCTGATCATCCCTCAAAGGAGGGATCCCCCATTCTGCGTCCCTTCTCAGGATTTCAAAATTGCTATTTTAGGGAGTTTTTTCTTGCTGTCTCGGGGGCTAAGGTCAAGGGGGTATCATAAAGATATGACCTGTTAAGTCCTTTGAGACTCTACACGCGATTAGGATCTATACAAATAAAATTGAATTGAATTGGATCCCAAAACCTTAAAGAAGCATGAACATCAACTCACTGGAGCTCATGGTGTCTCCCCAACCAGACACGAGGCACATGGTCCCAGCGGCAGCGCAGGCGGTGGGCAGGGCCACAGCCTGCACGTACTGGTTCAGGGTGGCGGGCGTCCTCAGCTTGATCAGCATGACGTCGTTGTCGATGTTGTAGGAGCTGTAGTTGGGGTGACGGATGACGCGGGAGGACGAGATGAACTGCTCGGTTCCCTCTGTGACCCGGATGTGGTGCTCGCCCAGACGCACCTCTACACGGCTGGATTGTGAGAGAGCGAGAGGGAGAGGTGAAGAGGGGGAGGTATATACGGAGGGACACAAGTCATCTCAAATGTTATCGCAAAAATCTAACTGGATTTGATGTCGTGATTGCTCTTAGAGTTCTGCTTATACATTTTTTATGTACAGTCATCTCTATCCTATTGAAATCTAAACCGATGAATCAGCCCTGTTAGGTTTTGAATACACTCACGACTTGTAGCAGTGAGCAGCAGACACCACCCAGTCCTTGCTGACCAGGGAGCCTCCACAGAAGTGGTATCCCGAGTTCAGAGACACCTGGTGGGCCTGGGAGTGCTTCTGACACTCATACCCTCCGACGATCTTGTCGTCCTCCATTGCAACTGTTCACATTTGGGACAAAAAGGCTAGAAGATGAGTTTTGAGTTGAGTACAGTGTGGGAGAATATCATGAGCATCTGACATTTGGATGTGAAATACATTCAGTCAGTGTAGTATTGTGAGCATTATACTTACAAGCCACTCCAATGAGCACAGCTAGGATTAGGGATCTCATGGTTGCTGTGGATGAGGATAGCCAAGACCCTCACCCTGGCTTTATAGGACAAGTGGCACCTCTGACCCCCCTACAGACCCTCCCAATGGGCTGAATTCACCAATCATAACCATCAGAGAATATTTGTTCTTGCTGTACAAATAATATTGGAAATCCAAAGGGTTTTCAAAACAAATGTAGTCAAAATGATTGTTTTTTCTGATTGCTTTTGCCAAGTTAATGGTAGCACACTACTCTTGTGAATTTGTTTTGTATGAAGACACACAGATAATTAACATGGCCCATTTATTCTTGTGACCAAATATCCTTGCTTCAATAAAGAGTCCAGAATCAATAAAACATTGCTTATTTTCAGAATTTCTTTGGTGCATAGATATGCATTGGTTTGATATGGTTATTATGAAGGGTAGAATCTGGGTATTTTAGTCTTTTTGTACTGGTTTGAGAACAATAAGTGAATAATGTGTTTAGTGTAAACAACACAGGACGGGGCCTGTAGTTACCAGGTCCGTTCTATAACCTGTAGTGTCTTACCTTGACCCGGCCAGAAGTGGGCCCCTTGGGTCAGCAGTACAGATGGGTCACTTCACACGGTCACACACTGTAAACACACTGTAAACACTGTCTACTGGCATACCCTGCAATAGACCTTGGAAAACCATACTTAAAGGTTTTTCTAAAGGTGGATGTTGCTGTACAACTGCAATTATACATAATAATAAACCCCAAACCTTGAAAAAACATTCTTGATTAATGTAAGCAAGTTTGTTATTATTATAATTATGATGATGATGACTAAACTAGTCTAACGAACACTTTAATTCTACCATGTAAATGTGTTGACACATATTATGGGATTCATTAAAACAAATCATGTTAATTGAATAAAACACCAAGACAACTTACTGTCTTACTTTCATTTATATATTTAAATAAAGCAACTAAAGGTTGTTTTTCATCCACCATTTCACAGTCCTTCATAAACCCCATGCTGTCTCCACCGGCTTACCTTCGAATAAAGACCATTTTGCAGCACCCAGTCACACACACACACACACACACACACACACACACACACACACACACAGTGTAAAATATATAATAGCGTATTACACCGTCAAACACTTTTTTCATTACTGAAAGTCACTACATTAATAATTTCTTGGCACGTATAAAAGAGTTAGCCTTGAGTTGAGGGTTCATAATATATCTCTGTTAGAAACGAAAGTTTTTAGATTAGAAATTCACCAAATGGCCGGGCTGGCCCCTTCACATCCGGCTGCATGACAGCTAGAGCAATAGTCCCGAATATCTTTATATATTTTATTGGGTGCTGTGATTGGTTATCTCCTGACCAATCAGACTTCATCAGTGCCGCTCTATCAATGGTCATAAATCAACTTTTGGCTCCTTATTGATTGTTGAGCAATCATGAGGTCCCTGGTCGTCCTTCTGCTCATTGGAGTGGCCTGTGAGTGTGCAGAATATGAAATATTGAAATGGCAATTTTCGTTTCATTGATTTTACCACTTCACTGCATCATTCACATTTTCACTGCCCATTTCAGCGAAACACAACCTCTCTGTCCTGCGTCGGTTTTCAGGCACCACAGTGGATGACTGGATCGTGGAAGGGTCTGAGTGGGCATGCCCCCCCCCCCCCCCCCCCCCCCCCCCCCCACCAGGTGTCTCTGAACATCTGACACCACTTCTGAGAATCCTCCCTTGTCAACCCAGACTTGGTGGGTTCTGCTGCTCACTGCTACCTGTCGAGAGTAACCCCCCTCCCAGCACACACATACACACACTCCACATTTCAGTTTGTATCCTTGTAAGGTGTGTGAAAGCATCAACTTCACATGTTGGGGGTCTATTGATTCTAAGCCCCCTCGTTGCTCTCCTGCCGCCGCTTCCAGGGGACAGAGTTAACTGAGCAGTTCATCTCCTTCTCCTTTGTCCATCACCCCAGCACTGACCCCCGGGCGCTGGGCAGCGGTGGTCACGCTGGTCACGCTGAGCCAGCCCGCCACCCTGAACCAGTAGGTGCAGCCCGGGGCCTTGTGCCCACCATGGCAAGTCTCCCGCTGGGACCGTGTGTGCCGTGTTTGGCCCGGGGAACACCATGACACCGTCATGTCTCCTTCAATGTGTGTCTCCGTAAACACACCGACCGACTATTCAGACCTTTCTTGCTGTACAGTGACTGACGTGGACATGCCCCGGGGCTGGACCTGCCCATCCTTATCCGACCCGGACGGGAAGAACTCCTGCCCTGGCATGAGCACCAACACTGTGTTGTGCCCGGGGGTCCTGGAGGGAGGCGGGGACTCCTGCCAGCTAATCCCACTTAACGCCACCCAGAAATACCAACAAAGAAACCAACAGGTCCTTGGAAAGCCATGGAGGGCTGATTATGTTTATCAGGTAAGGGATGACTATGTGTTAGGGTCTGTTTCAATGATAAGCCAAGGCCCATATACACACACACACCAGCGCCCACAAGCATTGCATGCGTGCACATGGAAAACAAATCGCAGTTAAACGCAAGAGTTAAAAGCTTTTGATCTTCTAAACTACTTGTAATAGCAGAGTAAAGTGCAGCGCTCTTTCTGCATGATGCACAGCAGTGCATTTTCCATTGTTTTCTTCATAAACAAACACCATGCTCTTTTATACTTATACTAATGGATTGAAGAGGATGACTCAGTCTCGTCTCCCCTGTGGCTGTTGAACGCCTGATTTAATTAAAACAAATTACACCACTGACGTTCATAGATATTATCTGTTGGGCTCCTGGGAGCCTGCGGGCCCCGTGGTGTGACCGATGAGCTACAGGGGGTGGTGTCCTGGGGCTGTGCTAGAAGGACCGCCCTGGTGTCCATGCCGGGGTAAATGCTGTGACACGGCAAGACAAAAAAAAAAAAAAAAGGATCCCTGGGAATTTTAAACTGTCAGAACATGGATCAGAGGTTCTTTGAGTTCCTTGGGAGCTGTAATGTGTTTCAGTGGCCAGCATGGCCAGCTATAAATGGGCCAAGACATGAAAATCTGTTCTGTGGTCCACAACCACATAATTCAGGTCAAATTCAAATGGGGTGTTTTATTTTCTGCTTTACTTTTTTTTATTTTCTGCTTTACTTACTTACGTTTTTTATGTATTCATAAATTCACCAAAAATGGAAAAAAACATTGCCCCTGCTGTTAAATTATTCAGCTGTATTATTTACAAATGAAAATTATGCCTTTACTCATTAAACTGATGAAATTTTCAATATTATTATAAAAATCAAGAATCTATTTTCTAACTGATCAACATGATCAAATCGAGGTGACATCCGTCAGAGATGAGATGGACTTGTAGTATTGAACAATTAAATATATATCCTATAGTATAGAATATTCAAATATATACACACCCTGACACACACACACACACGCTCGCACGCACGCACGCACACACACACACACACACACACACACACACACACACACACACACACACACACACACACACACACACACACACACACACACACACACACATACTGAAGGAATGTAAACTCTGAGATAAGATACCAGTATTCTGCATAAATCTGTTTTCCTGACCCAGCAAAAAATTAAACACTAATTCAGCTTTGCAGCGCTGCATTAAAACGGAACTGACTCTTGTTGTGGATTACATATAGAATGTAGTAGAATGACTTTCACACTAAAATGCAGAATTGCATTTCAGTGATGGCTCCGAGAGACCAAAAGATAGTTGTTTAGCTGGCTGTGTTTTGTTTTAGTTATCTGACCGGACAAGGCTGCTTGTCTGACTCATTTGAATGGGCCTGAGTAGCTGAGTGTGGAGAACAAGAGCCAGACATATTCATTCACAACTTAGCCTTACTCTGAGCTTGTCTCATGTCATTGGGTGTCTGTACCCCAACAACGTTTTTTTTGGTATTTTACCAAAGCCTCCAGGTGTAGAAAGCATATTGGGCATTCAGCATCTTCAGTAGATACAATACAGATACCTTCATGGATGTAGTATTATTATATTTGTGTGTAGTAGTATGAACACACACACACACAAAGACTAGTTACTAGATAGATATAACTAGTAGCTTTATTTTTATTTGTAATTCATGTTTTTTGAGTTAGCTGGGAAGTCCAGTTTAATTTGTAGTAACTGGGTAGGGTCATACATTAAAACAAATTCCTGCATCCCTTAAGCAAAGACATGCAATGAAGGAAAGCTGTAGAGAACTTCATTAAAGGGGAACTATGCAACTTTCGCTCACTTCTTCGCTGTTTTCTTGGTTTGCGCTCGCATTGAGCTCCCCCTACAGCTTCGGAGGGGATATTTTACAACACTGTTGTAACAACTCGTTGACGACCCTTCCCCGTCCACTTCTACGCTAGCCATGTGCATTTTTTCAAAGAAGCCGGCGAATGCGTGGAGTCATGCCCGGGATAGATGTTCATAAAGAGTAGACAAGGTTATACATTTTGAAAGGGTGTATGTGTTACAATAAACCCATCCTTTTTTATAGTTGACGGCAAGGGCGTAGGAACCGGGGGGGACGGAGGGGACGTGTCCCCTCCAATATCGGAGACAGGCGCATTTGTCCCACCTAAAAATTATACCGGATCTGTCAGGTTTCCGATATGTGTCCCCCCCAATGTTAAACTCATTCCTACGCCCCTGGTTGACGGGGAGATGTTATATCCTAGATTAGAATTGTTTGGTTGTTGAACAGAACGATCAGTGTAAGAGTGTTGGCCAACATAATACATAACGATAGCATGAACAATGCGCAGCAATCGTACATTTATGTATCTGCTCAAGTACGTCCCTTGTGTACGGAATTACAGGGAAATGGATTCAGAGATCGAGACGGTATGCTGTCGCTAGTCCCCGCAGGAGAGTTGTCATAGGCCGATGCTGTGTCTGGAAGATTAGGGACATATTTACGTTTACATGTAAATGCCTGCAAATAAACATTGTAAATAAATATAATTGTATATGGTTTAAAATGTTTCCATTTTTTAAATAACAGATGTTTGCACCACCTTTCATTTGTTCAATAATACACTTTGGTTAGAAAAATATTCAATTTGGATATTGAAAGAAATGCAAGTGACAGTTCTTCATGGGTTGTTTTTTGCCTTACGGCTATTGTGCAACATCTTCTTGGGGGTTTTCTGGATTTCCTTGTGACACCTGTACCCACACAAGTTCGGATGTGGGTGGTGGCTGTACCGGGGCAGGCAGGCCGAGCCGTCTTGGGTCATCAAGTCTCAATCCTCATTAGAATGCTGTTTGCCAACGCTTGTAACTAAGAAAAAATACAAAGCAATCTTTTTACAAACATGTTGACAAGCAGGGAACTACACCAAAGGTATAACATGGCTAAAGCTATAATGGAGGTTCACGTATCGTAACAGTTCTGTTACCGACGAATATGTGCTAACTAGCAGCTCTTGTGCAGGGTAATGCATTATATGGCCAGCCGGACATATCACATGATATAGGCTATACACTCTTAGAAAAATCGGAGGCATCCGAATAGCAGTCTAGTGATCTAAATAAACAAGAAACTGGATTCGGGGATTTAGCCTGTATCTGGGGGACGAGACAGACGAACAGCAAAACAACCGTTTGAAAACAAACGTGTTTGGAAGTGAGCACGCTAACACCACAGCAAGCAAGCAAGCTAGAAACTTAAAGGGCTCACAACAAAACAGTCGAGCAAACATATTTTTACCGAGACTATCAACATCAAGAAGCCACAATACAAAGAGGACAAAGTTCACCCAACGGTACCTACAATTTCAAGAGCAACACGGCCGTGGCAAGTCGGCATCCGATTTGCAGTCTCTGTCTCTTTTTAGTCGGCTGATCCATGATGAATGTAGCAATCCCTTCGCTACCTGTGTTTATATCGAGCCGGTTTCGCGTTTGTGGGTGTGTAGTGCCGTAAAGCAATTCGGTGCTTTGCGAAATCTGAGACTCCTGCGAAAGTGGGCGGCGGGTCGCCGGCAGAAACTTGCATATTTCCTTTTTCCACCAAGATGCGCTAGGGGGAGTCGAAACAGCGACCAATCGACCCATAAAGTGTTATAGAACCATCACAATGACTCTTAACCTGTTATGTTAAGGTAAATTAAGCCAAAAAAGTTACATTGCTCCCCTTTAAGTGTAAATCGTCAGAAGTGATGATCAGCCTTACAGGGCAGTGAGTGAAAGGTCTTATGAGCCCACTTGTACTTTCAAAGCATTCTTTGATGAGAACTGCACAGCTGTGCGGATTCCACAAATAGAGTTGTTGCCAGATAAAGCCAAAATTAACTAGTCAACTGAGTAAACAACTAACCTAACTTTCTCTTTCCATTAATAAAACTAAAATATTTTATCTGCTATTAATTAAATCTATTTTTATCAGTTTTAATGAGTAAACTTACTCAACGTTAAAATTTTCAAGGACTACAGAAGCTATAAATGCCATATTACTTTGAACTGTTGTGTCCCTTTGGTAACATTTATATGGGTAAAAGTTGTATCATAATATAACCTTTTACTTTCTGGATTGAATTTGCTCATAAACACAAGCAGAGTGAACCAAACTATGTTACTTTCAGGTTAGCTCAAAGTTCTGGGATGTAACCAACTGCTGTGTTTTTGCAAGTAATTCCAGGTATGAGCTAATTCGGGGAGCAAATAGTAATATCTTAGAGCAATTGCAGATCATTGGCTCATGACTGACCAATGAGATGGACAGGAGGGTGGGGGCAGATCTCCAGATCGTTGGTATAAAAGCTTCAGGTAAATGCTCATACTTCATCAACCTGATCACAAAAGCAACCATGAAGTCTCTTATCTTCGTTCTGCTCCTCGGAGCTGTCTGTGAGTTTTCCACACAAACGAAAGGCCTTTGACTACAGCTGCTGTCGTTGGCAGCAGCTGATCTTCAATAATGATGACCATGAGTATGTCTCAACCTTGATTAATGTTGTGTTTTGTGTTTCCCTTCTAGTCGCTGAGGAGGACAAGATCGTCGGAGGGTATGAGTGTACGAGGCACTCCCAGGCCCACCAGGTGTCTCTGAACTCTGGATACCACTTCTGTGGAGGCTCCCTGGTCAGCAAGGACTGGGTGGTGTCTGCTGCTCACTGCTACAAGTCGTGAGTGTATTCAAAACCTAACAAGGCTGATTCAACGGCTGGGATTTCATTAGGATAGAGCTGACTCTAACTCAACATTAAAGACAGGAAACAATCACTGCATCAAATCCAGTTTGACATTGTTGCAGTTCATTGCCTATGTTCCTCACAACCTCTCTCCCTCTCTCTCTCTCTCTCTCTCTCTCCCTCTCTCTCTCTCCCTCTCTCATTCCAGCCGTATTGAGGTGCGTCTGGGCGAGCACCACATTAGGGTCAACGAGGGAACCGAGCAGTTCATCTCCTCCTCCAGCGTCATCCGTCACCCCAACTACAGCTCCTACAACATCAACAATGACATCATGCTGATCAGGCTGAGCAAGCCCGCCACCCTGAACCAGTATGTGCAGCCTGTGGCCCTTCCCTCCGAATGTGCTGCTGATGGCACCATGTGCACCGTGTCTGGCTGGGGAAACACCATGAGCTCCAGTGAGTAGTTGGTCCACTGGTCTTGATCCTAGTCTAGGGGGCTGCTGGGATGTATAAGATGAGATCAACTTCTTTAAATAGAATGCCAGAAGGGCAAGTTGGGTGTCACAGCAGCATAGTAAGGACAAGTCAAAATATATATAATCGATAGAACATAGACAAAATAGAAAAGCATATTCTTATTCTCTTCTTCCTCCATATTCTAGTTGCTGACGGGGACAAGCTTCAGTGCCTGGACCTGCCCATCCTCTCCCACGCCGACTGTGCCAACTCCTACCCTGGCATGATCACCCAGTCCATGTTCTGCGCTGGCTACCTGGAGGGAGGCAAGGACTCCTGCCAGGTACGTTCGTCTGCAGGAACACAACTCACTGCTCATCTGGCCTTGCTTGGTGCTCGCTGAGGGTTGGGTAAGATGTAAAGTGCTCGTATCTGTTTGTGTCTTGCAGGGAGACTCCGGTGGCCCCGTGGTGTGCAACGGTGTGCTGCAGGGTGTTGTGTCCTGGGGATACGGATGTGCCGAGAGGGACCACCCCGGTGTCTACGCCAAGGTACAGACGCGAGGGAGAGGGGTGGCGGTTATTTAACTATAATATATTATATTATGTGGTTTCCAGGTTTTGAGATGACATTCTAACGTCAAGCTCTTTGGCTAACTCCTGTGTATTTTATTTCATCTCTCCCAGGTCTGCGTTCTCTCGGGCTGGGTTCGCGACACCATGGCAAATTATTAAATGATCCTCTTCAGATCCCTGTAGCAGCTTAACATCGGGCTGTTAATGCAGAAGATGAATGTGATCAATAAAAGTTTAATAGATAAATCATACAAGTCTCTCTCTTTATATCTGAGTTGTTTGTTTCCTTCATTATGAGATGGTTTCCCAACCGGGCTTGCAATCTGTAGTTGGAAAGATCTTCTGTTCTGAGCTCTGATCCTTTCAGTAGGGACAGTGATGTGGACACAAACTTCAAACTGGTTGATATTCACTTAATATCTATTTGAGCAGTTTCTTTTTAGTTTCTGGTGACATCAGAGAGAAAAAGGCAACACACAATTACTCTAAAAAATAGATGGATATATTTCCTAAAATTGTATCAAGATTGTAGCATGCCATTGCATCCTCAGACTCTATCTTCATCACTGTAGATACTGCAACAAATCCCTTTGGAAATATTGGCTCCCACTGACCTTCTTATGCCTGATCTCCGTGTCAGGGCTCTGGGTCAAACCCTGCATCAATCAGCCAAATGAGCTGTGTTGGCCGAATACAGAGTCCAGTTGAATGGCATCGTTGGATGTTACCTCTTTGAATGAAAACCCATTCACATCAGCTTTAGATCAGGCATGGTGGAGTCATGGTTGATATCCAGAGAGCTGTCCTGGCAATAAACTGTTGGTTGAGTCATCCTGAGACAAATCCATAGCATTCAGATCGAGTTCGATGAAACCCAAGAAAGGCGTCCCACTGAGAAGATTACACCACATCCTCCTCAGAGTGTGCCGTCGGTGTGCTGCTGAAAGGCCTTTTAGGTGTAACACAAACAATTCAAAAGCCAGATAATATACCAAATCCATCACTGAGGCTAGGTAGTCAAGGTTAAGGTAATGTCTGCACAAGTGTTTGGTGAAGATTTGGAAGTTCAGCAAGCCTGTATGATCCTACCATATGAACGGCTTGCATTGGTTTGAGCACAGAAAGGTTAATGACAATGTCCTGAAAAATAACTGTACATAATATGCTCAAAAGACAGGGAACCCTGAAAAAGAAGAAGCACTCAAATCCACTAAAAGAGCTGTGTCCTATTAGTCCACTGCAACCCAAGTCAGCGGTTTGTTGTCAGTAGGGCACTTGACTAGGTCAAATGACGCTATAAAAAATGGCAATATTTTCTGTTCAAATATTGATGTCAGATAAAACAATTGCAGGAACCAATAAAGTAAAATGTTTCATCCAGATTTTTACTTATATGAGCAAGTCAGGATGAAGGTATTGAAAAAACAATGATTTTGTTTAATTCAAACAGTTATGTATTGATGGTCCCCAAGTGAAAACCCCTCTGGTTCAGATTGGAAACATGTGTATTTCCTGGCTGGTATGCTGATGTCAAATCATGGTCTTCACAAGTTGATGTAATGATGTTGAAAATATTAAGTTCCGCTCCCTTGCAAAATAAATTTCATATCATTTAAACTTGCCTGAAATGAACCTATGAACAGGAAATGGCAAGATACTGGGTTTAAGTATGATTAAAAAAAGGTTGGTTCACTTATGATCCAACTGTTGTCTAACTCAGAGCACCATGTGACCATTTAATTTCCTCATGGTCAGACAGGACCTTACTCCTTATCCTGACATTAAATCAAATTAAACATGTCTATTGAAAAATTCATGAATCCAATAAAACAAAAGCTTATATAATGCTTATAACGTTATAATGCTTTATTTAAATTTGGTTTAAACAAGCATGGCAAACTTAATTACTTAACAACTCTTAACTTACTCATTTAGACTTTACATTTAATCTAGCCATAATTAACTCAACAGAGTACCTATCTAACGTAACTTTACATGTTTCAAGTTTCATCTATTAATTTAATACATTTGATCTGCTATTAATTAAGTCAATTTATATCTGTTTAATGAGTCAACTTACTAAACAACTAACTAAACTTGATATGTTTCAAGGAATATAGAAACTATAAAAACAATATTATTTTGAATTGCTGTGACCCTTTGGTAACACTTATATGTATCAACGTTGTATCATATGACTAATAAGGTAATTGAGATTAACAAAGGGCCTGTCAATCTAATTTTATAGCAAACAACACTATGTTATTTTCAGGTTAACCAAAAGTGCTGGGATACAACCAACTGCTGTGTTCTGGCAAGGACTTCCAGGTATCAGCTTATTCGGGAGCAAATGTTATTATCTTAAAGCAAATGCAGGTCATTGGCTCATGACTGACCAATGAGATGGACAGGAAGGTGGGGGCAGATCTCCAGATCGTTGGTATAAAAGCTTCAGGTAAATGCTCATACTTCATCAACCTGATCACAAAGCAACCATGAAGTCTCTTATCTTCGTTCTGCTCCTCGGAGCTGTCTGTGAGTTTACCACACAAACGAAAGGCCTTCGACTACAGCTGCTGTCGTTGGCAGCAGCTGATCTTCAATAATGATGACCATGAGTATGTCTTGGCCTTGATTAAGGTTGTGTTTTGTGTTTCCCTTCTAGTCGCTGAGGAGGACAAGATCGTCGGAGGATATGAGTGTACGAGGCACTCCCAGGCCCACCAGGTGTCTCTGAACTCTGGATACCACTTCTGTGGAGGCTCCCTGGTCAGCAAGGACTGGGTGGTGTCTGCTGCTCACTGCTACAAGTCGTGAGTGTATTCAAAACCTAACAAGGCTGATTCAACGGCTGGGATTTCATTAGGATAGATCTGACTCTAACTCGACATTAAAGACAGAAAACCCGAAACAATCACTGCATCAAATCCAGTTTTACATTGTTGCAGTTCATTACCCATGTTCCTCACAATCTCTCTCTTCAATTTTCTCTATCACTATCTCCCTCTCTCTCATTCCAGCCGTATTGAGGTGCGTCTGGGCGAGCACCACATTAGGGTCAACGAGGGAACCGAGCAGTTCATCTCCTCCTCCAGCGTCATCCGTCACCCCAACTACAGCTCCTACAACATCAACAATGACATCATGCTGATCAGGCTGAGCAAGCCCGCCACCCTGAACCAGTATGTGCAGCCTGTGGCCCTTCCCTCCGAATGTGCTGCTGATGGCACCATGTGCACCGTGTCTGGCTGGGGAAACACCATGAGCTCCAGTGAGTAGTTGGTCCACTGGTCTTGATCCTAGCCTAGGGGGCTGCTGGGATGTATAAGATGAGATCAACTTCTTTAAATAGAATGCCAGAAGGGCAAGTTGGGTGTCACAGCAGCATAATAAGGACAAGTCAAAATATATATAATCGATAGAACATAAACAAAATAGAAAAGCATATTCTTATTCTCTTCTTCCTCCATATTCTAGTTGCTGACGGGGACAAGCTTCAGTGCCTGGACCTGCCCATCCTCTCCCACGCCGACTGTGCCAACTCCTACCCTGGCATGATCACCCAGTCCATGTTCTGCGCTGGCTACCTGGAGGGAGGCAAGGACTCCTGCCAGGTACGTTCGTCTGCAGGAACACAACTCACTGCTCATCTGGCCTTGCTTGGTGCTCGCTGAGGGTTGGGTAAGATGTAAAGTGCTCGTATCTGTTTGTGTCTTGCAGGGAGACTCCGGTGGCCCCGTGGTGTGCAACGGTGTGCTGCAGGGTGTTGTGTCCTGGGGATACGGATGTGCCGAGAGGGACCACCCCGGTGTCTACGCCAAGGTACAGACGCGAGGGAGAGGGGTGGCGGTTATTTAACTATAATATATTATATTATGTGGTTTCCAGGTTTTGAGATGACATTCTAACGTCAAGCTCTTTGGCTAACTCCTGTGTATTTTATTTCATCTCTCCCAGGTCTGCGTTCTCTCGGGCTGGGTTCGCGACACCATGGCAAATTATTAAAGGATCCTCTTCATATTCCTGTAGCAGCTTAACATCAGGCTGTTAATGCAGAAAATGAATATGATCAATAAAGTATACAAGATAAATCATACAAGTCTGTCTCTTTATGTCTGAGCTGTCTGTTTCCTTTATAATGAGATCCTTCGACAACCAGGCTTGCAATTTTTAGTTCGAAAGAGCTTCTTTTCTGAGCTCTGAACCTTTAAGCTGGGACAGTGATGGGGACACAAAATATCAAAGGGTTTGATAATCACTTTAGATTAATTGAAGCAGTTCCATTTTAGTTTCTGGTGACATCAGAAAAAGTCCCGGCGTACACTGTTGGTTGATTTATCCTGAGAAAAATTCATAGCAATAAGATTGAGTTCGATGGCTGGAAACACAGGAAAGGCGTCCCACTAAGAAGATTACTCCACATCCTCCTCAGAGTGTGCCGTAGGTGTGCTGCTGAAAGGCCTTTTAGTTGTAACACAAACAATTAAAAAGCCATATAATATGCCAAAACCATCACTGAGGCTAACTAATCAAGGTAGAGGTAATGTCTGCACACGTGTTTGGTGAATATTGGAAGTCCAGCAAGCCTGTATGATCCTGCTATAGGATTGGCTTACAAATAATTCCTTCAAGTTAAAATCAGATGAGTATCGATAAGAATAACAAATCAACATCAATAAACCATTACATGTATGGACAGTCTATGGATATGATGCCCTCAATAGACTGGACGGGACAATGTACAATTCTACACTTTGTGTGCGCACGTATTTGTGTGTGCGCCTTCTTTCACCATCTCTCCAAATACTTGGTAGAGAGACAGCAGGTGGGTTAAATTCATGTAATGCAGACAGTGAGGTCGCATTGGGACCCGGAGCCGTGTGTTGTGGGCCCCACTCTGCGATGTCAAGAGCCCAGCCATGGCAAGTTAGCACTTGTGTTGGCAGGGCCTGGCACTTGAGCACCACTCGTCAATGAAGTCCTCAAAGGCCAAAGTACCTCAGGTACAAATGCAAGTGTGGTTTCAGCGACGGCATATTAAGTACCCTACCATCATACCCAGCTCTATGATGTTTCTTTCCAGCTTTCACCAGATAACTTATTCCTAGTTTTAACAGTTTTATTTGGGATGACTAGGTGATTTGATGGAAGTATTGTGGGGATTCTGGGATATTATTGACGTTGACTGCTTGGACGTCAAGGGTTATAGTGCACCCTACTGACGTTTGCCCCCAGTTGTCATTGATTGAGTTCATATTATGAAATATGAACCATGCACAGAGCATGCACAGTACCACTAGGTAGCACGATTTGATAGGTAGCATAGATTGGCAGAACACCGGTATACAAGTCGGTGGTTTGTTGTCAGCTGATAAGGTCACTTGATTAGGAACAATTATTCACTATTTAAATATTGGTGTCAAATTAATCACTCACAGTGCTTCATGAAACCGATGAAGTAAAAAAATGTTATCCAGATTTTCAATAATATGATAAACTCAGAATGAAGGCATTGAACATAACAATGGTTGTGGCGGTTCTGATTTGAAAACTTGTGTATTTCCTGGCTGGTACGCTGATAGACACTTGAACAAGGTCTCCACAAGTTAATGTAATGATGTAAGGCTTCCACTCCCTCGCAGAATTAAGGTGTCTATCTATTCAATTTAAACAAGTATGCCAAACTTAATTACTTTATTACTAACGACACTTAACTAACTGGTTTAGACTTTAAATTTATTCGTAAAAACAGAAAGTTGCTGTTTTATCATATCACAGTCCAGCGAAGAAGTCAACAGGTGGAACATCTGCTATGGAGTTATATGTAGAGACAGAATTTTGTCAGTTCTTTGGATCAAACATAAAACATTTTCCATTTGAAAAATTGCATTTATCAGCTTAACATAAAAGACTAGAGTCACTACCATTCATGATAAAAAGTAGTAGTCTCTAGGATAATTTTTTAACGTTGTTGTAAAATATGTACGGCACCTATTTTATCCGTAATTCACGCTGGGTTTTAACCCCATTGCAAGTACTATTAACACTAAGTTTCCTGTGTGTGATTGATTAATTAATTTATCACCATAATCATCATTAATGATTACTTTTCTCATTCTTCCTATCATGTCTTGAATATACTGCTGGCTCCAAATTACTATAATTTCATGCTTCACTGACAAATATCAACAGTTTCTTAGAGAAGCCTCTAACATGGTGCCACCGATAAGACATATTGCTTTCAAACTTCCAATAGGCACTTTACGTGATACATTTCCCTTTTGAAGATCTTCAAAGGTCAGTTTATATTACAATTGATGATCAAATGAATTACGCAAGAGCCTTTTCCCTTGTCGGTAGAGAGTCCCTCAGACATAAAGATGAAGAACTGAACTGACTGAACTGGATATTGCAGTCAGGCCTTGAAAAGATCAATGGTTGTTATTTGCTGACGGAAAGCTATGCTCTTTATTTTCTTGTTAGGAGGTCGATGCTCTTTTCAGTATTAGTACATGTATGTCGACCAGGTAATCCTGCTCTAATTTTCTTTCGTTAAACTAATGATGATGATGTTGTTGACGCTATTGTTGTTGAAAGCAGCCACCGATATAATCTCAGAGGTTTATCCACCAACCATTCTAATGATCTTCTGAGATATTTAGGAGGGGAGGAAATGAACCACAAAGTTGTTTATTTGCTGTTATTTTATTGATTGATCCAGAATCCATGCTCCATCATTCTCTCTTTACTTCTTTCCCATCTCTTTTTCCCTCTTTTTGTCAGTAACGCTGCTGTATTTGGTTAAGCAGTTTCGATACCACAGGTTGTATCTTTCTCTCTCTCTCGACTCTCTCCCAGGCTAGCTGTAGTTGGTGAGGATCTCATTGATCCAGGGCATCAGGGTGCAGACCTTGGTGTAGACCCCGGGGAAGTTGGGCTGGGCACAGCCTTGGCCCCAGGACACGATGCCCTGCAACTCCCCGTTGCACACCAGAGGGCCCCCAGAGTCCCCCTGAGTAGAGGGGATGGGAGCAGGAAGAGGACCATAGAGGAGAGGAGGAGGAGCAGGGAGGAGAGGCAGGAGGTGAGTGGAGGAGCAGATGAGAGAGTGGAGGATAAAAGGAGTAGAGGAGAGGAGGGCCGGGAGCAGAGGAGTGGATCAGAAAGTGGAGGACAGAGGAGGATGAAGAGAGAATGTTATTGATATACTTTTTGGTACGTTCCATCCATTGAATGCGTTGGTATCGTCTACTGGGTGTTCACTGGTTGATCTTTTGAAGAAATACCTGACAGGAATCCTTTCCTCCCTCCAGGAATCCAGCACACACCATGCGCTCAGTGATCATGCCAGGGTAGGAGTTGCTGCAGTCTTCCGCAGACAGGATGGGGAGGTCCAGACACTGCAGGTAAAACGGGTTGAACACTAGAAAAGGAGAAGGGGTTATGGAGTTAGGTCAGTCAGTGGCTACTATCTTTGATGTCACCTATGAAATACCACTGGTGCACATTAGATTCGATTAATTTGAGGTTCAATAGAAACGTGTGCATCACTTGAATATTTTCTTACTGCTCCCATTTTGTTTCTAACCTTAGCTCAGCCTTGAATTTGGGTGAATGGATATGATGTCATTATGATGAGTTTCATGATGATTTGTTGTTCTGTGTTTCCACTTGCCACTGTCGGAGTAGATGTTCCCCCATCCAGACACGACACACTGGTCCCCAGCCACGGCGCAGGCGGTGGGCAGGGCCACAGGCTTGACGTACTGGTTGAGCATGGCAGGTTGGGTCAGCCTCATCAGCATGATGTCGTAGTCCAGCGTCTTGTAGTCGTAGCTCTGGTGCCAATAGATGGCATCCACCGACATGTACTGCTCCGTCCCCTCGTACTGCCAGATGTGGTTCTCGCCCAAGATGGCGATCTGGGAGTATGGGCTGAGAGAGGGGTGAAGACCAGGCAAGAGACAATTTATATAGCAACCATTAAACACTAAGGCCTTTCACGGAAAGCAATCTTTTTTAAAAGATATTTGAAGGGCAATCATAAAAAAAAATACTTTAATAAGAGAAGTAAAGAGAGAAGTTGGATTAAGAGACAATGGACAAAATAAACTATTTTATATTTTATATTTGCCTTTTTGTGTTTTTTGCCCATTAACCCATTTGTGCCGGCTGCTGCGCGGCGCAGCAGCCGGCACAAATGGGTTAAGCCCCAGCCCAAAATGTCTAGGTCCAAAATGACTAAAGGACGAAATAGTAAACACTTTTTGTAATACTGACTTCTGCCAGCAGTGGGCAGCGGAGATGATCCAGAGGTCGTTGATGAGGGAGCCTCCACAGTAGTGGTAGCCCAGGTTCAGAGACACCTGGTGGGCCTGGGAGTGGGCTTCACACTGGTAGCCTCCCACAATTTTGTCTTCCATGGGGGCTGCAGCTGGAGAGAAGAGAAGAACAGTTGTTAAAAAAACTGAGATAGAGATAGAGTAAAATATGCATGTGTCGGTTCTTCAGAAAACAAACAATACCTGTGTAATGACATTATGAAAAACGTGTGGGGATTTATCTTTGTCTTCATCATATGTAATAAAAAAAGTATTAACAAGTGTGTAGTATGAACGTGTGAGCAGGTATATCGGTATACGCCATTTGTGTGTGAGTGTGTGTATGTGTGTGTGTGTGTGTGTGTGTGTGTGTGTGTGTGAACGCACACGCCCGCTAAGACCTGTTTTGTGTGTTACCTGCAGCACCCAGGAGTGCGAGAACAATCAGGGGGATCATG
>NC_136934.1:33846286-33873786 GCF_949987615.1 Pollachius pollachius
TGTCCTGGGGACAGGGCTGCGCTGAGCCCAACTACCCCGGCGTGTACGTCAAGGTGTACGAGTTCCTCTCCTGGATCCAAAGCACACTGGATGCCAACCCCTGAACTGACCAAGCAGATTGAGTCCAACG
Organism: Pollachius pollachius; assembly: GCF_949987615.1. NCBI lineage: Eukaryota > Metazoa > Chordata > Actinopteri > Gadiformes > Gadidae > Pollachius > Pollachius pollachius. The sequence goes on from NC_136934.1 coordinate 33,846,417, forward strand.
CTCCCCCCCTCCTTCATCTTGCCTCTCTTCTCCAATCTCTTCCTTGCTTCTTTCATCCCACTTGAATCCAACTCATAAACTCCTCAAAAAGTATCCTGCCAGCTTGGACGCCAAGTCCGAGATCGACGGAATGTGTAGTGAATAAAAGCAATATCTACATGCTCATCCCTGTTGTTGCGTCTGTAGTTGAATGACCTGTTGGAAAACCTCCAAGTCAAACAATACAAATTATCTTTAGAAAAAAAAAAATCATTATCTGCAATAATGAACGCATTAATCCAAAGTACAAATGTGTTAAATCACATTTCATCACAACGGATATCATACAATGTCATGAGGTAGCACATATCAGTTTCATTAACCACATTAGCCGCACTAATTACCCCATTTTGATCTGCTCACAAATGTATTAAAAACCATCTCTTTTGGCCGCAAGTGAAACACTACACCACTTAAACATACAAATTAAAGGGTCAAAACATTTGAATGAGTTCTGTATCTAATGGAAGAGCGAGCTACAGTAACAATATGGCAATTCAAATACACAGATTGGATGAACACCAAATAAAATCCATTATCCCTTAACCATAAGTGTGGGAGTGTGTGGATGATGGCTGGTTTAAGCAGCCTTACCTGGTGGAATCTGATTGGACTCTGGGGCTGGGTGAGGCTGCACACCTGTTGCACATTGAGTGATCGGTTTGCATAGGTTAAATCAGTCATCTCCACACACAATCTGGGAGATCTCCAGGATGGCATTGGAGCACCCGATGCCAATAAACCGGATTTTCAACACCACCACTCTGCGTCCTTCTGGGGGAGCCCAAAAGTCACCTGGCTGGAGTGTGGCAGACACCTAGGTGGCGTGTAGTAATGGACTTGCTACAATAAGGATAACACTTAAATTATGGTGATGGACTAACCAGCGCATTCCCCCTTCGATTGCAAAGCTTATGTGAAGCGTCTTTACCATGATGGATGGGGCATCCCGATATTAATCCCGATATTAACTACCATGATCTTTGAGCAATTTCATAAAAAAAAAAATATATATATATATATATATCAAAACTGGTCACGTGGCCATGGTACTGTCCACAGAGACAGTACCATGAGGCCTCTTGCTTAAAGGTCCCATGGCATGCTACTTTATGGATGCTTTAATATAGATATTAGAGGGCCTCTAACAAAGTATTCGAAGACATTCGCGAAATTCAGCCGGGGGCCAGAATTACAGCCACTACGAGCCAGTCGTAGATTGAACTTTCCCCAAACGCTCTGTTTCAGTGTCTGTAGCTTTAATGCAAATTAATGGGAGAGAGGCGGGTCAAGGAGGAGGGTGGGGGTTTGGCCCTGAGCAGCATGCGGCCACGGTACCATGCGCTCTGTTTACAGTGGATGTATCGCAATTGCGAGGCGCACACAGCCTGTTACATCTGGCACTGCTGCGTCAGTGCAATGTGTTTTACGGTAACGTGCGATTCACGTGACCGTACCTGTTTTCAGCAAGTTGCGTTTTGGTGAATAAACGGAGAGCACGCTCCAAGTAAGCTCTGGCTTCAGTCTCCGTTATTCAAACATAACATTGGCGACGAGAGATGGCTGATTGCTCCCTACCACCACCCTCCCCCTTCCTGGCCCTACCGGGAGAACCACCGGTGCCGTGGCCTCGCTGGATTTCCTCGTTCGAAACATATATTCTAGCTGCCGGCTTAGAAGATGTTTCGACAGTAAGGAAACGTGCACTCTTGCTGCACTGCCTAGCGGAGGGACAGCGCGTGTTTGGAACTCTCGGCAGCGCAACAACTTACACAGATGCCGTGGAGCTACTAAAAGCACATTTCGCAGCCCCACAAAGTGCTCTGCTCCGTCGCGTCATATTCCGACGGAGGCACCAACGGTCGGGTGAGTCAGTGACGCAGTTTGTGGCGGATTTACGAGGTTTAGCTAGCTTGTGCAAGTTCGGGGCCTTACAGGACGAAATGATAAGGGACCACCTGATACTGCACACGAACTGTGACAAAATAAGGGAAAGACTCCTACTGGAAAATGATGATTTAACATTAGCAGCAGCTCTACACCTTGCAGTTCAGGTTGAATCTGCTCTGGAATGTGCAGCTAGTTTATCCACCTCTTCCAACTCTCTAGCACTGGCCAAGGCAGCGGGCCCACTCGAGTCACGGGTGCCCCTCCTCCACGTGAGTGTAGACAGCAGCGAGGAGAACATATTACTAGCCTCTCAGTCACGTGACCGCCCACACCAGCCATGTGGGAATTGTGGCTCTTCTGCGCACAATTCAAGAGCTCAGATCTGTCCTGCCCATGGTAAAACCTTCTCCAACTGCGGGAAACTCAACCACTTTCACAAAGTCTGTAGGTCTGCCCCAGCTAGAGCCTCCCAGCCACCTACCACAATCATCCACAATGTTAGCTCAGGACGAGCGCCATTTAAAACATGCTCGTTGATGGTTGGTGATGTTACTCTACCGCTCCTCCTAGACACTGGAGCCACGGTGTCCCTCCTGAACTTGGCGACTTACACACAGTTTTTCTCCCACGAGCCACTGGGGCAGCCCACCACCACCCTGCGTGGCTATGCCAACTCAAAGATTGACATCGTGGGCTCCCTTCAGCTGCCTGTGAAATACGGAGAGAAGACACTGCCACTCTTCAGGTTCAATATTGCACGCCACGGGACCAACCTCCTTGGCCTCGACCTTTTCAACAGCCTCGGTTTCACTCTGCTAGACACCGCTGGCTCAGAGATTCACACTGTTACCATCCCCTGGCAGCAACAGTGGCCCATGCTGTTCAGCGGTGTGGGCTGCCTTGATGTTTTCGCCCACCAGCCCTTGTTAGACCCGCAGGTGATGCCTGTCATCCAGCCCCTCCACCGCTCTCCTCTGGCCCTCCGCAATGACATCTCCTCTGAGCTACAGAGCATGCTTGATGGCGACATCATCGAGCAGGTGAATGCATCGCCCTGGATCTCCAACATTGTGGTGGCAAAGAAGAAGTCTGGGGGGCTGCGACTCTGCGTGGATCTAAGAGCGGTAAAAAAGGCCATCATCCCAGAAAAATACCCTTTGCCAACGATAGAGGAGCTCACCGCCCAGTTCCACGGGTCCACCACTTTCTCCAAATTAGACCTCCGCCAGGGTTACCTCCAGGTGCCACTACACCCTGAGAGCCGCAACCTCACCGTGTTTATCACCCACAAAGGGGTCTTCCGTTACAAACGCATGGCTTTTGGTCTAAGCTCTGCCCCCAGCTGCTTCCTAAAGATAATGGCCTCCATCTTCGCTGGGATCCCGGGTGTGGCCATCTACCTGGACGATATCGTGGTTCACGGGGCCACTGTCGAGAGCCACGACGAGCGCCTCCACAGAGTGCTCAGTGCACTGGCCAAGCACCACCTCACACTCAACGGCGAGAAGTGTGTCTTCGCTGCCCCGGCCATTGAGTTTGTGGGGTTCCGTATCTCGGCTGATGGCATATACCCTCTCCACTCGAACACAGAGGCCATCCACCGTGTCCCGGAGCCCACCTCAGCCACTCAGTTGGCCTCCTTCCTGGGTATGACAGCATTCTACCTACGTTTCCTGCCACAGTAGTCGGCCACGACTGCACCACTGCGACAGCTGCTGAAACATGGTGAGCCCTGGTTCTGGTCGTCTGCCTGCTCGGACGCTGTGCGCCTCCTGAAGTCCCAGCTCACCACACCACCGGTCCTGGCGCACTTTGACCCAGCCAGCCCCACCCTCGTCACATGTGATGCCTCCGCCATGGCCATCGGTGCTGTGATGTCCCAGCTGCAAGGGGGTGTGGAGAGGCCGATCGCCTTCGCCTCACGGGCTCTCAGCCCCACGGAACAAAGGTACTCGGTAGGGGAGCGGGAAGCCCTAGCGTGCCTCTGGGCATGTGAGCGCTGGCACATGTACCTCTACGGACGCGCATTCACACTGAGGACGGACCATCAGGCCCTCACCACCCTCCTAGCCACGTCTGGCACCGGCCACAAACCACTCCGTCTCCATCGTTGGGCCGACCGCCTGCAGCAGTACAACTTCCGCCTGCATTTCACGCCGGGTCGGGACAACGTGGTGGCTGACCTGTTGTCACGTGCAATCCCCAACTCACCCCCAGATCCATATTTGGCCCCGGTCAGGACCAGGCCGAGCACGACCTCGTCCAGCTCCTCCACACACCCCTCCAGGAGACAGTGTCACTGAGGGAGATCCAGGACGCCTCAGCTGACGACCCCACCCTCTCTACACTCTCGACCTACATCAGACAGGGCTGGCCGGTGAGGGTACCAGATGAGATGCTCCCCTACTCCAGGGTCAGGGACGAACTGTCATGTTGGAACGACACTTGCATCGCTCGTGGGCTCTGCACTGTGGTCCCGAGTGCCCTTCGGGCTCGTGCCCTTGCTATGGCGCACGAGGGCCACTTGGGCATAGTCAAGCTCAAACAGCGGTGTCGCGACGTGGTGTGGTGGCCAGGTATCGATAGGGAAATCGAGACCCTGGTCAAGGACTGCACTGCTTGCCTTCTTAGTGGTAAGACCAGGGCCCCAGCCCCACCCCCGCCCATGCAACCACTGGACTGGCCATCCAAACCCTGGGAGCACCTACAACTTGACATCTGCGGCGAGCTGCATGGAGTACCGCATCACCAGAGGTTCCTCGTCGTTGTCTACGACCTCCACTCTAAGTGGCCAGAGGTAGGGCCTGTGGGCTCGGTCACAGCCAAGGTGTTGGTTGACATTCTCGACTCTCTGTTCGCGCGGTGGGGCCTGCCCGAGAGGATCACGACCGACAATGGTCCCCAGATAGTCTCCCATGAACTGTCCTCTTATCTGGAGGGGAAAGGAATACGCCACATTCGCACAGCATTCTACAACCCGGCTGCGAATGGGGGGGTGGAACGGCTGAACCAGTCATTGAAAAATGGCATCAGGGCCCATCTGGCACAAGGGTGCACACTCACCACCAGCCTCCTCCAAACGCTGCTGCATTACCGGGCCACCCGACACGCCACCACAGGAGTCTCCCCAGCCTCCCTTATGCTGGGGCGGGAGCTCCAGCTGCCTCTGGATAGGCTCCGCCCTACAGCAGTTTAGGCCCCAGCCCACCCGGTTCGAGCCGCTGTCGACACACGCCAGAGTCGGATGAAGGACCGTTTCGACAGGGCCCGACGTGCTAAGCCACCTGCCATCGCTGTTTTGGACTGGGTCAGGATTCGTCGACCTCATCAGGACAACAAGCTCCAGTCGTTTTGGTCGGACCCGGTCCAGGTCAGCCAACAGCTTGGCCCGGCTACATTCAGGCTCGCCGACGGCACACGCTGGCATGCTAACCGCCTGGGCAAGGTACACGCCCCCCCGAGCCCAGACCTGGTGGTGCCCGCTGCTAGAGTTCTGCCGGCTACATGGTTAGAGGCTGCACCAGTCCCAGCTCCTCCGGCCCAGCCCGACGGGCCAGTGGTTGTTGCTGCACCTGAACCCCGTCCAGCTCGGGCACGCGGCAGGCCCAAGCACCTGCGTGACTTTGTGACTGAGTATCACTCCTAGTTCTGTGAGGGGGGGGGAATTGTTACATCTGGCACTGCTGCGTCAGTGCAATGTGTTCTACGGTAACGTGCGATTCACGTGACCGTACCTGTTTTCAGCGAGTTGCGTTTTGGTGAATAAACGGAGAGCACGCTCCAAGTAAGCTCTGGCTTCAGTCTCCGTTATTCAAACATAACACAGCCTTTGGGCGTTCTCTGTAAATATTTTAGAACACTCCGGGTGCACCGGCGGGAGTCCTGGAGCTAAAAGCCAAAAGCTGTGTGCGCCTCCAGACGATATTATGAATCACAAACGACTGCGTCGGGTTCTCCAACGTCTCTGGTTCTTCCACTTCCACATCAATCTGAAGTAGACTGAATCGCATGCTGCCGGCTGCCGGCTGCCGGGCAGTGGAGCTTTGTGATTGTGGTGCCTTGGCAGCGGGCAGCAGGCGGCGGTCAGCAGTGCTCATAGATGGCTGAGATAACCCCAACTACAGTCTTGTTGCGGAAATACCAGCGACGTCAAAGAACCGACGTGTTATGCACCATAACACCAACAGCAAAACGATTATCCAAATTTCAAAGAAGTGTACAACACTTGCGTTACAGTGTGTGTAATCACACACACACACACACACACACGCACACACACACACACACACACACACACACACACACACACACACACACACACAAACCAAACCCTTTATGTAAGCTACTCTTGGCCTAGCTACTGTTATTTGCTGGTGCAATCCACTAGTGATCCATGTTATTGTCACATGATCTCCGTCCCCTGTTACCAAGACTACCAAATACAATATTAGAATGAATTAAATAAAAGTTAATTGAAAATATGAAATGAAAATACATTTGAAATATTGATGATAAAATAAAAAGGATCAACGTCCTCTGGGTTGCCTTAACAACACCATGTATTTAAACAACAAACACAATAACACACCAAAAGACATGTTTACCAAACACAGCGCATCTGTGCTGCATATAAAATCAATTCACACACCCAAACACACACACACACACAAACACACACACACACACACACACACACACACACACACACACACACACACGTGGCACTCGCACAGCCGTAGCTCATTGTCTCATTTGTGGGCCAAATTCTCTGGGCTGGCAAGGCAGAGAAAGGGGACGTGGCATCTCCCCTTATGACGACATACGGGGAAAATTCCAAAACGGCGCGACTGAGCTTGGGGGCTACTGGGGGAGCATAGGTAGGCTAGGGGAACTCATATTAATGTTAGAAAACCTCAGAGTGAAAAAGTGATTTTCATGCCATGGGATCTTTAACATGTCTCCTCTCCCCTCATTCTCTTAGTCTTTTGCTCTGAGTGAGCAGAACCTAGCCTTACTGCGTCACCCAGAAGAGAGAAAAAACATAAATAAAAACATTTAAAAAAATCCTAAGGCCAAACTGCAAAATAAGAGATTGAGTTTAAGATAGTTTGTTGCAAACAAAGATGAACTCCTCTGAAATAACTCTGAACTATTTCTCACATCAAAAGAAAAGATAATGAAAATTAAAAGGCACCTTTCGAGATGTCATTTCATCCATATCAACCAACATAGCAATGATCTTTTTTTCTGGCGGTACCTGAATAAATATTCCTCATAACTTACAAACTAAGTATGTGTATTTTCATATACAATTGTTGAAGATTATGACATAAAATGAAAAATTCTTGCAAGAAATTCTATCAAAACACTGCTGAATACAGACTGCCGGATCTGTATAAAAATATTGCATTTTCCACAGAATAAAATAAATGTAAATGTCTGTTGTTTTTGCACACACGCACTTGACAGTAACACGACATGGAAGCAGGCTATAGAAAAGAATAGGATAAAAAACCAACAAAAAAAAACATTATTAGAGCCGTTATTGTGAAACTACAACGTTTTCCACTGTGCACCAATGTAGCTTTACTTCCTTTTGGTGTGAGACGTGGTTGCAAAGGACCATTCATGATAAAAAGTAGTAAGTCTCTTTATAGCAAGGTTATAAAAAAAAGATATTTTTATAACCTTGTTGTGAAATATGTACGTGTACCTACACATAATACACGCTGAGTTTGAACTGTTGCCCCAAATGTTGAAACGAGTGACGTGATATTGACGACCCACAATTGGCAAGTTAGACACGGAAAATCTGTGTTTATTGTGTGAATAACCATTAAACCCTAACCTGTAGCTTCTAATTATTTTATGGAAATCCTATCCTGAACCAATGCACACAGCAATAAGGGAGGTCGACAGGATGTCGATTTCTGGGTTTGTTTGGCAAAGTCTTCATAACGACACAAAAGTTACCATTATACCAGAATACTTAACCTGCCAATTCAAGATGGAACTTAAGGGCTGATTATAGTCCCACGTTCACGCAACGCAATGACCACACAGTCGGTTCGACGTAGTCATGAACCTTTATGGTTCTGCGTTTGGTTTACGCGTCACTATGCAATTCATTGCCACAACGGTAGGGGCGCTATGTTTTTTGTAAAGACTGACCGACCGCCCAAGACTCATATCTTCCGGCTTTGCCCATCACAGTGAATGATGGCGACCGAGAGAGAGAGACTGAGGTTGGACTTGGATCTGATTGAAAACCGAGCAAAGAATATTGCAATTGCACATGTTGATGCGACAAGTCGAAAGAGGAGACAACAGCGGAGGTGGTCTGTACGAGCTTTAAACTAATCGGTATTTTCCACTGAGCATATTTGGAGTAATGTTGCTCGAACGTTAGCTGAATCTTCCCCCACCACCTTTTATTCCTGGGTCCAGGACCGAGGCCCCTCACCTGATTGTTGCTGATGCTGCCTTCCCCCTGCACAACAATATCATGCACCACTTTCCAAGTATGTAACAAACTATACTAATTCCACACACACTCATGACTTTGCTGCATTTTGTCTTTCGTGTCACGTCAAATATTTGTGATTGTTCTTAACACACAATTACAAGCTTAACATGGGACGCTATTGGGAATAGAGAAGCAGACCTTCAATTACCGCCTCTCCAGAGCCATATGGGTCATTGAACACCTTTGGGATCATGGCAGCGCACTGACGAATTCTGGGCCGGGCGATTGAGTTCCGACCTGACAAGGATGTGGATTTCGTCAAGGAGTGTGTTGTGCTACAAAACTACCTGTCCTACACAGTCGTGGTGAATGCACCAGAAAGCTGCTATGCAACACTGCAATTTACAGACACAGACTCTGCTGGATAGTTACAGCCTGGTGAGTGGCACAGAGTGGTGTCTGGAGATGCAAACCTGATGCCCGTAAATCCTGCAGAGATGTCCAGGAGTCGCTTCAGCAAAGATGCGTTTTCTTTACGGATGGACTTGATGAGACTCTTTCTGTCGCCAGAAGGAGCTGTGCCATGGCAGGCTGACATTGTGTCCCATGGCGCACTTGGTCAATGATGCTTATAAACTTGCTTAAGCAACTTGGGTAAATAGACATTTTGCAAAACTTTCACTGTGTTTTATTTCTTTATTAAAGTGACCAGGTGCAAACAATAAAATAGGTGCAAACACAAACAATATAAAATAGGTGCAAACAATAAAATAGATGCAAACACAAACAATATAAAATTGGTGGAAACAATATTTGTGCAAAAGGGCAATGAAACTCCTTTCCCTTAATGCCTCTCAAGTGGCAATGAGTTCACTCATTGTTCAGGTCTGTGCAAAATGGCTCACTCCTGATGGTTGGCATGTACAGTAATGTACAAACTATGCATTACATTGATCCTCTTCTCCGGCGGCACCCTCCGCAACATGTCCACCATGGTCTGCACGAACGTGTTAACACGGACGTGTTAAATCAGCTGGTTGCTGCTGCTACGGCCGCCTCAGCAGGAGTCGGTGCTCCTCTCCCTTCCATCCATGAGCCTAATGTGGGAGCACCTGAGTGTTATGATGGTGATCCTGTCACCTGTAACGCCTTTCTCTGCAACTGCTCCATCATCTTCTCCCTGCAGCCGCTCACCTTTTCCTCCGAGGAAGCCAGGGTGGCTTCCTCGGAGAAGGCAGAGACAGAACCTTTGTATGTACTGCGGCCCGCCAGGACACTTTGTCATCCGGTGTCCAGTAAAAGCCAGAGCTCACCAGTGAGCGAAGGCATACTGGTGAGCTCCATCGTTGGTCCTGCCTCCCCTAAAAGACCCACCCTCTCCGTTGAGTTCCTGCTGCCTTCTGGCTCCCACTCCTTCGCCATCCTCGTCGATTCAGTGTCCGACGAGAGCATTATGGACCAGGCCCTCGCTCTCTGGCTTGGACTCCGCCCAGCGAAACTATCATTGCCCATCTCTGCAAGCACCCTGGATGGACATGTGCTGGGGATGGTTACGTCACAAACCAACCCTGTGCGCATGCTCCTGCCGGGGGGCCACAGTGAGACCATCCAGTTCCTGCTCCTGTCTACACCAAGCCAGCCTGTCATCCTGGGGTACCCCTGGCTTCGCAGGCACAACCCCAACATCGATTGGACTACCTGTTCCGTCCGGGAGTGGGGAGAGACCTGCCAGCGGACCTGCCTCATGACACCATCGCTGCCGCCTGCTTCTCCTGTTCCTGCTCCAGCCTCAGATATCACCGGAGTTCCAGCAGTTTATCATGACCTGAAAGAGGTGTTCAACAAAGCTGAGGCTACCTCCCTGCCACCTCACCGCCCCTTTGACTGTGCCATAGACCTACTCCCGGGCACTTCACCTCCCAAGGGACGCTTGTACTCTCTCTCTGCCCCTGAGAGAAAGGCCATGGAGGAGTACATACAAGGCTCCTTAGCGGCAGGGATCATCCGTCCCTCCTCGTCACCTGCTGGTGCAGGGTTTTTTTTGTGAAGAAGAAGGACAAGTCTCTGCGGCCCTGTATAGGCTATCATGGACTTAATGACATTACGGTTAAGAACCGCTACCCCCTTCCACTCCTCTCCACAGCCTCTGAGCTGCTCCAGGGTGCAACAGTGTTCTCCAAGCTCGACTTGAGGAATGCTTATCATCTGGTCGACATCCGGGAGGGAGATGAGTGGAAGGCGGCCTTCAACACACCAACAGGACATTATGAATATTAAGTGATGCCCTTTGGTTTGACCAACGCCCCGGCTGTCTTCCAAACTTTGATCACGACCAGCTCCGGGATATGCTGAACAAGTTTGTCTTCGTTTACCTGGATGATATCCTGATTTTTTCTCGTAACCAGGAGGAGCATGTTACTCACGTCAGCTCTGTCCTCCGCCGCCTCCTGGACAGTTCCCTTTATGTCAAGGCAGAGAAATGTAAATTTTCATTAACCCTCAGTCTCCTTCCTGGGATACATCATTGCCAAAGACTGCTTGCTGATAGATCCAGCTAAGGTCTCAGCAGTGACCTCCTGGCCAGTCCCAGTGACACGCAAGCAACTGCAGCGTTTCCTGGGGTTTGCCAACTTCTACCGGCGTTTCATCAGAGGTTTCAGCTCCATTTCCTCTCACCTCTCGGCCCTCACCTCATCCAAGACATCCTTCCGCTGGACTGACGAAGCGCAAGGCACCCTCTAGACACGCTTCTCCACTGCCCCCATCCTCCAGATCCCCGAACCTGACCGTCAGTTCATTGTGGAGGTGGACGCATCGGGTGGGAGCGTTTCTGTCTCATCGCTCCTCCGTCGGCCAGAAGATCCACCCCTGCACCTTTTTCTCTCGCCGCATAACTCCCACGGAGAGGAACTACGATGTTGGTAACAGGGAGCTTCTGGTGGTGAAACTGGCCTTGGAGGAGTGGCGCCACTGGCTAGAGGGAGCCAAGGTGCCATTCATTGTGTGGACTGATCATCGCAACCTGGAATATATTCCATCTGCCAAGAGACTGAATTCCAGACAGGCCCGCTGGTCACTGCTCTTTGACAGGTTTAACTTCACACTGTCCTATCGACTCGGGTCTCGTAACATTAAACCAGATGCACTTTCCCGGCAATTTCCTGAGTGTCCTGATGAAACAGTTTAGCTCTCTACCATCGTCCCGGCCTACTGTCTCGTTGCCTCTGTCACTAGAGGAGATAGAGGAGAGGGTGTGGGCTGCCACTGAGGACCAGTCTGGTCCTAGTTCCTGTCCCCCTGACCGTTTGTTTGTTCCAGCTCACCTCCGCTCCGATGTGCTTGTGACATGCTTCCCGGCTCACCTGCTACCCTGGCATTCAGTGGACCCAAGACTTCCTGCAGCAGCGCTTCTGGTGGTCATCACTGGAGGAGGCTATGTCAACGCCTGTCCTGTGTGCAACCAGAACAAGACCTCTCGTCGTCCACCAGCCGGCTTCCTGCACCCATTGCCTGTTCCTCATCGCCCATGGTCTCACATCTCCCTGGGCTTTGTAACTGGCCTACCTACATCCAAAGGCCATACTGCCATCCTCACAGTTGTCGACCATTTTAGCAAGATGGTCCACTTCATTTTCCTTTCCATGCTTCCCTCTACCAAAGAGACAGCTGAACTGGTTCTCCAGAACATCTTTTGCCTCCATGGACTGCCCACTGACATTGTCACTGACCCCAGTGGGCCCCAGTTCACATCGATGTTCTGGAGGGAGTCTTGCAGCCTAGTTGGGGCCTCCGTCAGTCTGTCTTCTGGGTTCCACCCCCAGTCCAATGGGCAGACTGAAAGATTGAGCCTGGACCTGGAGACCACTATTTGCTGCTTGATCAAACACAACCCTGCTTCCTGGTCTGAACAACTGATCTGGGTAGAATATGCCCACAACACCCTCTTCCATATGCCCACAACCTGCTCTTCCACTGGACTTTCACCCTTCCATTGCCCCTATGGGTATCAGCCCCATTATTTGCCAACCAAGAGAGGGAGGCTGCCTGCCCATCGGCACAAGCCTTCGTTCACCGTTGCCGGCGTACCTGGGACCGGTCACGTACTGCTCTCCTCAAGTTGGTTGACCGCTACGCTGCCGCCGCCAACAAGCACTGCACGCCTGCTCCTGCCTACCAGGTTGGCCAGAGGGTCTGGCTCTCCACCCGTGACCTGACCAGCCTGCCACTTCCTCACTTTCGCCTTCTGCGGGCCCATCTTCTGATGGACCTTCTGATCCTCTGGTTAGGGGTGGCATCGATGTGGCTGCCTCTTCCTCTTCTGCTGCAGAGGACATGGACTCTGCTGCCTCTGAGGAGTTTTAGCCCTCCTCCAGGCCCCCTCCACCCTCCCAGGTTGGGCTGGGACGTCTAGGGCAGTCCCTTGGCGGGGGGGTTTCCGTCCTACTGCCAGTTCTGTACTGTCATGATCCACTCCTGGCTTTCCATCCCACTTCCAGCCCTGCCAGTAGTTTTCCTGATCACCTACCTGCCACTCCCACCTCATCAGTGCAACCACCTTCACCTGTGTTCCCTCACCTTATTTAAACCTACTCTTTCCACTCAGTCTCTACCAGATTGCCTTAGCAGCATGCAAAGCTCTCTAGTACTATTTACCGGATTGCTTCCTTGGCTTCGACCCTGCTTGTTGCTGACCCATCCTCGTCGTTCTTGATCTGGTAACCCGAACAGCCTTCTGTCCCTGACCCCTCTGCCTGCTCGCCCCTTGTCTGTCTCCAGTGAGCTTGGATTCCCGTTTTGGACAATAAAACTGTTGAACTGTTCCAACGCTGTTCTCGGTCTGTGCTGTTCTTGGGTCCAACTTCACGACCCATTACAGCGTTGCCTGGACGCAAGATAAAAATCTTGGGGAGGTGCACTTCAGGCCCTTCCTGTGGACGCAAGGAGGGTCAGCAAGGATGTACTGGATCCATAACCCCCTTGCGTTGCGTAAACGTGGATCTATAATCCCACCTAAACTCTCATAATATTTACTATTTAATATTTAAGTACTAATAAGACACAAATACATCGGATTGTATGGCAGTGTTAATCCAACCAGTAAACCGGAATGATAAAAAAAAAACATAGGCCTGATTGAAGTCCAAGAATCATTAAAAGCAAGACAGGAACACCAATGACATTCAATTTAAAACATTCAAACACCAACCGCTCTGGCTTGAGCTTCACATGACGCGCCGCCAAACTTTTTGCTCCATGTGAACCATCTCTCACTGCACCTGGAAGGAAATACAGCAATGCATAACGTTAAGGCACAAGAACGATTGTCCTTGATTAACAAAGACATGTTTCATTCGAGTGGGAAGGCCAATGAGTGCATAAGCAACATTGCTTCTTAATTTTGTATTCAAAAAGTTGCACGACGCTGACAGCGAAACGGAAACGCATATGCAAACTCCAAAGAAATGTAATAAACGCAATAAGTATTGTTTGATAGTGACTGAATGAGGAAATATATGTAGGAAATACATTTATGAGGCACTATAGGAAATAAAGCTTGGAGCATTGCTAGGAAAGGGGGTGGGGAACTACGGTGGAGATCACCGGACATAGAAACAATGTTTGTGTTTGTGTGTGTCTTTGAATGTTATGTGGTGTGTGTATGTGTGTGTGTGTGTGTGTGTGTGTGTGTGTGTGTGTGTGTGTGTGTGTGTGTGTGTGTGTGTGAACATGCAATCAAATTACTGATTATTTTCTGCATTTTATCAAACAATGAACAACATATACACTTGTCCTTTTTTTCTTTTCTTTTTTCTTATTTCTTGTCTGTTTTGTTTATTTGCTTGTTGTTAAAAAAAAGAACTTAAATCAAATAAAAATAATAATAAAAATAATAATGACATACACATGTAACATGTCTATAAATATAAACTACACATGTTATAAATGGACTCACCTGGTCTGCAGTCAAAGTAAAGTAACGATTGCGCTGCTCCTGTAGTTGTGGCTGAAAAACCAGAGCGCCCAGTACATGTGATACACAGAGAAAGTTCCATATTTCGACAATACTATTATTAGTTAGAGTTTCTGTGTTAGGAGGTGAGAGACTATCAACATCAAAAATAATCGGTTGAATGTGGCAGTGGAATGTGATTTCAACAGCATTGGTCCAAATGTTGCTAATTATGTTTTGCAATTGTGTTCTGCAATTGTGGGTCGAATAGGACCTGACTAAATGTTTGGTGCGTTGATTTAACTGCAAAACTGAATTTTCCTGCAACCATTTTTTTTAATGTTTGTTGGACGTTTATTTTATAATATATGTATAATGTGTACCTAATGTTCCCAATACCTAGTTATCCTTATTCAACAAACTGTGAAATAGGAAGTGGTCGAATATGGGTCACTTCTTGACGTGATGTCGCCCAGACAGCTGTCCTTTGATCAGTTTTTAATATTGTTTATGGACGTTTATTTTATAATATATGTATAATATGTACTGTTCACAATATCTAATAATTCTAATTGAAAAAAATGCCAAATTGAAGTTGGTCAAAAACAGGTCTCATCCTGACCTTACGTCGTCCAGAGAGCTTCCTGCGATCAGTTTTTATAAATGTTTGTTTGGCCTTGATTTTATAATATTGGTATAATATATAATTTACATATAATCTAGTTCATATTTAACATAAGGCGAAATTGGAGTTGGTGAAAAATCGGTCACGTATAACTAGATGTCCATATGACCTGGATCTTCGACCTAAATGTTTGGTTGGTATTAACGCTCAGTTTCCGTGATTAATCTATTTATTTAACTTTATCATTACTGATGACTTTGCTCATTCTTCGTATCATCTCTTGAATTTACCTCTGGCTCAAAATGACTATCCTTTCATGCTTTACAGACGAATATCAACAGTTTTTTAGAGAAGCCATGGTAGATGGCCATGAAGAACATGATGCCAACGATAAGACATATTGCTTTCCATCTTCCAATAGGCATTTTACGCGATACATTTCTATGTTGAAGGTCTTCAAAGGTCAGTTTATATTACAATTGATGATCAAATGAATTACGCAAAAGCACTTTCTCTTGTCTGTAGAAAGTTCTTCAAAGATAAAGTGACTGAAGAACTGAACTGACTGAAATGGATATTGCAGTCTGACCTTGAATAGAGCAAAGGTTGATTTTTTGTTGAAGGAAAGCTATGCTCTTTATTTTCTTGTTAGGAGGTCGATGCTCTTTTCAGTATTAGTATGTATGTCGACCAGGTAATCCTGCTCTAATTTTCTTTCGTTAAACTAATGATGATGATGTTGTTGACGCTATTGTTGTTGAAAGCAGCCACCGATATCATCTCAGAGGTTTATACACCAACCATTCTAATGATCTTCTGAGATATTTAGGAGGGGACGAAATGAATCACAGAGTTCTTTATTGTTTTTATTGTATTGATTGATCCAGAATCCATGCTCCATCATTCTCTCTTTACTTCTTTCCCATCTCTTTTTCCCTCTTTTTGTCAGTAACGCTGCTGTATTTGGTTAAGCAGTTTCGATACCACAGGTTGTATCTTTCTCTCTCTCTCGACTCTCTCCCAGGCTAGCTGTAGTTGGTGAGGATCTCATTGATCCAGGGCATCAGGGTGCAGACCTTGGTGTAGACCCCGGGGAAGTTGGGCTGGGCACAGCCTTGGCCCCAGGACACGATGCCCTGCAACTCCCCGTTGCACACCAGAGGGCCCCCAGAGTCCCCCTGAGTAGAGGGGATGGGAGCAGGAAGAGGACCATAGAGGAGAGGAGGAGGAGCAGGGAGGAGAGGCAGGAGGTGAGTTGAGGAGCAGAGGAGGAGCAGGGAGGAGCAGGGAGCGGACCATAGAGGAGCAGAGGAGGAGCAGGGAGCGGACCATAGAGGAGAGGAGGAGGAGCAGGGAGGAGCAGGGAGCGGACCGTAGAGGAGCAGAGGAGGAGCAGGGAGGAGAGGCAGGAGGTGAGTGGAGGAGCAGATGAGAGAGTGGAGGATAAAAGGAGTAGAGGAGGCCCGGGAGCAGAGGAGTGGATCAGAAAGTGGAGGACAGAGGAGGATGAAGAGAGAATGTTATTGATATACTTTTTGGTACGTTCCATCCATTGAATGCGTTGGTATCGTCTACTGGGTGTTCACTGGTTGATCTTTTGAAGAAATACCTGACAGGAATCCTTTCCTCCCTCCAGGAATCCAGCACACACCATGCGCTCAGTGATCATGCCAGGGTAGGAGTTGCTGCAGTCTTCCGCAGACAGGATGGGGAGGTCCAGACACTGCAGGTAAAACGGGTTGAACACTAGAAAAGGAGAAGGGGTTATGGAGTTAGGTCAGTCAATGGCTACTATCTTTGATGTCACCTATGAAATACCACTGATGCACATTAGATTCGATTCCATAGAAACGTGTGCATCACTTGAATATTTTTTTACCACGCCAATGTAAATTGACCTCAGCCTTGGATTCCAGTGATGATATGATAATTATGTATCATCCATATGTCCTTTGTTTCCACTTGCCACTGTCGGAGTAGATGTTCCCCCATCCAGACACGACACACTGGTCCCCAGCCACGGCGCAGGCGGTGGGCAGGGCCACAGGCTTGACGTACTGGTTGAGCATGGCAGGTTGGGTCAGCCTCATCAGCATGATGTCGTAGTCCAGCGTCTTGTAGTCGTAGCTCTGGTGCCAATAGATGGCATCCACCGACATGTACTGCTCCGTCCCCTCGTACTGCCAGATGTGGTTCTCGCCCAAGATGGCGATCTGGGAGTATGGGCTGAGAGAGGGGTGAAGGGTCGAAGACCAGGCAAGAGTTTATTTAAATATCACCCTTCAAACACAAAGGCCTTTCACGGATAGCAGTCTCATTTAAAATACATTTAAAGGGAAATCATTAAAAGACAATACTTTGAGAAGAGAAGTAATGAGAGAAGTTGTATTAAGGGAGAATGGACCAAGCTTTTTTTTTCTGTCAAATGCTTTTTTCTTTTGCAATGCAAGTATATTAAGGGACACGTATACGTTTAAGGGTCTTGTATTTAGGGTGTTTGACTCCCAGAAACATTTTCCTAGGTCCAGAATGAATAAAAGGACTGAAGTGCACTCTATGACCAAATAGTAAACGGTATTTGTAATACTGACTTCTGCCAGCAGTGGGCAGCGGAGATGATCCAGAGGTCGTTGATGAGGGAGCCTCCACAGTAGTGGTAGCCCAGGTTCAGAGACACCTGGTGGGCCTGGGAGTGGGCTTCACACTGGTAGCCTCCCACAATCTTGTCTTCCATGGGGGCTGCAGCTGACAGGGGAGAGATGAGAACAGGTCTTAAAAGAACGTGTGTGTGTGTGTGTGTGTGGGGGGGGGGCCGTTTAGACCTGTTTTGTGTGTTACCTGCGGCACCCAGGAGTGTGAGAACAATCAGGGGGATCATGCTGTCGGAGCCTTCCTGCAGCCAGTCTGGGCATGAGCACTACGGCACCCTCTGCTTTTATACCTGCTGCCCCTCTGTCACCAGGAACCCTCCATGGTGCACGGGTGAGGCTGGCATCACGTGAGCTCCCCTCCATCCCCCACCCCACCCGTTGAGCATCTGCTTGTTTCTCCTGCACACACAAACACTCACACACACACACTCACAAACACACACACACACACACACACACACACACACACACACACACACACACACACACACACACACACAAACACATCTCCGCCCGACCTGCTCTATAACTGGAATTTCTTTTAAGCAGTAAAGTAGTTCTACATGTGTTTTGTTGATGAAAAATGTTTTAAACAATGTTATATAGTCTATTGAACAAAGTGAGACACACACAACCATACACACAGTGGAAATAACACTTTATAAATAAAAATCTCTTTAAACTTTGCACAAAGAATAGAGGACCCATTCTCAGAATAAAATAACATGAAATCATTGATCATTGAGTTGCTAGTGTAATGCAAGTATGTGGCGTCTCCAAAACATGTTTTTTAATTCCCTGTGCCAAGTCTGCAGCTGAATGTTTTCTCACATCCCTTGGCAGATGGACGCAAGGACGTCCTACACGAGTGAGGGAAAGTCTTTTAAATATTCAAACCTTGAAATGCAACCGCCATGAGAAAATACGTTGACATGAATACATGAATACCAACGCCAGCCACAAAGAATCAGGCGTTAATTATACTATTATATATATTATTTCAGATTTTATTTTGAAAAAACTTTCCTGCACACAAACAAACAAGATAAACTTTTCACGCTCTGTCCTGCCAACCATGATTTAATCATTCAAAGGAGGGCCTTGAGTCTGCATGCAAGAAAAGAAAAAAAGCACAAATGTTTGTCTGTGTGTGTGTGAAGGGGTATTAGCCAACAGATGCGAGCATTGGGGCATGATAAGAGGGCAGATAATGGGAATAGTGTTGTGGGTGGTAGGGGCTGTGGGGAAAGTGCTGTGTGTATGTGGGTGGAGGGGGTATCCTGAGATGGTGGATGGTGGAGAGGTAGATGGTGTCCCAGGCTGGCAGGATATAAATACAGGCCAAGGACAGGCCTGGTGACTCCTGACGCCTCACCGTGCACGGGCAACACCATGATCGGCCTGGCTCTGCTAATGCTGCTGGGTGCTGCTGGTAAACTCCCACATTGACAGACAGACACACACACAGACACAGACACACACACACACATACCGGTATGATATACCCATGCAAACAAACATGCTCACACACACACACACACACGCACACACACACACACATACACACACAAACACACACACGCACACACACACACACACACACACACACACACTGATAAATAGAGGTAAACTCCCAGGTATACAGACACACGCACATAGAGGGAGGCAACACACAAACGTCTACAGATACAGATCCACACACAAACACAGATGTTTTTTTTTTTTTTGATATGTTTGAATTGTCTGTATGGTCCTGACTTTCCGATGTGCCCTACAGCGGCAGTGCCCCGTGAAGAAGGGAGGATCGTCGGAGGACACGAATGTGAGCCTAACTCCCGTCCCTTCATGGCCTCCCTGAACTACGGATACCACTTCTGCGGCGGCGTGCTAATCAACGACCAGTGGGTGCTCTCTGTCGCCCACTGCTGGTACAAGTGAGTATGACTGCTGATTTGGTCAAGGCAAGAATTCTAGTCGATGTTTTTGAACCGGCATTTACTGTTTACTCTCTCTCTCTCTCTCTCTCTCTCTCTCTCTCTCTCTCTCTCTCTCTCTCTCTTGCTCTCTCTCTCTTGCTCTCTCTCACCAGTCCCTACTACATGCAGGTGATGCTTGGAGAGCATGACCTGCGTGTGTTTGAGGGCACTGAGCAGCTCGTGAAGACGAATACTATCTTCTGGCATGAGCAGTGAGTCAACTCAGTCACACATGAAGAAAAAACTAACAATAAAATAAAATGAATAATAAAATACAAAAGATAAAAATAAATAAATATAAAAATATGTAATATATTTATCGAGAGATAGGTAATGAACTAAATGAAATGGAACCACAGCTGCCTGCAAACAAAAACGTGTTTACACTGTATTTATTTTGCTCCAAAAGTATTGATTGGGTTTTGGAACTGAAACCATTGTCTTGGTATTGAAAAGATTGAAACACTTTCCAGCCCTAACATTTAGTTTTTAAAAAAAGTGACTGACAGCGAACTAATATATAGGCTATATCGGAGCATAAAGGGGGTGAAGACTCTCGGTCTTTGGTGCCAGGTTAAGCTGCAGACATTGGGGGATTGAGGTCCGACCTTGTATCTTAACACTGGGAGCCGGACCATACTAGCCACTACATAAACCCTGCCGCCAATAACTTCCCATCACTGTTCTCTCTGTTGGCAGGTATGACTACCAGACGCTGGACTTCGACATGATGATGATCAAGCTGTACCATCCCGTCGAGGTGACCCATTCAGTGGCCCCCATCTCCCTGCCCACGGGCCTCCCTCACGGGGGCATGCTCTGCTCCGTGTCTGGCTGGGGCAACATGGCCATGGGTGGAGAGGGTGAGCTTACCACACCAGCTTTAACCAGACTGGGACATGTTTTCGGAAAACATAATCTCGCTGCTTGTTTTGTCCAGACTGAGGAGTGAACGATATGCCCCTATGCTGTGCTTCCTTCCACAGTGAACCTGCCCACCAGGCTGCAGTGTCTGGACGTGCCCATCGTGGAGCCAGTCGCCTGCGAGGCCTCCTACCCGGGCATGATCACCCCCAGGATGATGTGCGTCGGATTCATGGATGGGGGCAGGGACGTTTGCAACGTGAGATTTACTATTTACTATTCAGTCAATGAATTGAACAGACGCAAGTCGCTTTTTTCCAAATTTATTCAGTGATTATTTTTAATTATCTGCACTATACATGTCATTTTATGAGGCCCCCATTTCAACCAGCAGTTTTGACATTGATTAGCCACCACAGGTAATTTAAAGATCAAGCCTGTAGTGCCATCACACATGGGATAGCCATCCATTCCATCCATTCCAAATTTATTCAGTGATTATTTTTAATTATCTGCACTATACATGTCATTTTATGAGGCCCCCATTTCAACCAGCAGTTTTGACGTTGATTAGCCACCACAGGTAATTTGAAGATCAAGCCTGTAGTGACATCACACATGGGACAGCCATCTAGATGTTCGATGGATCATCATCCTACCAGTTGGCAAAGTCCAATAGGTAGGCGGATCTGTCACTCACACATCAGGATGGACACTCAAACGTGTGAAAACAAAAACAGGGGAACAAGGAGCAATTTGGCTACGGGTTTGAACCCAGAAGCGTTTGGCTAGGAGACTTTCCTGCCCTATGCTAGACTAGTGAAGAGTGTACGTAGCTTGTATACTTTGTTGTACAGTGCATTAGGGGCATTAAAGTTGGATTACATAACATTTATACTAGCTTGTAGCTATGAATTATCTTGACACATCTGTTGTCAATGTTGATCGATAGTGATTCAATAATGTTATCAACAAAATCCCATCCTATAACTGATATATTCTACAGATTAAAGCCTGTACCTCTCTCTTTGTTTACTTCTTTAGAATCCTACTATTGACACTCCAAATCCCCTCCCACTCAGCCACCCAGCCAGCCGGGATACGTGCCGCCTATTAGCTGCGGGGCTCAATATTGCTGTTTTAAGTAGTAGTGCACTATATAGGGAGCCAGATTTCTACAATCAGACAGCACTTGATTTAGGACGGCAGGATGAATTGGTGATGCCCCAAATAGAGCCTTATATAGGGAAAGATTTTGGACACTGCCCATCAACGGTCTGCAGTCTGTCTTGTACACCAAATCCACGCTCACCCCGTCCCCCTGCCTGTTGCCTCTCTCCCTCTACCTCACAGGGGGACTCTGGAAGCCCACTGGTGTGTGAGGGGGTGCTCACCGGCCTGGTGTCCTGGGGACAGGGCTGCGCTGAGCCCAACTACCCCGGCGTGTACGTCAAGGTGTACGAGTTCCTCTCCTGGATCCAAAGCACACTGGATGCCAACCCCTGAACTGACCAAGCAGATTGAGTCCAACGCTCCCCCCCTCCTTCATCTTGCCTCTCTTCTCCAATCTCTTCCTTGCTTCTTTCATCCCACTTGAATCCAACTCATAAACTCCTCAAAAAGTATCTCCTCAAGTAAGATCGACAGAATGTGGAATAGTGAATAAAAGCAATGTCTACATGCTCATCCCTGTTGTTGCGTTTGCAGTTGACTGACCTGTTGGAAAATTTAAGATTCAGACAATACAGTACATAAATTATCTGGAGAGAAAAGGTTGGGTCATTATCGGCATTTATTAACAAACGAGGTACATCCGCTTTTTTATCAAAAGTACAAACGTGTTAAATTACATTTTATCACAATGGATTATCATATAAGGTGATGAGGTAGCACATAACAACAGTTTTATAATCCACATTAGCTGAACTAATGTTCCCATTATGATCTGCTCACAAACGTAAAAATTAAAGGTTAAACGTACAAATTAAAGGTTCAAAACATTTGAGTGAGTTCTGTATCTAATGGAAGAGGAAGCTATAGTTACCAAAAGGCTATTAAAATGCACGGATTGGGTAATCACCAAATACAATCCATTATCTATATATGTTGCTTATGACTATAAGGAACACACTTGGTCAATTACAGTGATGGAGTAACCAGTGCCTTATAAATAAAAAAGAAGGGTCACGTGGGCATGGTTCTGTCCACCTCTTTCTGTGGCGAGGCCTCTTACTTTAGCTCTTCTCTCCTCTCCCCTCGTCTTCTCACCGACTTGTCCACCGTGTCCAGATCAGAAACTTGCCATACTGCTTCACCTAGAAGAGAGAGAAAAAACCGAAAGTCCACAATCTTTAGGAAAACTGCAAAATAAAGAGATTGAGTTTTAAATAGTGGTTTGCAGAAAAAATATGTACTATTAGCAAACAACTTAATGCATACAAAGTTCCAATACGTTATTCTCAAATCAAAAGACAGTGTATTATCAATGTCTATTAAAAGCTAGCTCAGCCTAAATTAGAAAAAATAATAATTTTGTTTTTAAAGATAACCCACTAAATGCTTATTATGTTCAGCCTAAATAAAAAAATAAGTACGCAAATAAGTAAGACGCATGCTTTTCACATTGTATGCATACACATACGGTATCCTGCTACTTACCCTTTTCACCCTTTATCGACTTAGGTTTCTGTGTTTCTCTAAGGCATTCCATACTGTAGGAAAGGAAAAACAACCATGATGAAAAAGTTAATCTCCATGATAAAGTACTATGCATGATACATCAGACAAAGTATAGGCAAATGTTCCAAATGCACCTGTTGCATGTACAGTTTAACTGCTCACTGTTAGTTTTATATTCTAGCTTTGTCTTTTGTTCCCATTATCGATATGTGAAGATGCAATCACTGTAGGTCTCTGGGGAACCCAGCTGCCTATTACCTGAGAGAACGTAGGTGTTGGTTAGGTGGTCGCAGGCCACTGCTTGTCTCCTCCTCGCTGCTCTCGGACCAGCACTGTTGACTGCGGACAATCAAAGACAAACACACTAAACACGAGCTTGTCTATCCTCGCTTCATGGCATTGGAATGTATACGGTAACTTTTGGGGAGGAAAACACCCACTATTATAGCCACTGCTTTTAAATACTTGAATAATCGAAATCAAAATTCTAAATTGAATGCAAAATGTCAAATAGTGGGAACTGCTGTCTGTGCCGTTTTTTTTACTTTTGAGCAGCAAAGGTTTACAAATAGCATCCTAAGGATAACGTGGAGATCAGGGTTTTTTTAAAAAAAAAATACATTTAAGCTACTTTTCTTGCTACTTAGGTCTGGGATCCAACTAATATGAACTCCTAACGGTTTTGAATCCGTTAAAGTTAGACATGAGTTTCAAGCTCATGTAAATCAACAGCTACAACTAACAACATACATGTTCAAAGATTGAACAATACTTTAAGGCTGTTCTATTTGGTTGGTGCTTTCCAATACCTACATCTTAAAGTAAAGTACATCTTACCTTGTGTTTTTGGCTGGAGACAAGTGCTTTGTTGTTGCGTGATTACCAGTTTGAGCCTTGAGAAGGAACGGAGACAGGCATCACGTTCAATGATTTCCTTAACCCTCTTACTACACTACCTTATGCATCTTCACTTTGGCACACACTGTGACCTCTCATATTTTTTGCTTTCTAAAGTGGGCAGGGAAAATCTAGGGTTAAGGGTGTTTGGGTTTGAACCCTATTTCCACCTTTTACCTGTAAGCATTCTTAAAGGAAAGGATTTTTTAATGAAGCTTGATGTTGGTGTTCAGGTTTCAGTCTCTTGCACAGAGGCCCCGTCTTGTGCAAGAGCACTCTCTCTCACTTAGGGAGGGATTGTAGCCAAAGGTTAGAATGACTATCTGGTAGCTGGAAAAAGGACCAATAACAGGTAACTGATATACATTGTATCCTACATGTGTACAACTTTGGTTATTATTTTGAAAATAGTAAATAGTGATGACAGTTTCTAAAAGCCAAGTATGCATCATGTTTTTATGTTTCCGTGGAGACCTACCGCCAGGGAGTAGGCTTTTCGGGCGGGTTTTGGGGGGGGTGTTAATGGGCAGCGGTTGGGCAGTTGGGGTGGGACCCCAGGGACCCTGACCGGCTTCGGAGGGACGGTTGGCCGGTGCTCCTTACTGGACAGCTGGGGAGAGAGAGAGAGAGAGAGAGAGAGAGAGAGAGAGATTGGGGTGTTTGGATCACAGCATAGCGATTTCCCTGAGACACAGACTGAGGCACTCTACATCTCATGTCCCTCTCCTCTTGTTCTGACCTTGTGCTTAACCCATCTCTCCCTGTCTCCCCCTAACATCCCTAGCATTCTCCCCTTACCAGTTTCCCCATACCCCTGTCTGTCTCTTTTCAATGAAGGACCAAACCCCCTCTCTCACTTCCTCATTCCTCTCTCTCTCTCTCTCTCTCTCTCTCTCTCTCTCTCTCTTCCTCATTCCTCTCTCTCTCTCTCTCTCTCTCTCTCTCTCTCTCTGTCTCACTGTGTCTCTCTTTCTCTTTGTCCGTCTCTCTGTCTCTCTTTATCTACCTCTCTGTAGCTCTGTCTCTCTCTCTGTCTCTCTCTGTCTCTCTTTGTCTCTCTCTCTGTCTCTCTCTCTCTCTGTCTCTCTCTCCTACCTTCCTCAGGGCAGCCACCTCCTTCATCACCAGCTCCACGTCCTCATGGTCGTCCTCAGCGTCGTCCTCCTCCTCCCCCTCCTCCTCCCCGCCTCCTGGCCTGAAGCAGTCGATGACGATGGACTCGGTCCCTCTGATGTCACAGCGGCAGTACGGACAGGTGTGGCCGTCCGATTTCTGTCATAACAGCTTATTATTAATACAATGATTGTAACTGTTATATTTGATATATTATCATTATTATTGAAATGTTGTCTTTAAGGTGTGTCCCTGTTGTGTATTTCCCTGCATATTATGCAGAGATATTCTGTAAAGAAAAGCAGAACTTGAACTTGGAAAGTGCACCAATTTGTCTGTTGTAGCACACCACAGCTTTAGTGTTTTAGGTTACTCTTCTACATTCTTGTTTTTATCTGTCTCTAAATCTGTCTCTTAATCTGTCTTTTAATCTCTCTCTCTCTCTCTCTCTCTCTCTCTCTCTCTCTCTCTCTCTCTCTCTCTCTCTCTCTCTCTCTCTCTCTCTCTCTCTCTGTCTTGCTCTCTCTGAATGTGCTGGAGGTGAGTATTTCACAGAGTGAGTGGGAGGTGTCTCTTCCCCAGGAAGTTGTTTGGTAAATGTCAAACTGTCCCAGATACAGAAGCACCAACACAGAAATACAGTAGTCTGGCTATCACGTTGAATCAGGACTCTGGACTCTAGAGTTAGTGAAGGAGTCTCGAAAACAAGGGCCAATCAAAATGCATTGTGTTTAATTAGCCCATATTTAACATGGAACTATTTTCAGAGGTATTGGGTCTGCATTAGCAGATGTGTAGAAAAATTACAACTTACTACTAAATTTCCACTAGTAATTACTAACTCTGCAAAAGCCTCCGCTAATACGTTCAACAGCCAATTAGTCTGGCTGATTGTTATCCAAACTCAGTTATGACCTGCTCTGGAGAAAAACATTCATACGGCTGCATCACAGGCCTTGAGATGCTAACATAGCATTGGTCCTGGGACTGTTATACAGCCACCGCAACCCACACACACACAAACACACACACACACACACGCACGCACGCACGCACGCACGCACGCACACACACACACACACACACACACACACACACACACACACACACACACACACACACACCCACACACACACACACACACACACACACACACACCTGCCAGGCATTGAGGCAGGGCTGGCAGAGTAGATGGCCACAGGGCTGTATGCGTATGTTCTTGTCCCGCTCTGTACAGATCTTACAGAGCTGGAAGGTGCTGCCAATCTCACAGTACAGCTCATACTGCTCCTGTAAGGGAGGAGGAGGAGGAGGAGTAGGAGAGAGGAGGAGAAGGAGGAGAGAGGATAATGTACAGTAGGCAGGTTTAATACTAGGAATGAACTAATGGGGCACATAAGAGCTGCAATGATGACATACAGAGCAGCCAATAACTATATTGTACTTTGGTTCATGAATATTTTTGCATCCAAATCCCTCAAGTGCAGTGAGATCATCACCAGCATTAAATGAACACTGGCACCTTGTTTGATGTTATTTATTGTTAATCGTTTCCAAGTCACTTACAGTGATAGTATAGGTTAACTTTCGGATGGGGCCAGTGCCCCACCCCTACAATGACAGAGGACTCTTATTGTACTGTTGGGTGTTGGGTATTGTGTGGTTTTACCTCTGTAACTCCCACTCTGCTCCTGTGGGTGGGCTCACAAAGACCAGTTAGGTCTGGGTTCACGTCCCGCCCATCTGGGTAGAGGTAGCTGAGAGAGAGAGAATTCTTTTTATTGTTAGCTCTGTTGGATTTGTTGAGGTTGATTCTTACAATTGTTATATCATATTTATCTATAAGCTAGTATTTTTTGTATCCATATATATAGTTCTAAATTGTTCACATTGGTGAGTGATAATATTAAACATGATCATTGATAATACATTTTTGCTTAGGTAAAAGAACAAGTAGATTGTGTCATGTCAAGGAAATTGAAGAAGCTGTAAATGAGTGTGTGTGCAATTGAGCTCGTGTGTGGATTTGTGGATGCTCACCATCCTGCCTTGAAACCCTTGACGAGTGCCTGGTAGAGAGGTGTGTTCTGTGGTATAGTTTGAATGATATCCCCCTCTTTGGTCACATGACCAATAGCCCACTGGCCCATCTTAGTGCAACTCAACCGGAAGATGTAACTGAATAAAAAAACAATAGTTGAAACAACACTGATGTTTTAC
>NC_136934.1:33878786-33883786 GCF_949987615.1 Pollachius pollachius
CTGTGTTGTGTCTTGCTCTTGATGGTGATGAGATCCAAATGACGTCCAAATGACATGTGTGTGCACGTCACTCTGTGCACAAGTGTGTGTGTGTGCGTGTGTGTGTGCGTGTGTGTCTGTGTGTCTGTGTGTGTGTGTGTGTGTGTTAGTGGAGGAGTCAAATCAGGTCACATGCAAGTGGCTTCCTCTCAAGCATGTGTCAATGACCCAAACAGTTCAGCGCTTGCCATGTTATTGTGTCTAACAGAGGAGCACATATTAAAAACCTTCTCTCAGAAACACAGCTTTAAGTGCCTTTGGACTTTGGACTCTAACCCTTTACCGGAAAAACATGAGGGGTTCCAATATCCTGGATCAACCATCTCATCGTGGGCAATCAAAAGAAAAGACTACTGTACCGCTGAGCTTCAGATCCTCTTCATCAGTTCCAGAAGAACACCAGCCAACAGGGTTGAGAAGAGAAAGAAGGAACCAGGCACTGAACAAGAACTACGTGCTGACAAGTCGTACTGGCTCCACTCCTGGCATGCTCCCTGTCTCTTCACTTGCTTCCTCCAAGACACAGAGAACCTCCCTGACTAAGGCTCTCATAACACGACTCTTCACATATGCATAAATCATGCATGGCTCTGTGGACACCCTGGCTCTCCAAGTCTTGAGTCCATTCCGTGATTTCTTGCTCTCGTATCTGTTCTCTGTTGGTTTCTCTCTCTCTCTCTCTCTCTCTCTCTCTCTCTCTTGCTCGCTCTACTTTTCATAGCAGTGATGGGTTTCCTGGTTGCAGCTAGACAAACAGGTTAGTTTTCTTTGTACTACTCAGGCAGGGCAGTGTCAGCATGAGAGAGCGAGTGAGAGAGGAGCGAGAGAGAGTGAGAGAGAGAGAGAGAGAGTGAGAGAGAGAGAGAGAGAGAGAGAGAGAGAGAGACATGCATGATTCAGTTTGTCTCAGAGAAAGTTTGTTTGCGAGAACAGTATTTAAGAAAAAATATAAGATATATGTTAATAAGACGTTAATTAGCATTACAATTGAAATATATTTTATATTTTACTATTGTAACGAGATAAATGTTTTTAAAATTGTAAAATTACCTATTTGATATCTGCTTGATTAAAATCTAGTGGTCTTGCGCCATTAACCGTCTTAAACAGTCAGACTTATACATATCACCAACCGCGTGTCTATTCTAGACTGGTACGTACAAATGCACAGCGTAAACGTACACTCTCAGAAGAAAATGTTGCTCATGGGAAATGTAGTTCACCGTTCCAAGCTATGCGTACACTATCCTTTATCACCATAGTTTTTCTTTTACTAAGTTCATAAACATAATCCGATGTTAATGTATTGCTATTATAAGTAATAAATACGTAAATGTAAGCACTATATTCCAAGTACTATATATATTTTTTTAATTATAAAATAAAAATATAAAAGTAGGCCTACTATCTGATTTAAATGGCTGAGCGATGCTGATTTGTGCACAAGGTGGAGGCACTTAGCCGTCCCTCAGAAAAAGGACCGAGAAGAACTTGTGAGACAGGCCGCTATAAGTTTGACGTTCAGGCTGGGAACGCTCTTGAAGAAATAGCATTAGAATAAATACAATTTCATAAAATGCATTACAATGAATATCTTGATGCTGATTAGCCTATGCATTGTATTTTGGTGGGCAAAAAAAATGCTAGGTTTTTGATTGATTTGCACAACGGGGCGATTCACATATCCCCACTAAAAACAACTCTTTGATTTACTCGATTTCATTGTGACAAATTACTTCATTATCTACGCTGTCATAACCCAATCATTCATGGGGAATGCTTGGGTTATTATTTTATTTTATTTATCATGTGCAAAGAGACTCTTTGGGCATGGATGAAATGCTTGCATGCACTGACAGCTGCAGTGTTAATGCACAATATGGGTTTTTTAGGGACTTTAGACAACTAGTTTAATATAGCCGTTGTTCACGGAACCGACTCCGAATGATCGTGGAGGAAAGTCCCAAATTGACCCTGGAAACAAGAGCTCGGTGCAGACCAGGCGAGAGAGAGAGAGAGAGAGAGAGAGAGAGAGAGAGAGAGAGAGAGAGAGAGAGAGAGAGAGAGAGAGAGAGAGAGAGTGTGTGTGTGTGTGTGTGTGTGTGTGTGTGTGTGTGTGTGTGTGTGTGTCTGTGTGTGTGTGTCTGTGTGTGTGTGTCTGTGTCTGTGTGTGTCTGTGTGTGTGTGTGTGTTAGCCCGCGCTTGCAGTTGTAAACGTGCGTTATCGTATAATCAAAACATCTCTGTGTTCAAAAGCCTATAAAAAGTGGTTATTCTTGTAGTTGATGAAAAAGGCGATGAAGATGATGATGTCGTCGTTATGTTTGGGAGATCCCCACATTCCAAGCGTATTGCAGGATCAAGGTGACACGACTTGAGCCTGGGGCGACAGCATATCTACAAGCGTTGCTCAACGAAGGATACACTGAAGAATGGACAGAAAGAACCACCACCCCAAATAATCCACCTCCCACAATATGTAGCCTTTTAAAGGAATCGCTTGTCGGCATTTTAGCCTATTTAAAGGTGTAAACAAACACCCTAAATCAAGTAGCCCTTTTTTTTTTTTGAAATCTCTGACTATTGCCTCAATAAACTGAGTGGAGCCAATTTTCAACATAACGTTTATGTGTTTTGCTTGGTTGGTTAGACGTAAAACGTCAGACAAGGCTTCCTTTCATTACGCAAACCGGCGAGCGAGGGAGGAAGCACGGAGCGGTGATTGCACAAGGCAATTGAGCGCGTCCCAGAAAGCAGAGCGCAGAGCAGCATTGGCGTTGCGCTGTTCACCTGAGGTGGTCGCACTGAAGGCGCTGAGTAGCCCGGGATGTTCCTTGTTTTTAGTCTCCTTAAGTAATGTGCAATTACAGCGTCAGATTAACATCTGTGAGATTGTAAATAAACAGAGCAAAACTCAGAAAAATATAGAGATCATCAATTATTTTATCAGATAGTTCGAGCTCGCGCACCACTCAGGGTCCGGGGATGGATTCCCCCTTGAGCGACTGATCTCTGAGCTTTGAGATTGGGCGTACACCTGTTGGACCGTCCTTATTGCTTGGCCGCGGTTTCATGCCGAGGTTAATTATCATGAACAATTCCTACCGGTCGGTTGTTCCGGGTACCCCGCTGGACCTGCGCACCAGGAGCCGAGACGAGATGAGTAGAGTCAGTCGCCCGCCGATGTTGGACTGCGACCGTAGAACAACTGGAGGCGACCGGGTCCGAGCTGAGACGTCGGGATCCGCGGGACGTAGTCTTCCACGCCGCACGGGAGTGGAGCAACACCGGGCGGACGCGTTAAAGATTTCCACCGCGCAACTGGACACAGGATTAGGTCATTTGTTGTCGACCCCACGAACCCCCACGAACTCCGAGTCCAGGACCTCGTTATCCACGGACTCCAGTCACGTCGAGAGGGCGTTTGACAGGCGCACAACGGATCAGATCCCGTCCAGGCTGCCTTTGAGGAAACGTCCGTTTCCCAGTGAAGCAGAGACTTTGGCACAATCCACTGTTCTACCAGACACGAGAGACCGATTCCTCACAGAACACACGGACACAACGCCGAGGCAGAGTCCTGCAGAATCCTCGAGAGTATTCGAGAGTAGAGTGAGGACGAGCAGTGAAGCAGCTCCAGCAGCAGCAGCTGCAGCACCAAAGTACAGAATAGTGGAGCCGCCGGCTGCACCATTTCCAGATGTGTTTTACGGGGGCCATGCACACACATATTACGGTAGGGGTTATTGTTGAAGAAGGCATGATTCGCTTTCCCTTTTCTTAATATGTTGGAGGATGGCTTGATCATTTGTAAGACTCGCTGCTAAATTACTGCTGCATTTTACGCACAGAAACATAGCTATGAATAACAAATAATGATCCCTTCTTATTTTACCTTTACCTAGCGGTCAATGTATAAAGTGAGAAGGTGTCAAATGATTGTCTTTTTGAAGTAATTTGAAAACACACTAGCCTGTGGTCCGACACGGTGTATCTTACGTCTTGGCTGAAACCACAACGTGTTGTGTACCCAGTTGAGGTTATTCTTGCTCAACATGCTGGCTTTTGACCCACTGTCCCATGTTAAGGTATCTAATTGTAAAGTTTATGGAGCAATATTTCCTATGCAGCATTTGTTAATAAAAAATAACCACTCTTCTAGGTATAGGGAAATCGACGTAAGAGGAGTTTTCAAACTGTCATAATAGTTCTGCATATGTGCAGAGTCACATATCCTGCATCTTTCACAAGGCTCTATACTCCTAGTAATCAATTATTAGTCATCATCGTCATGCGGTTTCTATATTCATCATCTTAGCAGTAGCTCAGTGGCTTTTCCCTACACCAAACTCCAGCATAGACATACACACCTTGATAGAGACCCGCCGTTTCTTATCTATTACACACACAAGCACACACATACACACACGCACACACACACGCACACACGCACACGCACACACGCACACACACATACACATACACACACACACACACACACAAACACACACACAAGTGCACGCACATGAGCCGTTATATATATATTTGCCCCATATACCTACTTTTTGTCCTTCTTTCTTTATCTCTCCTGCTCTCTCTATCATTTTCTCTTTCTCTCACTCCTGCTCTGTCACTCAATGAGCAGGTCCCACTTTCCCAAGGAACTCTGACAGCTTCCTCTATACCTCTTTGCCACGGTTTCCAGTGCTACCCCTACCCCATCCTCTGGACTCCAACGTTGCCATGGCGATGCACCAGGATGAGGATGGAGACACGTATGTTGTGGTTTTTTTTTTTATCTAAGGCTGGAAATGTATTGCATTGAAAAATGATCCTATCATCATATCGTATGAATCAGCAACACTCATTTGCCCCATTTACCCCCCCCCCCCCACCACAGACACACACACAAACGCACACACGCAAAATACATAAATCTGTATCAGGGGATCTATCATACT